>NC_070533.1:1600000-1920000 GCF_025433545.1 Fusarium keratoplasticum
ACTCCGCTCTTCCGCAGCTCACAACCCGCAAGGCCCTTATCGGTGTTGATTTTCAACACGATTTCATAGCCCAGGATGGCGCGCTGCCAGTCCCGGAGCCAGAGGGCCTTGTGGATAGAACTGTCAAGCTCGCCAAGGCGTTTCGGGATGTAGGAGATGTCGTTTGGATCCAATCGCAGTTTGAGGAGACTCGTCCTGTTTTCGAGGACCAAATTATCGTCACAGACAATAAGCCCCTATTGCGTCCCTCTTCGAGGGGTCGAGCGAAGCTGCTCCCAGTCGAGGACCTCGACGTGGCTGGACCGCCGGACGCAGAGGCTTTCCTCAGCCACGAAGAACCTGTGTGTGTCAAGGCCGACACACCGGGCTGCCGCATAGCTGCGGCCATTGAAGAGGCATCGCAGAAGACGGACATCAAGTTAACAAAGTCGCACTATTCGGCGTTCCAGACGACGCAATTGTTGCGTATATTGCGCGCCAAGATGGTTATGGAGCTTTTCATCTGTGGTTCCTTGACCAATATTGGCGTCCATGCAACGGCACTCGATGCTGCGGGTCACGGCATGGCCATTACGATTGTCGATGATTGCTGTGGCTATCGAACAGAGGCTAGAAAGGCATCGGCAATTGCATCCTTGATCGAACTCACTGGCTGTGAGGTTGCCTCGTACGAGGAGGTCCTGGAGAGCCTGCAGCCTAAACCAAAGACTCCAAAGGCGTCGCGCAGCAAGGCATCCTCACAACAATCGAAGCGCATGGAACCATCACGAAGTGTCAAGTCCGGCGTAGACAAGGACGTGCGCGACAAGAGTCTCTCACCATCAATCGTCAAGAACATGACAGGCCTGCGATTAGCTTCAGATTCGCCAAGCCCCGCAGCGGCTGGGACTCAGCCTCAGAAAAAGGCGTCGACTACAAGCGCAGCTGAACGCCATGACTCAGAGGTCAAACCACCTTCGAAGACTGAGGAATCAAATGGCGTTTCTCAGACCAAAACATCAGAGACCAAGGACACAAAACAGATACAGGATGTTGGTGAGGCGGCTGCTATTAAAGGAGATACTGGGAACGTGGATGTGGCCAAGAAGGAAGAGACACCAACCCAGAAGACGACTAAAGACGAAGAGACACCATCTAAGAACACCAATAAAGACGAACAACAACCCAAAAAATCAACAACACCACCCCAAGTAGATCCAGACATGGCCCAGACCAAGACTCTGATGGAAAACGAAGAAGGTCATCTCCTGCAGAAGGGTCTCTGCGAGGGAGACACCGACATCATCGAAAACGTCCTTCCAGACACTCTTGTCGATGGCATCTTTGAGAAGCTACGCGACGAGGTCCAGTGGCAGCGCATGTCGCACCAAGGCGGAGAGGTCCCACGACTGGTGGCCGTCCAAGGCGAGGTTGGTGAAGATGGAACCATCCCAGTGTACCGTCATCCATCCGACGAGTCTCCCCCACTGCTGCCATTCTCTCCAACCGTTCTAGCCATCAAGGCCGAGACGGAGAAGCATCTCGGTCACCCCCTGAACCACGTCCTGATCCAGTACTACCGTGACGGAACCGATTACATCTCTGAGCATAGCGACAAGACCTTGGATATTGTCCAGGGCTCTTATATCGCAAATGTCAGCCTGGGTGCTGAGCGAACCATGGTCTTCAGAACGAAGAGACGGGATAAGGACCCATCTCGAGACGAAGCCTCGCCAGCCGATCTGAAGAGGAAGATCCAGCGCGCCAGACTTCCACACAACTCTTTGTGCCGATTGGGCCTGAAGAGCAACATGAAGTGGCTGCACGCCATCCGCCAGGATAAGCGACCAAAGAGCCAAAAGACTCCAGCCGAGCTGGCCTACGACGGCGGCCGAATCTCTCTGACATTCCGCCAGATCGGAACGTTCCTGAACCGTGAAGAGACTCTCATCTGGGGTCAGGGCGCCAAGGCCAAGACGCGAGAGGAGGCTCATGCTGTCATCAATGGTCAGACCGACGAGGCCATTGAGATGCTCAAGGCCTTTGGAACGGAGAACCACGCTACCGAGTTCGATTGGGATGCCCACTATGGAAAGGGGTTCGACGTGCTGCATATGAGCAACGCACCGCGACTCTTTGCCTGTGGAGATTCAGTGGCCAACATGCGTGCCGCCCTCATGCTGACAGAATACGGGGTGAACTACGCAAAGGGAAGCATCACGGCAGGCCCCGACTCTGGCCCATCCAATACTGAGAGCGGCGCCATCAAGTTCACAGACAAGGACAAGTCTGCTGTTCAAGGTGACTTGGCTATCATGCTGTATCTCGATGCACGCTATGGCCTCGGCAAGCCTGGAAGCACCGCCCGAAGCCCGAAGGAGCTGGCTACCCAGTTCACCCGCTTCCAACGTGCAATGTCAGTCGTGGATGCCTGGCGCAGCCTGCCCAAGGACACCACCAGCGGGAAGCGTGACCTCAAGTCCCTGAAGCACGAGCTCGAAGTCTGGGATGGTTTCGTCGCCGAGGCCGAGGGAGCTTTCCTTGCCGGCTCGGAGCTGTCTCTGCCTGACTTCGCCCTTTGGCCTGTCCTGCATTCTATCGTGGAGGAGTCAGGGCTGGAAGCTCTAGAAGGATTGGATAAACTGAAGGATTACTACGAGAGAGTGGCAGCGAGATCTAGCGCGAAGAAGGTTCTGGGTAAGGAGTCAACTCCTCCTCCTCCTCCTCCTCCTCAGGCTGGAGAGCCATCTACCAGCACTTAGTCATGTCACGATCTTATCACTCTAGCCGTGTTTTGTCTTTATTTGGAGGACTTTGGGCCATTGGACATAGTTGTTGAGATCACCTAGCTACTTCATGTTTGATATCCTACATTTTTGCTCGAATTGAGAGTTGACTCAAGTCACATTGCACTGGGTTTTGCGAATTTCTGTGAGAGGGGTGTAACGGTTGAGTGAGGTGAAGCCATAAACTACATCCGTGGAGCAGTGGTCTCGTCTCATCTCACATACCTATGTTCAATTCAAGTCCCAGCAGAGGCTCGGACGAAGCAAGGGTCCAGCGGTACACTTCTATGTGGTCATAGCCAAATTAGTTTCAACGGGACTAATGATCCGGCTTGCGGGCCCGTCGTTTTCATCCATATTGATGCTTGCCGTGGACCATCATCAAGATGAATCCCAAGGCAGGGGGTATGTGCCGACCCAGTCTGCAACCTCGCTCCGTAGCTGCACAATCTCGGACTGCGTCTCGCCGTTGCCGAGATACTCCATGAAGTTCTTTAGCTTGCCTGGGTTCTTCTCACCCTTCTCCTCTGCCGCCTTTCGGGCCGCCTTATCAATCCGAGAGGTGATGGCGACGGCACGATCCACGACATCCGCAACACGGACAAAGTCATCCTCGTTGAAGCCGCGAGTGGTCATAGCTGGCGTGCCCATGCGGAGGCCACCAGGGACCAACGCTGACCGATCTCCTGGGACAGTGTTCTTGTTGGCAGCAACACCGACCAACTCTAGCACACGCTCAACTCGACTGCCATCAATGCCCTGGGGCTTAAGGTCGGCCAAGACCAAGTGGTTATCAGTGCCTCCACTGACAAGCGTGTAGCCTAGACCACCATTGCCCTTGGGCTCGCTCAATCGCCGGGCAAAGGCCTTTGCGTTCTTTAGTACCTGGGTCTGGTACACCTGGAATTCGGGGGTTTGCGCCTGCTTCAAAGCCACGGCGAGGGCTGTGATAGTGTGGTTGTGAGGGCCACCTTGGTGACCGGGGAATACGGAGTTGTTGATGGGGCCCTCGAGGTCGTAAAGGATGTCTTCCTTGGTCTTGGGGTTTTGTTTCCGGACTCCTTTCCGGTAGAAGATCAGGGCTCCTCGGGGACCTCGTAAGCTCTTGTGGCTGGTGGTTGTGACAATATCTGCGTAAGAGAAAGGGCCTGGGACAGCCTTGGCTGCTATTAGGCCGGAGATATGGGCGACATCGGCGAGTAGGTAGGCGTTGACTTTATCGCAGATTTCTCGCATGCGCTGATAATCGATCAATCGGCTATAGGCACTTGCGCCAGCCACGATAATCTTGGGTCGGTAGATGGTTGCTAGTTCTTCAAGCTTGTTGTAGTCGATGTATCCAGTCGACTCGTCCAACCGATAGGGCACCGTCTCGAAGTATTTTGAAACAGCAGAAATCTTCTTGGTTGGTGTCTGATAGCCATGGGATAGATGGCCACCATGAGGTAGGTCAAGGCCCATCAATCGATCGTGGGTGTTCAACAAGGCGGAGTAGACGTAGAGGTTTGCGGGAGCACCGGAGAGAGCTTGAGGACTAGAGTTAGCAAGAACTACTCAAAACAAAGACTGACATGTACGAGACACCAGTCATGGACGAAGGGGAGAGGTTGCGAACCTTGGACATTCACACCCCATGATTTGGGATCAAGGCCGAATGTTTCGAGAGCGCGCTGTTGACATAGACGTTCGGATTGGTCAATGAACTCGTTGCCGCCATAGTATCGAGCACCTGGATAGCCTTCCGAATATTTGTCTGCCGAGGATATAAGTTAGACTCTGCAATGTGAAGACCGATACTGGTCGAGAGCCGTACTTTGCATTACACTGCCAAGAGCATCGAGAACAGCTTGGGACGTGAAGTTCTCAGAGGGGATAAGGTTGATGAAGTGCTTCTGGCGTTTCTTCTCCTACTCCAGGGATTAGTAAAAAGAGTGAGGGCAGAGAGCTCGAGGCGGCATCATGGTGAACCTTTTCGATGATGTCGAAGACGGTGGGGTCAGCCTTGCCCAGGTGGGCTGAGAGTAGCTGTGTAAGGGCACAAGAGCGTCAGACCTCCAAGTCACGGTAATACAATGGCTTTTAATCAATTGGATATGAACAAACCTGTTGCTGACTCTCGAGACTCAAGGAGGACGACGCTCGCGTGCACGTTGTGGTAACTGCAACAGGCCTCGCGATGCCGCGCAGGACACGCGAGGTACCTCTCACGCCAGCAAGAGACATGGCGTGGTTGCGATCGGCGGATGACGGGAGAGAGGGTGAGAGAGCAAGAGGGAATGGAGCGCAATTGAGAGACAAAATGGGGGTATCTTTTCGCACAAGAGGAGAGCCGCTTTGCGAGGCGACAAGACGGTGATTGTCTAGCGGCGCGCTCGCTCAGGACGTCATTGACTGTGACGATGGATGTCAGGACGGGACCTAGAAGGACGAAGGCGGAGGCGGAGGTGGGAGGTGGAGGAGGAGCCGACACCACCCACTGGTGAGGGCCGCTTTGGAAGGAGGCTGCCAGAATGGCTCGAGTCCAGCCAACGGCAGCTACATGCAAGACAAGTACCTAGCGTATTTGCCTAACTTGAGCCCCTGTCACAGCCTCTGCAAGACCATGTCTTGTGCTTTATGGGCTGAGAGGTCGCCTGGGACACAGCTGCTCCAGCGAAAGAGCCAGCCTTGAAACGTTGCAAATACCCAAGGGAAAGGTACTCTTTTAGCAGCTCACACTCGCCTGTGCCACAGTGCTCCATCCCTGTGGCGGTGAGCCAAGACGCCATTACGTATAAAATTCTCGGCTCCGGTGGGCTATGGGGTTTCTTCTTTTTCTTCTTTTTTCCTTATCAACTAAACTTGGGCGTGATGTGACCGCCAAGATAGCATATTGGTTCCTCCGCTTCGTGCGGGAGCATGCTGAAATGCCCTGGCACAAACTCACCACTCTTGAGAGGGCAATTTGAATGAACTGATCCAAGCCTTGGTTGATCTTCTCGCATACTCTTTTCACGATAGCTTCATTCTAGTTCAATGCGTTTACGTAGTTAGTAGAAAGTTAGCTCGTTGTTGCGAAGGTGTCATATTGTTCTTGCCTAGGTGGGTTGTAAATGCTTGGCGTTGCTGTCCATTTTGTCTGACCACGTTCTCAGTTATCCAGGCTGTGCGGCCTAGGTTTTGAAACCAGTGCCCTCGTGTTGATGTAAGCCGCGGCCAACTTGATGCTATTCTGCCATCAATCAAGCATGAGCAGAAATCCAGGGCAAGACAGCGACATGCATGAGCAGCGGCACATTTGTGGAGTGAGAAAGGCACAGCCCGCGTGTGAAAATGAAGCCAACCCGCACAACATTATTTTGAACACCTGTGGTACCGAGGACATATTGAGCAACAGCCGTGCTCACGAGAAGATGGGCATTGTGGAAAAACATCCAAGCATCCGAGCATCATCGATTCCATTTTTCAATGCTACATGCCAGAACCCCCGCCGGTACGACTGTAGAAACCAGAAGGGCGTAAAAAGAGACCCAACCCGTAGACTCCGAATGCAGCCTCCTCTCAAGACCGAAATGTTGTCGTTGTCCACACGGTTTACTCCTCGGCAAGGAGAGCATTTCGCTTGGCCGCCGCACGCTCCTGCTTGCGCTCGCGGGCAGCCTTGTTCTTCGCACGCTTGGCATCCATCTCCTCCTGGAGAGCCTTCTCACGCTGCTTCTCGGCCTTGGCACGGTGGATCTATTATCTCCATGTCAGCAATCATCCCTCGTCGTGGCCACCATGGCCGGGTATCATAGGTAACACGTACGTGCTCAACCAGGGCACGCTTGTGCTTGAAGGTGTTACCCTTGCTGCTGTGGTACAGCTCGTGGTAGAGGTGCTTGTCGATCTTGCCGCTGGCACGGTACTTGACCAGAAGACGGCGGAGGACTCGGAGGCGGCGCATCCAGAGGACCTGGCTGGGCATACGGGCATCGGCAGTACCCTTGCGCTTACCGTAGCCACGGTGTCGGCCCTCTCGTCGGGCGAGGTTCAGCTCGCGGGCGCGCGATCGCGAGTGCTGGGTGACGGGCTTTCGGATGATGAGGCCATCGGCGATGAGCTTTCGGATGGTCTGGCGAGAGTTGGCGTTGGAAATCTCGCTCTGCTCGTTGGGGTCGAGCCAGATCTTGCGCTGACCGCAGCCGATGACCGACGAGGCCAGGCGCTTCTGAGTTCGCAGATTGACCCTGCAGTGGAGGAAGAAACACGAGTTAGCCACCAACTCCCTCTGATATCGATGATGAATTTTTGGCTTCGAGATCGCGGCGACGGCATCAGAAGCATCCGCTCCCAGCGCAGTCCTGCTTCAAGCTCCCCCAATATCGCATCCTCGTTGTGCTGATCGATTCGGACAACTTACATCTTGATTGTCGTTAGTGGTGGCCGGTCCTCGATGGATGTTGGATGAAGACTGAGAGGGGTTTGCGAGGCCAGAATTTCTCCTTGGGTTTGTGGGTTCACTTGCGCTAGACCCTTTCAGTTTCACTAAGCGAGGGCTGTTCTGGGTCATGAGTCACCGCCGAGCGATTCACGTGACCTTTTTACTGCCACAGGGCACTCTGGGAAGGTGGGGTGGGAAATGCGATATCCCCCTGCCCCAATCAGAATTATTCATGAGCTCAAATTGACTTCATTGTCATGAGGCGAGCTTGAGCTCGGAGTATTGTATCCGAAGGTAGACATTGTTGTGCTATTTCCCAGGCCATTGAATTGGTCCATGGAGCTATCACGAAGTGCGAACCACTGTATTTTTCTCTATATTTCTGCCAATCCATGTATCTATGTGTGTGTTACAACAAGCATATGAGTGCAGCATGGCCTTGACGTGGACGACAAGAGCTCGAAATTCAGCGTGGTGAAATTCGAGGAGATGGCAGTGGGGCACGTTCGAAGGACATAACTGGGCGATTATGAGGATCATGAACAACGGCAATACCCACATGGGGCTTGTGTTCGTGCATGGATTAGCATTATTCCCAGCACTATTCCTCAAGGTAAAGCAACAGATGCTCGATAACAGCTTACATGAAGCCAAATCCAAATACCTGGATGTGACAGTGCTGCATTGATTCATAGCTTTTCATCATGGTATAACATAGGTAAGATGCCAGAACATTTGTTCATGGCACACTTGCTCCCGGAGATGTTCACGAGAACGTCTCGCTTCCCACATCGACCTTTCCAACACTCCAAATCTCCTTTTCGTCCTCTGCCTCGTCGTTTGATAGACCAAGTCCTCCCTGTCCACCTTCCGCCTCACGTCTCTCGCGAGCTTGTGAGCCTAGTCTCATGGCAACACGCTTGAAATAGTCTCCCATGCTCCTCTTGGTGTTGGCAGGCAGCTCCGCTCCGGACCCAGCCATGAACTTGTCAAAGATGCGGCTCTCCTCGTCTGCCACGCTGAACAGCTCCACAAATGCCGCCTCCGCCGCCAACTTGACGGGGATAACAGGGTCTCTAACACTTGCAAAGATGGGCTGTGCCAGGAGGGCCACGTGGGGTCGGACCATTTCCATATCGTTGCGGCTCACCGTGCGAACAACCACCAGCGCAAGTCGACGAGAGTCGGTCGCATTGCCTGGCTGGATGATGGACGCAAGGGCCTCAAAGATTCCCTTGGTAGTCTCATAGGTCTTGGGCGCATCTGAGAGTAGATACTTGCCTGTAGCTAGGATGCAGTTGTCTGCCACAAAAACCTATTCATGAATGTCAGCTAACAGTCTACTTCGAACTCGTTCGTCTTCACTTACGTTCTTGTTTGCGATGCCCTGGCACAGGAGTTCGGGCAGTTCGTCGATCAACGAGTTTTGGAGCAGAGCTTCTGGGGATTCAACAAGGACGGCATTCAGAGCAAGCACAGACGAGGGGCTGAAGTGTGAGGTAACCACACGGTTCTTGAGCAGACCCGAGGCGGCTTCTTCAGGAACGTTCTTGATGAGGGCACCCAACAGCTTGGCGTTGGTGATAGTCATGGTATCGTCTCTCTCGTCTGTGTCCATGTCGATCAGGGACAACACAGCCGCTCGGGACGCTTCTCCCATGTTGGCACCGGCCTTGCTGATGACCTCGTACAAGGCCTTGAGCATTGCAGTCTTGACACCAGGATCGGCAGTCTTCGATCCAGTGACAAGTTCGGCAATCAGAGGATCGATACGGGGAGTGTACTTGATCAGGGTACCCAATGCCTTGGCAGCCCTTGTCCTCAGTGTCTCGCTCGACGTATCAGCGAGAGACTTGGCAAATGTACGCTGAAGTTGGGGCAAGAAAGGCTTGAGTGCCATTGGCATCTTCTCGAGGAGATTGTTGAGAGTGAGAAGAATGGCCGACTTGACTTCGGTGGCGCGTTCTGAAACCACTCGGATGAGAGGACCAGTAATCTGGGTCACGAACGGCTTTAGCGAGGCCTCGCTGGTTCTGTCGACAATATCGGCGATACCCAGAGCAGCCTGGACTCGTTGTTCTGCAGTACCGTTCATCAAGCCCTGCAAGAAGATGGGAAGAACAGCGTTGATGCCCTTGGGCAGCTCGAAACCACGCAGGTTCGCCCCCGCGACACCAACACGCTGGAGGGTTTGGCGAGTGGAGATGACAAGCGACTCCATCTCCTCCTTGCGCAGCTTCTTGGTAAATCCGCTGAGTGCTGCCCAAGAGGACTTGACGACATCCTGGTCTGCATCATCGAAAGAGTTGAGTAGTGATCGAATAATGTCCTGGTTGTACCGGGAGTAATCCACGCTGGCGGCGGAGAAGAAGTTGCCCAGATGGCGGGCTGTAGCTGCT
Source organism: Fusarium keratoplasticum (assembly GCF_025433545.1). Taxonomy (NCBI): domain Eukaryota; kingdom Fungi; phylum Ascomycota; class Sordariomycetes; order Hypocreales; family Nectriaceae; genus Fusarium; species Fusarium keratoplasticum. The sequence goes on from NC_070533.1 coordinate 1,609,567, forward strand.
CTCCGACGGTGATCCTCGTGCTTGAGGAGTTGTAGAAGGACGTTCATGACCGTGTTAAGGCCATCGTACTCATCAATGGACTGGATAACCGTGTCGAAGGAAGTCGCCAGCTCTTCACGGAGATCCTCCTCCTTGCAGTTGATCTCATTGTCCATAAGCGAATTGATGATGTTAGGCAGGCGCCTGTTCATCGCAGGACCAGCAACCTTGGATAGAGAGGCCAGGGCCTTGGCATCGAATGCTGAGATGGGAGGTGTTGTGAGCGTGGGGATAAGGTTGGGCAAGATGATGTTTGATCGTGTTGTCTCGGTGAGCAGCGTGAGGAGAGCCGACAGAGCGTTGTCTGCCTCGTCTTCCGACCGAAGGAGGTTAAGCAAGAAGGGAAGCACTTGGTCGACAGCTCGCTTGCCAAAGATCTGCTGGAGAGAGTCGAATGCTTCGGCAGCAGCCTCTCGGACGTCCTCATCAGAGTCCGTAAGTGCTGTGCGAACGACGGAGATGAGTGTCTTCTCATGATCTTCGAGCGCTTCAGGGGAAGCAGATGAGATCAATTCTCTCAGAGCAAGGCAGATACCTTGCTTAGCATCGACGTCGGTCGATGTCTGAAGACCTTCCTCCAAAGTGGGAAGGAGACTTGCCAGAACACCATCTCCTGCTTTGCGGATAAGCTCTCCAAGGGCGTTGCTGGCAATGACCTTGTGCTCCATGTTGGAGCTTCCCAGGCGCCTGATGAGAAGTTGTGTGAGAGTAGGCACAAGCTCCTTGAGAGTTCTCGGGCTGTGCACAAGGACCTTCCAGACCGAAATGGCGGCTGACCGGACAGCTCCAGCAGTGTCGCATCGGCAGACATACAGGGCAGAGAGAATCTTGTTACGCTTCTCTTCTCCAAGGGACTCCTTGAGAGAAGCACCCGCTTCCTTGGCGTTCTCGTCAATTTCATCATCAGCCTCTGTGCCAGCCTTGATGCCTGTGAGGTTGAACAGAAGATCACCCACAAGCTCAACCGAGCTCAGTCGGATTCTGTAGCTGTCATCTGCAAGACCTCGCTCGAGCTCTGGGAGCAGGAGATCGACGGCACGCACCGCAAAGTTCTTCACCAGCAGGCGACCAGCGCGGAGAGCAGTCTCGCGGATGGACTCAACGTCGTCAGCAAGACCCGCGAGAATAGGCGGGACAATACGGCCGAGGTAGGACGAGAAACTGTTGCCAAAGCAGACGGGAAGGAAGATGAAGAGTGACATGAAACCTTCGCGAACGGCGGGCTTCGAGGACTCGACATTTTGAAGGATAGTTGGTAGAGTCTCCTCCAACCTTGATGTTCCCAATCCAGCGAGGACCTCGCTGAGAGCTTGGGCAGATCCCAGTCGGTCGCCGGCGCCAGTGTCGGACTTGAGAGTTTGCATCAGGCCGGGGATAAGATCGGGTAGGGTATCCTCGCCAAGCTTCTCAACCAACGAACCGAGTGCTCTGGACGCTGTAGCTCGGGTGGTGGGAACCGGGTCGACAACAGCAACCTTGAGGCCAGCCACCAGCACAGGTAGGTGCATAACGACGTCCTTCTTCTCGGTCAAATGAGCCAGACTGCCAATAACCTGAGCTGCCTTGCGCTTGGTGTTGGAACGGTCGCCCAGACCACGCTGCAGGATACGAGTGACCAGTGCAAGAGATGGTGCATCAAGGTAGTGGACGAACTGGACCTTGATGAGGGAATCGAGAGCCTCGTCAGTGTACTTGGTAGGGTCGCTGAGGGCCTTGAGGATGATGTCGACCAAGCTCTTGATTTCAGGGTTGTTGATGACTTCACCAAATCTCTTCAAGCTTCGGTTTGCTGCGGCCCTGACCTCCTTGTGACTGTCGTTCAGTACACCAGTAAGAGGAGGGATAATATCGGGCAGACTGTTGGCGAGCTGCTGAGGATCAAGGTACGCCATGGCACCAAGTAGATCACAGGCGCCCTTCTTACTCCTCCACTGCTGTTCCTCAAGTCCTTCCAAGAGAGTCGGCATGATCTGCTTGACACCGTAAGAACTCAACTTTCCGAAGCATGCCTTTGCTGCTGCCAAACAAGCATCTCTGACATTGGCATTGCTGTCACCAAAGCCTGTCAGCAGCTGGGGCACAATCTGGATGACGTATGGCTCAAATAGACGCCCAAGTAGTGTTGATAGAAGCTCATATGCCAGCAGTGCAGCTTCGCGCTGGTTTGCCTCCTTCTTGTTCTCCATCGCATCAGTGAGGGTCGAAAGAATGCGATATTCACGGAGGGATGAGATTCCTCTGCCCATGACAAGGCCAGCCAAACCATACGCAGAACCACGCTGAACGGCGTACTTCTTGGAGCTGAGTAGTTGCTCCATGATTTGCCCAAAGTACTTCGATGACTGGTCGGGGCAGGCCCGGATGAGAGGAGGTAGACATTCGGCGATAGCATATTGCACGGTCTCGGAGGGCGTACTCAAAGTTGCCACGAGCCGGTCAATGACAGTTGGGATCTTGGGGTCGCCAGGAGTCAGGTGGCGAGCCAACGCACCGTACATGATGATGACGGCCTCGTTGACGCGATCGGCGGCCTCGCTGTTCTTGTCTGGCTGCTCTAGGGTTTGCTCAAACTTGGCCATGAGATGATCGAGAATTCCTTTGCCGTGGATTTCGATGGCACGGATCGAGGCATCCAGCATCTCACTTCGAACTGAGCTGTGCTTGTCTCCCAGGGGGCCATTGTCAATCAGGAAATCAAAGAAGGCATCCAACTGATCAGTCTTGATGACTGGAGCAAGCTCCTTGAATGCAGTCGCGATACCATGTCTGCCCTCCCAAGGGTCAGACAAGTCCATCTTTTTGGGCATTCCGAACTCGTCGAGTTGTTGAACTCGAGGCTTTGCAAGTTCCTTGTAGGTGGATTCCAATTGTGAGATCACAGCCTCCAGGGACTCGTTGTGCAGGCCCGCGGCTTCAGACGTGGCTCGGGCAGCGGCACGACGTAGCTGAGCATCCTTGCTTTCAACGAAGGGCAACATCTTTAGTGGGACCTCAGCTGTGACCTCGAAACCACTCTCTTCCCAGATCTCACGGCCCAAATCTTGGTTTTCGTCCTCATCGTCGTGGCAGGCAAGCCAAATCTCGTCAGAGTACCCAAGCTCGCTCATATCAACTTCGGCACTGATGGATTGTAAGACGGTCGATCGGACACGAGTTTCGGGCACCAATGCGCCCTTAGCTAAGACGATCATCTCCTCGCGGTTCATGTTCGGTGCGATGCATCGACACATGTCAGCAAAGCAGTCCTTGATGAGCTTGTAATGTTGCGTGTATGCCTGCATGGAGCTGATGAGGACTGACAGGACCTCAGCTCGGGGGACGGCTTCATCGACACAAATGTCTGTGTGGAATGACAGGAATTCAATAGCCAAAACAAGCTGGGCATCTGCATCATCGGCTGTGCTGCCAACTCCTCCTTTGCGAAGGACATCCAAGACCAGCGGCAAGGCATAGATGAGTGACACGGAGTCGAATGGTCGTTGCTCACCGGCAAATCGCAAACGATACAGCACTCTTGTAATCAAGTCCTCGAGAGGTTCTTCCTGGTAGTTTTCTTCCAGTGACACATCTCGAAGTCTCAAGGCTGCCACTCCGATAAAGGGTCTCATTGAGCCAAGTCGCTCGGAGACCTTCTCGGAGCAAGTGATGTATGCCAGGGGGGCTACATCACCAGTGATCATGTTGGCACCTGCATCCATGACACCAATGAGCAGTGAAACCGCAGTACCGAGCCATTGGGTCGCATCCGTCGGAGGGCCGGTTGCCAGGCTCTTGATGATGCCGATACCACGCAAAAGCCGTGCCTCAACTTCGCGGAGCGATTGTCGGATTTGGCTCTCCTTCTTGAGCTGTGCATTGACCTTGGCAGTTTCATCAGCAGTGAGCTTCTTCTGCTGACCCTTCTTCTTCTCAAGTTGGCTTCGGAGTTCTTCTTCCCATTTGAGGATATCGTAGTCTTTGTTGTTCTTGTTCACAACTTGCTGGGCCTTCTTGGCAAGCACGTCGACAAAGCAGGTGCCCTCGGGTGTTCTGAAGATAGCCGCTTCGACAGGGCCGACATCATGGAGCTGTTCGACAGCAAGATCTCGACTAATGACCTCCAACAGACGTGGAATGATTGTGTCAGGTGCAACGAAGGCCAGGTCGGCTGCCGCGTTGTATGCAGCTTTCTTGACAACGTCCGACTATAAGTTTTGGTTAGACTTTCAACAGCAAGTTAGGGATGGCACAATCAAACCTTTTGGTCAAAAGAGGTCTTGTTGTCAATCTCCTCCAAGAGCTCACTCTGGTACTTCTGAACAAGTTCTCCAGGGTCCAGTTCCATGCGGAGACACAGGTCAATCCAGTTCGCTCTTGGAATCAACTCTGAGCGTGCTAGCACCAGAAGACTGTTTGCCTGAGACTCAAGGTCTTCTTTGGCAATGCTTTGACCAGACTTTTCCAAGTCCTTCGGGGTCAAGCAGATGGCCTTCACAACATGGACCAAGTTGTGAGGATCGATCGAATGATCCCTGTCACGAGACCCAGAATGCTCCAGATGATCCCAAAGTCCATTGATGATAAGTGTCGAGACCCGCTTCGGGTTTCGAATGTAGAGGCCGGAAAGGGCCTTGGAGGTCTCTTGTTGGATCGATGGAGGAACATTGTGGGCGGCGATTTGATGAATGATGGCCTCGGACCATGCAAGTGCGACTTGGTTGTCTGCATCCTGTTCGAGGCTCTCAAAGGCCGAGGTCAAAGCACGCGCAAGCCATCTAAGGTCCTCTTCGGCCGTGACTTTAGAGTAGATTCGGTGATTGAGCAAGAATGAAGGCTTCGGGTCCAGGGAGAGAGAATGCTTAACCACGGAAGCTTTAACCAAAGCCGAGTCGGCAGGCGAATCGGGGAACAAGCGCCGGACATGAGGAGTTACGGCTGTTAGAATGTAAGCACCGACAATGAGGCCATTCTGCGCAGCAGTAGCTGCATTTGCAGTGACCTCGTTGAAGGTTGTGATTATCTTTGGTATCACAGCCTCAACGAAGGCGGACATTCCAGGAGATGCGGATTGAGCCTCGGCAAGGGTCTGCAGGATATAACCCACACGGAGAAGCCAGCACTTTCGAGAAGGAGCCTTCTTATCCGCCAGGCCTTTGGCAATGGGGTCCAGAACAGCCTTGGGTATCTCGCCCTCGTTATCGAGAATAAAAGCCACGGCCCTTGCCAGAGCCAAGGTCTCTGCCGCCAATGCACCCTCATTTCCTTCTTTGCCAGCAACAACGGACACAGCATTGACAATTTTATCAGCGCTTGACTTTGAGAGCGGGACAAACTCAAGCATTTGCGCATGCAGTATGCGTTGATCTGGGGATGCGAGCTTCCCCGACTTCAGGGGGGTCGCAATCTCGTTGGTGATCTTCTCTAAGGATGCGTCATCATTGCACCTATTCACGAGGGCCCGGAAAGCATCCAAAGCACCAGCGCGAATCGCTGCATTGGTTGACTTGACGTTCGATAAGATGGGCTTCAGCAGTTTTTGCTCAAGCACCTTGGAGAGGTCAAAGCTCTCGGGGAGACTGCGAACGAGCGGTGTAAGAACCCCGCCAAGGATAACTTCGGGAGCTCGCAGAAGGCCTTTTTCGAGGGCCGGGATAAGTTCTTTTGAAACCTCGTCGAGTGTTGCAAAAGAAGTGAAGAAGTCGGCAAACCCTAGAATCAAGTGCTCCGAGACGGCAGTCCGAGAGCCAATGAGCTCTCTGGAGAAGAACTCATAATACTTTGGCTTGAGAGAATCGAGAACAGGGCGAAGGTGCTCCTTCCGAGCAGAGACCCCAGCAATAATACCCAGCAAGATGGCATTCCTTGGGGTAGACTGAGCTCCCTTCGTAGCAAGAACGTTGACAGCATCAGATAGCCGTTTCTCACTGGAATCAGGGTTAGACAAAAGCTTCCTCAAGCCTCTTCTTGTGACAATGACCGCAGAGTGAACAACGGATTTCCTGGAAACTAGCTGGTGACACCTGTCCAAGGCATCGGCGTCGGTCAGGAGGATATCTGTGGCGAATTGGTCCCACAGTGAGGCATCGAGATGCTGCATGAACAGACTGCACCATTCTACCAAGACGAACGCGCTTGTAGGAGCAATGCCATGCTTCTGGCTTTCCTTGCGGATGGCGGCGATGAGTGGGGAGATTGTCTTGGGGTCAACACCGGCCGAAACCAGGGCAACAAGGCATCTTTGAACAGAAAGACGAGACTCTCTATCGGCATAGAAGGCGTATGTTCCAAAAAATAGCTGGAGAAGACGGGGAATCGAGGAGGGGTCGAGGGCTACAGAAGAAGGGTTAGTTGGCTGATCGGAGCTCGTCACACGACAGGACCGGGCTTGCGCACATTTCTGGGTAAGCTTCTCTTCGATTGTGCGCAGTTGAGCTATTCGGATCGCGGTCGAGGACGAAGCCAGCGCCTTCTTGGCGGCGGCAATGTCCAGGTCGGACGAGGCGCCAGAGTCGGAGGAGTCAACTTTAGACATGCTGGAGATCGGAGACGGAAGTGGGCGTCTGCAGTGATGAACTCATCTGGGGCTACCAGAGCTCGCAAACGCCGGACTTGAGGCGTAGGTCCTCGATCGAGGGAGGAGGAAGGGAGGTGTTGTGGAAATTCGGCGATGGTATTATTGGTGATGGTTTTGGAATTTTCGGGCACCAAATTGGTCGGAGTGAAGATAGAAATATCGAGATGGACTGACCCCACGTTGACCAGAGTGTCCAGCAGCGCAGCTCACTCACACCCGTACCTTACCTAACAGGGCTCGCCGGGAGGATAGAGCTCGAGGGTTGCTTGGTTGTAGTGGGGTTCGGAGCCCTGAGGGTGCCCGCGTCTGACGAGGCAGGCCCGGGCCAGTCGCTGTCAGCTCCCCGCCATTCGATACATCAGAGAGGGCACAGGGGTGAACTCATCCTCGCTCAAGGGTAGCTTTAAGGATGGAAGAACAATGATGATAATGTAGGAAATAAAAGAGCTCTGTAGATGTATCTTGTTGATAAATATGATCACTGTGGCTTTATATACAAATCACTACCTATATTAAAACAGCAGTATTAGAGGGTTGTCTGTTTTGTTTTCCCCTTTGGCGTCTGATTTATTCCTCGAACCGTGTGGCAGCAGAGTCTATGCTTTGGGCCGGGCTATCGTAGACTTGAACCCACTCAGCTCCCGTCTCCAACCCGAGCAGTTTACTCACACACTGGCACAAGAAACGGTCTTGCTGCAGCTGTGCATTGGACTCTGGAGATCAAACCGATGAGAACCGTTTGCCAAACTTTAAGCTCACACTGTTGTTCTAATATCTTTTCCTCCTACACCTTGTTTTGAGCGCTTGAGCAGCACCTGAGCAGCACCTCAAGGTCCACCGATCAAAAGCCCTTGCGTCACATCCTCTCCACCAACCGACCTTACTCTCGCACCCTTTCTTCAGCCTGATCTAAACTTGAAACCCCAGATCTTTGATCCTGCACGCCGCAAGGCAAAAGACCCCTTCGACACTGATCGTCCCTACATTTCCCCTGCAACCTGTCATAAGATATTCGCACTAGAGCATCCGTCCTAATTTTCCCTTGACTGGGACCTCCCGCTCGCCACTCTTCCTCTTCTCCTTGGGCACCACCCATCATGGCTGGCGCAAAGAAGAAGAAGAAGCCCGCCGCTAACCCTGCCCGTGGCTTCGCGACCACCTCTATCGCTTCCAAGCCCAGGCCTGAACTCTCCGAGCCTGATTCGAAGCCCGCGAGCGCTGCTGCCAAGGGCCCAGGTGCCCCTCCATCGACGCAGAAAGATGCCCCACCATCGTCGACTGCGACTCCTGGTGACGCGACTGCCAGCGCTGCTACTCAGGAAAAGCCGCTGAGCCCTGAAGAGTTTGAGAGGCAATTGGAGGAATCCGAGCTCCAGCTTCTTGTTGAAAAACATGCTAGCAAAACAAAGAGGGATGCTCAGCGCCAGAGATCTCGACTGGATACGGACCGTCGCCTCCTCCGTGGCCAAGCGGACTCGGTGAATAGCTTCAAGTGGCTGCCCCAGGAGCTAATGGATCACATACTCGACTTGATTCAGGCTGAAAGTCGCTTTTCATCCTCGAGCCTAACCTCGTCCGAGAATGGCGGCGCTGGAAAGATGCCTCCTGAGGAAGACATGATCACTCGACTGTGGACGTTGCAGCAAACGCTCTCCGCCGCCGAATTTCCCACTGAGCGTGTTGCGGCCGTGATACGTTACATACTGGACATCTCGCCAAATGTATCACCCACAAACAGAGACTCGATCTGGGGCCTTGAGGAAGCTCTGGATTGGCTGGCTCGGGAATGCCCCCTTGACGAGTTGCCCTCGTACGAGCCCAAGTCGAAGCCCATCCCTAGAAGTACTACTGGTTTGTTTCTCGGCCCCTGAACCACCTGCCATATTCTGACTGAATCTGGCATAGATACTCCTCAGGAAAGCCCAGTTCCTACTCGATCAAGCACTCCTCGCCATTTTGAGTCAAAGAACGGCCGCAAGGGTAAAACTGCCGGTAAAGGTCGACCGGCTAAGGCCTCCTCAGCGGCCAGGAAAATGGTTGTTACTTGCGATAGTGATATCGAACCTGACGAGCTTGTTCCGAAGTATCTGGAGACTAAAGCCAAGCTTCTGGAGTTCGAGCGTGGCTACCATCGGTTGGACAAATCGCAAGCTGCCGACGTTGACGAAGAGCTTGCTGTCGCAAAGCTTGAAGCAAAAATCAGAAAGATTGAGTCTGATGTGCTGTTTGACAAGTACGAAGCTGAGCAATTGTGGAAAGTTCAGAAAATCAACTTGGAGAAACAGCTGGCAGCCGCAAAGAAGGAGGCCGAGGCACAGGCTGAAACACAGACTGAAGATGCTTCAACACCGGAAGAACCAGCACCAGAAAAGACGGATGAGGACGAAATCAACGACGAGGCGAACCGGATTGCTGCTGAGATCCTGGCTGAGGCGAACGAAGATGACGACGACGACATAGGAGGATTATTTGCCTCCTTACCCCAGAACGAAGTCGACGCCAGCACTGGAGAGAGCCGCACGGTTGTAAATTCAGCCGACGGATCCAAGATCGTGATCCGTGACTTTGGAAAGTGGACAGGAGTCAGTCCCAGGAGGACTTTGGAGGAGACCTGTCGCTCAAGGTAAAACCTCGCAAGATTTTTAATTTGAAGGCGAATACTTTGCTAACTGGGAAACACAGAGATGCGGCGGCGAAAGTCTCGTACACAATTGTATCGGATGCGTCTTTTGCGAACCGTCACTCGTTGGATATTTTCTGGACGAAAGCACAAGAATTGCCGTTCCCGGCTACCTCGTCCGACGTTGAGATCATTGCTGATCCCTTTCACTTCACCTTCACCATGACCGGCATTGCTACACCGGACTCGAAACAGTCTGAGGCTTACATCTCCACGGCAGCCCTGTTCTATACTTTCAGTGGGAACCCCAAAGAAGAGAAAGTCGGCCTTAGGCTCCCACATGTGTGGAAAGATTTCTGGACTGAGCTTGCTGAAGCCAGGAAAGCTCAAATCGATGAGCAAGACAGAGTCGTGGTAAAAGACTTGAGAGCATTGGTTCGCCAACGACACGATCAAGAGCTTGAAGACGGCGTTATAATCCAAGGAGCATTCAGGGGCAGGGGTAGCAAAACCTTCAACGACTCTGGTGATGATGCTGGACAAGATCGTTCAAGACAGAACGCTACTAACGGAGAGTACTACCAAAGAATCTGGGCTGACAAGTCCAGTACCCGCAAATTCCAAATGATGCTGGTGAGTAAGGTGGCGAGCTTCTAATTCTAGCAGAAACTGACGGGCGAATAGCAATCCCGAATGCAGCTTCCCATGTGGCACTTCAGACAGCAAGTGCTGGATGCTGTCGATGGAAACCAGGTCGTGATTGTTTGCGGCGAGACTGGATGGTATGATACCCTTCCCTCATGGCTCTTAACTGGCATGGACTAACCATCATGTAGCGGAAAGAGTACTCAGGTCCCATCTTTCTTGTTGGAGCATCAGCTGTCGCAGGGAAAGCCCTGTAAGGTGTACTGCACAGAGCCTCGACGTATTTCTGCAATCTCCCTTGCTCGCCGAGTGAGCGAAGAGCTTGGTGAAAACAGAAATGACCTTGGCACTAACCGGTCACTGGTTGGCTACTCGATTCGACTGGAGGCCAAAGCCTCGAAAGAAACGAGACTGGTGTATGCGACCACTGGTATTGTGATGCGAATGCTCGAAGGCTCAAATGACCTCCAAGAGGTAACGCACCTGGTGCTTGATGAAGTTCACGAGCGATCTATCGACAGTGACTTCCTCCTGATTGTTTTGAAAAAGCTTCTCAAGCGCCGGAAGGACTTGAAGGTTGTCCTGATGTCAGCCACGGTCGATGCTGAGCGTTTCTCGGCGTACCTAGACGGAGCGCCTGTTCTTAACGTTCCTGGACGAACGTTTCCAGTCCAGGTCCGCTATCTCGAGGATGCTGTCGAACTTACTGGATATACGCCAGCAGACTCTCAACCGGATAAGATGGTCGATATCGACGACGATCTGGTTGAGAGCGAAGGGGAAAACCCAAAGAGTGATGTCTCGAAGAGCTTGACAGGATATTCGTCGAGGACACGATCGAGCCTGGCCCAACTCGACGAGTATCGCATCGAGTTTGACTTGATCGTTCAGTTGATAGCCCACATTGCAGTCGACGATGATCTCCAAAACTATAGCAAGGCTATCTTGGTATTCTTGCCAGGTATTGCAGAGATCCGTACGCTCAATGATATGCTTCTTGGAGATCCACGGTTCGCCAAAGACTGGCTCGTCTATCCTCTCCACTCCAGCATTGCTACAGAGGATCAAGAATCGGCATTCTTGATCCCACCTCCCGGCATACGCAAGATTGTTCTTGCCACCAACATTGCCGAGACGGGTATCACCATTCCCGATGTCACCTGCGTGATAGACACTGGCAAACATCGTGAGATGCGATTCGATGAGAGACGGCAACTGTCTCGCCTTATCGATACATTCATCTCGCGGGCCAATGCCAAGCAAAGACGTGGACGAGCCGGCCGAGTGCAAGAGGGACTTTGCTTCCACATGTTTACCAAGTATCGCCATGACAACTTGATGAGCGATCAGCAAACCCCTGAAATGCTTCGCCTCTCCTTGCAAGACTTGGCGATTCGAGTCAAGATCTGCAAGATAGGAGGAATTGAGGAGACCCTAGGTGATGCCTTGGATCCTCCATCTGCCAAAAACATACGCCGCGCCATTGACGCTCTCGTGGACGTTCGTGCTTTGACGCAAGCCGAAGAACTGACACCGCTTGGACATCAACTAGCCAGGCTACCTTTGGATGTTTTCTTGGGAAAACTTATTCTACTCGGAGTCATCTTCAAGTGTCTGGATATGGCCATCACCGTTGCTGCTATACTCTCCTCCAAGTCACCCTTCTCTGCACCGTTTGGCCAGAGAACACAGGCAGACAACGCACGCATGGCTTTCAGAAGAGGAGACTCGGATCTTCTCACCATTTACAACGCATATCTAGCGTGGAAGCGAGTGTGTCAGTCTGCCGGTGGCGGTGGAAAGGAGTTTCAATTCTGTCGAAAGAACTTTTTGAGCCAGCAGACTCTGGCCAATATAGAAGATCTCAAAGGACAGCTTCTCACATCTCTTGCAGACTCTGGGTTCCTCTCTCTCACGGAGGAAGAGAGGCGAACGCTTTCACGGGCTAGATTCTCTGGTGGCCGTGGACGGCGACATCAGCACTTTTTCGAGATCCCACGCAGAGTCAACCTCAACAGCGACAATGACGTGGTCTCGGCCTCTGTTATTGCATGGAGCTTCTACCCTAAGATTCTCGTGAGAGAAGCACCGGGGTCTAAGGGGTTGAGGAACATTGGTACGAACCAATCCATTAGCCTCCACCCGTCGTCTGTCAACCGAGGCCGCCTTGATCTTAGATGGTTGTCCTACTATCACATTATGCAGTCCAAGACGTAAGCCTTCAACTATGCATCTCCTTGAGTGATGAACTGACATCGAATCACAGGGTGTATCACGCCCACGAGGCCACTGCCGTGGAACCCTTCGCAATCGCCCTCTTGTGCGGCGATGTACGATGCGATGTAAAGACCCCCTCTTTCAGTTGATGCCCTTGATCTAGTACTAATGCCTCTACTAGATGTATTCTGGAGTAATTGTCTTGGACGGAAACCGAGGTCGCTTTGTCGTCCCAGACTGGAAGACGATGCTCGTTATCAAAGTTCTCCGAACTCGCCTGCGCGAGGTTCTGACTCGGTCTTTCAAGCAGCCGGGCAAGCTGCCCACTGCCCAGCAGGAGAAGTGGCTCGATGTTTGGCAGAGAATCTTCACGCAGGATTTCGGGCAGGATAGATCGGCTGCAACTGGGTTGGCAGTCAAGGCGTGAGTTTGAGTGGCTAGGTAGGCATTTTGATGGATTTGACCACTTGTTTGTTGCATGCACGGGGTCAGACATAGAGGATATCACAGGTTTTCAAGGGAAAGGAAAGGAAAGGCTTGCTAAAATAGATACAATGCATTAGACGTTTTTGAAAGTATAATACTAGATAAAAGCGGTGCGCATATCAACCAATCTACCTGGTGTAGCCTCAAATGGGCTTCATGTCTAGGCTCGCAAATGGATGGCGACGAAGCAATAACGCAACGATGTGATTAGAAGGCCTTCTCTTGGCCCTAGAGCTAGGTTGAGCGCCAGTACTTGCATTCAACAGCTGTACAGTGTACAGTCCTCCCCCATTCCTTTGTCTTCCCCGAATCTCCTGGATATCTCATCTCATCGTAGTACAATACAATATGCTACATGATGTGGTGTCGAAAGCAGTTTCCACCATACTGCTCAGGACTTGTTCTCGGTTTCCTTCTTCTCTGTCTCCTTTTCTTCCTTGCCGCTTGCTAGGAACATGGCCTTGAAATCCGCATTGCTCTTCTTGGCACCCGCCACAGATTCCCCGTTGGTCCCCGCCCCGTTCTGGGCCGCCTTGGGGGCTGAGGGCTTGAAGCCAAGGCCACGGCGTGGGCCAGGCTTGCCTAGCACAGGTCGCCGCAAGGTAGCTGGCGGTGGCATGAAACCTGTAGACGTTGTGGTCTTGGGCTTTTGATCCTTGTTACCACTTCCATACACGATGCGGTCTTGAACGCGCTCTGCCTTGGCTTGACGGAGCTCCTCCACGGTGCCAGTTCGAAGTGGACGACCCTCAAACACCATGCTATTGAGTTGGAGGCTTGCCTTGCCAGCGGTGGCAACATCGACAAACTCGATCTTGGCACCTCCGTTGGCGGGCAGGACGATCAGCTTGACGATGGCCCCTAAGGGTTCGACAAGAGCCCGGATCCTCGCATCGTTGACGGTATCAGGAAGACCCATCAGAGCAACCGTCCGGGCCGAGATGTCAGCAGCAGTTGGCTTAACTTGAGCATCGCTTCCTGCGTCTTCCATGGCATCGTCTCCCTCTGCATCGCGAGATGAAGGTGCTGGCGAGCTTCTGGCGTTTTCAGCGACGATGGTCTTGGCTGCTGGCTTCACCTTTGACTCCTTGGAAAGTGAAACCTCAAGAATCTGGCTTCGGAACTTGGTATTGTTCATCTCGGCCACGGCCTTCTCTGCCTCGTCTTTTGTCTCAAAGTCGATAAAGGCGAACCCCTTGTTTTTACCTAATAGGGTCTGCGGAACCTTGACTCTCATAACTTTGCCGTACTTGGAAAAGACCCCCTTGAGGTCTGCTTCGCTCGCGGTTCTGTCCAGATTGCTAATGTGGACTTCTCGGCCTTCTGAGAGGGCGCCTTCGCGAGCCTTCTTGTGATTGGGGTCGGAATACTTGGCAAGGAGCTTGTAACGCCCCTCGAGCACCTTGCCCTCCTTTTGGACGGCGTTTGCAGATGCCTCTTGATCCCGGAACGAGATGTAGCAGAACCGACGATGGGAGTTGACCTTGAGGCTTGGCCATCGAATGCTCAGTATTTCTCCACAATCCTTGAACAGGTTGCGGATGTACGCCTCATCGGCAACAGGAGGAAAGTTGGCAACGTAAACAGTCAGATCGTGTCCAGACCTAACCGTGAGTTGTGACTGGCCAAAGTATTTTCCATCTCGAAGCAATGCAGATTGTGCCTCTTCGGGCGAGCTGAACTCGATGAGGGCTGTGGAGGAGTTGGCCTTCTCCTCACGCACGAGAGCGGTGATATTGTTGATGTGTCCATATTCCTTGAAGTACTGTCGGACCTTGGTTTGAGTGACGTCGCCAGGGAGGTTGGTTACAATAATGGTCGAATTCTCCCTGTCTCTCTTGGGCACCTGTAATTGCTGTGTAGTCGCATCCGGTTCAGGCTGGGTTCTGTCGGCATCACTCTTTTGTCTTTTGTTGGCACTCTCAGGCTCCTCTGCGGCATCCGCATCGGCCTCCCGCTTTCGCTTAGAACCGCCTGGCGATTTAGCCTCCTGAGTCTCCTCTTCTGCTGCCGGGGCGTTGTAGTATGCAGCGTAGGCAGCTGTCTTCTCCTGCTCTTCGCGTTCGCGCCGCCTCTTCACCTCCTTTCCAGTCTTGTGCACCCGATCGGCCGCTTTCCGCAAGGAAAGAGGTTGTTCGTAGTCGTTGCAATGTTGCATGTAAACCTCCAAGACCTTTTCAGGCCAGTCAATCGTTCGTCGAGCGACAGCCCGAGCCAGAACTGCGGTTGCTAAAGTGGGTATCCGGAAGCTGGCACCGGCGGAGGAGGGGGTGGGACTCCGATTGTCCTGAGCACCAGAGGAAGAGAAGATCAGCATCTCCCACATATAATACCTGAACCAAAAGTCGTGATTATCGGCATGAATCTGCAAGGCTGCAAGTTTGTTCCACTGTGCTCTGGCCTCGTCCACGGCACCCTTCTTCTCTGTAAGATACTGGATATAGATGCGTTCGAGTCGAAATTTGGGATCGCCTTGAAAGTCCTTGCCGTAGAGTCGCTGGCCAACAACCGAAACATCCTCGAGAGCAGCGCCGAGACCGACATCGGCAACGTCAACGGACTCGTCCGTAGCGGTAGCATCCATCGCAGTCCGCTTCAGAAAGCCGCACCAGGCCACATACATTTCAATCATGCCCTCCATGCCATCCTTGAGTAGCTGATCCTCGCTCGTAGCGGCATGTTTGATGGACTCAACCTCACCAAACGGCAATCTTGCTTCCTCAGCGCATAGAATGTAGCGGTTCCAAAGAGGACCCGACCAGGGGCAATGCTGAACAGCCCTGCGGAGGACATCGAGGAGGTTTCCAGGGGATTGAAGATCAGAGTTTGAAGACGAAAGGAACACGATGTACTCGTGCCAGGTACTCTGGTCTGTGGCGAGAACACTGGTCAACGCACGGGCGTAGAGTCCACGGCAGAGGTCAATGCCAATCTCGGGGTTGTCGTTGCTGCGCTTGCTTTGGATCATTTCCCAGTCAAGATAAGTCGTCAACGCCTCCTTCTGAGCATCTACATCGCCAGCATCCACCGCGCGCTTCAGCTTGCTCTCGAAAGGATCGCGTGCAGAGATCAAGCGCTTCGTCTCCTGGGCATTGGTCGTAATGTCCTTCATGGAATCCTCCCAAGCGGAACGGTTGTACTCGGACAAAAAGGTCGAGAAATTCTGGGAGGTCTCGTCCCATGTGAGGTGCGGGGTGAGCAGACGGTCGCGATACAGATGGGTGATGCGCTTGATGCCCTCGGGGGTTCTCGTCTTAGCAAGAAGCTCCATCTCGAGTGATATCCAGCGGTCCCAGAGTAGGTGGCTGTCACCGAGCCGGTATCGGATGGCCTCATATCCTTGCTGCCACAGATCAAGAGCAGCTCCGAAGGAGAAAAGCTCGCGACCGAGAAGGCGCTCCTCGTCGGACCAGCCGGCTCCTGAAGGGGCCTGCGCCTCCTCCCACAGCGACCAGAAATAGTTGCAGTAGGCTAGCCAGATGCGCAGGCTGCCTGGCTCAGCGCCGACGGCGCGCTTGTACAGTTCGACGACATTGACTCGCTGCTCGAGGTCTGAGGCGTTGCGAACGATTTCTTCGAGGTAGGCGAGCCAGTTATCTTCGCCTATCGGGTTGGCCATGTTTGTCGCGAGCGCAAGGCTGGGGGGGCAGAGCGCATCACACGATGCTCAAGGCCTCTGATTGCGTATCGACGGTGCCTCAATAGCAACACATGGAATGTCAGCTAGGGAATAGGCGCGCAGAAAAGATGGAGTTGGTTTGCGGGCGCGAGTCGCGAGACCTAGGTAGAGCTGGCAGATAATGCGGTCGAGAAACGTGACGTGTCGAGGTTATCGCGGAAAGAAAAGCGACTCCGATCTCAGGGTCTGAAGGAAGTCGAAGGTGTAAAAAAAAAGGTGGGGTATAGAATGAGAGGCTGAAATGAAAGGCTTGGGGGCTCCTTCTCTGGCGGTGGCCTACCTACTCCCTTGACTCGATGGGAATGGAAGGTTTGAGGTTGGGAAAGAGGACATGCACCAAGATTGATCAGCAGGCAACTGCGTGAACCTGAGAGCCAGTGTGTGCGTGCGCGCGTGGAGGTGGAAAAAAAAGTCACTCCCAGTAATTCAGCACTTTCCACTGGGGACAAGGACAGGGATGCTCCTTCCCAGAAAGACGGGAAGCGAGGGTCATATGATGTAATGCCGAGCGACCACTTCAAAAGCCCAATGTTGTGGTACTTTTGCATCAATATTGGCTGGTTTGGAGGTGGTTACAGAGGATTGCTGTAATCTCAGGTTAATGGCATTTTTTGTGACAACTTGGCCATTTCTGCGTCCATGACACCGCCCCCATCTGATAGGTCTTGATAAAATACCTAGAGCCTTAGGTCTTACTCTTGTCTGGCCCGAAAACTACAATGTCTCTGCTCATCTCTTAACAGCTCCGGCTCCCCGGTCTGTGACGTTGTAGTACCGGTACATTTGCACGAGGGCCCGTTGGCTGGAAGCCGATCTTATCCCAGAAGACGCGGGTCGCCCAAGGGTCTAGACCCCGATTCGACTCAGACTCGCCCCGTCGAGCGTCCTGGACTCCTTTCAGGCTCGCTCTGATTGACTGCTTCCTCCGGCAACCCTGCCCGCCGTTAATTCCGCGCCGTTATTCCCAGTGCACGGGCGACTCGGGGTCCCGGCCATGAGAATCTCCGTCGAGCGCCAGGAGGAGCACGCAACAAAACATCTGACGACCTTGTTTCTGGCTCTGCTATCAAGGACTGCTGGCTCTGAAGAAGCAGCCTTGGGGCATGGGGGAAGTCCACCCGATTGGATCCCGCATTGCTCAGCATCCAGACCGTACATCACCAATGCCAAGATGCCTGGGTGGTTGATCCCGCCCATCCGCGTATCAGCTCATGAGGGGCAGCCAACTGTCTGGCAAGTGTAGGCGCTGGACACACAAGCCAGATAAAAGCAATAACACATGGATGGCTCCTTCACTGATCTTGCCGAGGTGATCAGCCGTCTCAGCTTGAAGATCGGGCCTCAGTCACCAACCCCCGCAGATACGGGCGGGAGGCTGGAGAGATCTGGGGACGCAAGCTAGGGTTGTCGACAGCCACTCTCACGGCGTCGCATCGTCTTGGACTGCAGGTGGGCGTCTGTGAGGCGTCCAGTGAGAAGCGTTATCGGAAGAGGCGCGACTACAATGAGGTCATTTCGTCGTCAAGGTGTCGAATAGCAAACGGCTACTCAGGGTCCATGGAAATTCTAGATTCTCTCCCTCTCCCGCTCAGAAATGTGTCGCAGCCTGCCATACTGACGACGTTGTATACGAGCAGAACGAGGTCCGACTGGATGGGCTGTCAACTCTACCTTTGATGGTACGACCGCTGGTGATAACTGGAGGTCACTACTTAACTCGGGTCACTCAAATCCCGAAGGCCCGATTGGTGGCTACCGTAGCTGTGCAACTCAAAGCAACGACATATGGAAGTTTTCTTAGAATAATTTGGCTCTTGACCTGGACGATCTATTAGACATGTTCTTGGCCGGTTTATCTGAACAGATAGATCTACTAGCTCAAGAAATGACAATAGCTCTGCATAGCTCGCTCTTTGCAACTCACAAGCTTCGGCTGGGCAGGCACGCCGAGACCCGTAGCCTAGATTTATCAACAACTAGGTACCTAGGCTTTCCACATCTTATTCGCAATAGCTGACCACGATTGATAACAGATCAATCCTACCTCTTCCCGATAACCCGTGAAGGACAAAGCAGACTTCCATGTGCATCATCGCATCGTGATGGGGACCTCGGGTTGGCACCTCGTGTTCGACATTCCCTTGCTGTAACCCAGCCTTCCGTAAAAGGCGCCTATGAGTGAAAAGAGAATGACGAAAGCTTGGCAGCTTCGTATCTCTACAGTCTCGGCTACACTATTCGACCTGGAGGTTCTTTGTTCTAACAAAGCATCTGTGTCGTATGCTTTAGCATCCGGTGATGGGTTGTATGGCGTCGCCCGATGTTCCCCTCAGAATGCCATTGGGAGCACGGACGGCCGTATTCACGATCGATGAACGGCACGAGGTAGCCCTGTAAAAGGTTTGGATCGTCATCTCCCGTTCGCTGACCGCTTCTAGATGCGATATACGGATATTCGTCACGCACTTCTATTAAAAAAACGAAAGGATTATGGAGCGGTGCGGGCTGACAACTGCTGATGCTGATGCTGACCCTGACCGACGGTGCCAAGGCTCCACGTCGTTTCAAGCCGGAAGCAGCCGCCAAGAGAGCAGATCTCCCAGCAGCAGACGACTTTGAGTTGGCCATTTTCCACGACCACGAATTACTGCATCGTGGAAACAAACATCACCAGGTTGAGGCCCACCAGGCCAAAAGGTTCGTCTAGCCGCGGCCTCACGAGGCCTCTTATTATCGATCAAGCCGCAAAGCTTGAAGCCGCTCAACGGCCAGGCTGAGCGCGAAGGCCAGGGGGGAGGCCAACAGGCGCCGGGAACTGCATCCTATCCCTCCACTATCATGCTATTGTTTCACGCTAAGGCAGGACAGTTCAGCGGCTGGCTTGGGCGTGAGTTCTGCAAAGATGAAACGAAAATGCAGAAGGGAATCGTCTTTGCTCAGCCCAGCAGTTCGCACAGCTATTCTCTATAGCTTCAACAACGCTCCTCGTCTCACCCAAGTCTCGGCCTAGGTTTGGCATGGTCACATCGCCAAAGACTCGTAACGAGCTTCAACAATAGCCGTGGCGAGTCCGGGCGACAACGGGTGATGGATCCCTGATGCCGATCCGGATCCCTCCACATGCAAGCCATTGTCCCACAGTCGACAGGACCATTCACATGGCGCAGTGGTGGTTTGGACGGCGCAAGGAGAGAAGGCACAAAGAAAAATTAGAACATCTGACCCCTGGCCGCTGCAGACATGACACACGCAGCGCGGCGTCTTGTCTCTCTGAGACGTGATTTGGCCTGACCGCCTGCGTCGCCATGGCCGTCCTTTGTCTGGTCTCCCCTGTGAGCTTCTGCGGCTGTATGCGATCCGTCAGACGACGTCCGTCAGAGAGCTGAATGAAGGAGAGTGGGTGGGAGCTGCATTGAGATTTGACGCTCCACCGCGCGGCGACAAAGGAGTGCGGCTGTTGCCAAGGGCTGCCTCTCTGCCCGACACGACACGACACCCCCAGCTCTGCCGGGTCTGGACAGGCTGCTGCACACTGTCAGTATGCGCCATATTCCAGGTCTCCTCACAGTGCTTCTCCAGACGAGCGTTTGATGAGCGCGGCAGTGCAGAGGACCACTGGCTCCAAGCCAAGGCGATAGATCCTGGGCGGCTACGCTGGGGTTGATATTACCACTCTGGGGCTAGCCAGGGAGTGGCATGCCCATCGTAATAATACCAGTCAGACTGGGCCTGCATGGATTGCATAAATGGCGTCTTGCTGGAGCGTTTCGCCTGTGCAGCACGGCGCTCTCTGCTTGCTGCTGCTGCTGTCAGAGAGGGCATTGCCCTGGATCCGATCCGTTCGTCTCACACGCGCCGCTAGAGGAGCAAGCATCATAGCCAATGCAAGAGAGACCATGAGTGGGTTCATAGTGCGCTGTTCGAGTTAATTGTACAAGACTAAAACTTATCGCCGTCTCCTAGGAGGCATTGTCGTTGCATGCGGCGAAGCACAAAAGAAAGATCTGAGAAACATCCGCTCCCATCCATCGGGAGTCAGATGAAACAAATGAGACCACCTGCTCCGGGAGATGGCGTTGGACGGTAAACCCGACCTTTTTCGCTATTGTCCCTGTGCCTGGCTTAGCGGCCGCCGCCAGGGGAACTGTCCCATTGAACCCCGCCGCTAGCAGCGTCGTGCAGCTCTGAATGGAAGTTTTCTGTCGTGATGGTGGGCGCTGGTTGGCCCCCTTTTCCTCGTGTCGATGGATGTCAACGGCGCCGGCTGCTTTCGTGACGTCGGGGTCTGTTCTCTGACGGTTGCAGCAGGCCAGCCGTTGTCCATGGATGTAGGCCAGGGGAGGGAGGGGAGCCACAAGGCGCATTCACAAAACACCTTTCATGGACGGGGATGGGCTGGGCCTCGTGTGCAGGCGCTTGAGCGATCAAATGTGCAATGCAAATGGATGTTTCTCTCCCCTGGAGCGGGACTTGAACAAGCTGGGCATCCATCCATCCATCGATGCATCGCCCATCATCCACATCCACATCCATTCAGCTGGGTCGCCCTTGTCTGGACGACGAGGTCCTGGCCCTTCCTTCGTTCATTCTTCAACCCTCTAGCTCCCACCCCACGACGACGACGCTTGCATTCTTGTTTCCCTCAGTGTAATTTACCTGCTACACCCGCCTGACCCCCCGTTCTTTGCTTTCCGGGACTCTAGCTCGTTTTTTCCCCATTCCATTCCTCGGGCACTTCATCTCATCTCTCTTTCTTCCCCCCCTCCCTTGCCCGTTGTCGTCACTCCCAAGACAAGTTCCCGTTGGAGCCCACCTTCTCTTCTTCCGTTCTACAACAATCGAACGGTCTTCTTCTGCTTCCGCCTTCGTCTACTCTTTTCACGATCGCGTCTTCATTCGGGGCTCTTTCACTCCTTCAAGTGTCCCACATCACTTCGCCTTTTCTCACCTTCCAGTCATTCATTCCATTCGACTCTTTACCGACCTATTCTTTCGCAGCTTTCCTCGTCTTTCCTTCGCTTCCTTCGACTTCTTTTTTGACTTTCTCGTGTGCTTGGCCGATTACACCACTGCAGCCGTATTCCTTCACACCAGCTGCAACCTCAGCTTCGTATTCAACCTCGGCATCCTGCATCTGATCCTCCATTGCTGCATCGGGTGCCACGTTGGACCACGTCCCCTTGTTACACTGTCGAGCTCTCGTTATCCCCTTCTACTTCAAGGACCTTGCTTCCGACGCACCTCCGCGAACCTACTGGGATCTGGCTGCGACCTCTACCGCCACTTTCCTCTTCTACTTGGAGTCGACATTACCGCTTCATCGTGGTTGTAGTACCCATCACCACCTTCGTTAACGACATCTCGACCCGGACCTATCCACCGCTTCAGTGTCCGGCTTTGGTTGCGGTCCTTCCGACATTGTTCGCTCGCGACATTCCCAAGTAATGAGATATAGCCCTCATTACATATCGTCGAGATGCGCTTTTCTCTTTCAACCCTAGTGGCGCTGGGCGCCCTTCAGACACTCGGCGTTAACGCTCAGGATTCTACAGCCTGTATTGTGAGTTCTCAAAGCGCTACT
This sequence comes from Fusarium keratoplasticum, assembly GCF_025433545.1. Classification (NCBI taxonomy): domain Eukaryota; kingdom Fungi; phylum Ascomycota; class Sordariomycetes; order Hypocreales; family Nectriaceae; genus Fusarium; species Fusarium keratoplasticum. The sequence goes on from NC_070533.1 coordinate 1,631,387, forward strand.
GGTTATACACGACCAGCCTCTTGACCCGACCAAATCACGCATACTAATCCTTTGGCGCAGACGAATTGTGTTAACACTCTGCAAGAACCAAATGCTGCTTATAACTGCCCAGATAACACGGCGACATGCATTTGCGCATCCACTGAATTTGCCAAAGGCATGGCTGAGTGCGCCAGACCATGTGGTGTCCAAGACACCGACATTACTGGCAACTTGGCCAGTGGATTCTGTGCGGGTAAGCTCATGTATTATCAGCTATTGCCTAGCAACAACTGACATGTCCAAGGCCTACCGCTAGTCAACCTCCCTGCGGCTACCGGTGCTAGCAGTGAAGCCTCTTCCGCTCCAGCGACAACATCTGAGGCTGCTGCTTCGACTAGTGAAGCAGCTGCTACCACTACTGAGACTGCTTCATCCTCGGCCGCGCCAACCTCATCAGCCGTACCTGAAGAGACGACCTCTTCTGCCGCTGAGTCTGCCCCTGCTTCGACTTCCGCTGAAGCCGAGTCTACCGTAAGGAGCCGAGTTTGCTATGACAACAGGATCAAACTAATATGGTTGATAGACTACTGAGGCTGCTTCTGCCACAGACTCTGCTTCCGCTTCCGCTTCCACTTCCGCCTCCGCCTCAGCTACCGACAAGGCCTCGACAACCGAGGGAGCTGCCGGTGCTGGTGCTACTTCTGATTCTTCCGATGAAGACGACAAGGATGAAGAGTCGTCTGGATCTGGTGGATTGTCCAAGTCGGCGCAAATTGGTATTGGGGTTGGAGTTACTGCTGGCGTCCTTGTACTCCTCGGTATCGCGTTGTGCTTCCTCTGGCGACGACGAAACCAGCGAAACAACCTGCCACGTGGAAACACGGCAATCTCCCACCCAATGCCTGCCGGCGGTGCCAACTACAACTCGGCCGATCAAGGATCCATCGTTGAGAAGAATGGCTATGACCTTGAGATGATGTCCCACCGCTACGAGGACATGCTTCCTCGACAAAAGCCGCGAACCATGGTGTGAGAATAGGAGGTTCAGCAATTTGGACTGGAATCACGGAAACCACTTAGCACTCATGACACTTTGATGCGTTGTTTTTGATACCCAGCAAGGAGCTGGTCATGATACGGGAACCAACGAGTCCTGATCGTGAGACTACAACCTTAGTCTGATCAGCGCAACCGTATAAAATTCTTGTTTGGCAAGTTTTCTCAGGGGATACTTGCCTCCTGACTATCTTCTTCAAATTAAATGGCGTTGAACCGGGTTGTTCAAGGATCGGATACCATCACTTTATCTTTGGGAGCGGGAATTGAAGAAAAATGCTATCCAAATGTTTAAACTTTGAGCCACTTGAACCCGCTCGGATGCAGTTTGATATCAACAAGTGTACATCCCATTCATTGTACATATCTATCGTATCTTACACGTTTTTATGAGAGATCGCATGAAGGGCTCGGCAGCCGAGACCTTGGTTTTCCATGGATCTCTTCAGCATCCAGCTACTGAGCGTAGTCTGTCTACCAAGCATAGTATGGCCTTTGTCCGTATACTGGTCGTGATGGCAGATGTACCCAGGGCCCCTTGCGCTGCTCCTTGGCAGTGCGCTCCTCATGTTGTCGTATCCTCGTCTTCTCCTCCTTGAGCAAAACCGTGAAGCCTAGAGAGTCAGTCAGCATAAATTTGAGATGGTATTTTCGGAATTGGGAAACGTACTTGTGCTCGGGTGTCTGATAATTCCCATTCGTCCTCGACCCTTGTAGTCAATTCGCTTTCCTCGCCACGGACCCCGGCCAACCCACGACTGAGCAATGTAGATGCTCGTGGGGTCCTCAACCTCGAGCCACTTGCCCTTCTGCGTCTGAATCTTGCACGGCTTGGCAAGGGTCTCGCCGTTGACCTTGCCGAGTCCCATGCCGCGCTGGGCAATGGCCAGGTCGCGAGCCTCCTCGAGGTAGTACCGGACCTCGGCCGCAAACTTCTTCTTGGACCACTTCATCTGCAGGATTGCCTCGTCGATGGGCTTGCCGGCGATCTGGCGGGCCAGCATGGTGAGCTTCTTGACGCTGGTGGCCATGAACTCGCTCTTGTGCAGGAGTTCCCGCTCGTTCATCCTAATTCGCTCCTCCTTGGACAACCGGCCGTTGTTCTGCACCATCTTGATCACCTTCTTGCGCTGCCAGCGGATACGGCTCCTCGGGTCAGGGTCCACGATCAAGGCCATGTTCTCCTTCGTCTTTTGCTCGACCTCGGCGCCTCCCGGGGCAGCCTCGGGGCGGCCCTTGGAGGGAGCCTCAATCTCGTCTTGGAAGATGTTGTCCTCGACACCGCTGTACATGCTCTTCTCGAGGAACTGCTCACGGCTCTTGGGGTCGTCGAGCTGCGAGGTCACGGGGTCCGCGGTGGAGGAGGAAGCGGCGTCCTTGTTCTTGGGCTTACCCCATCCCTTGAAGATGTTGGCGGCCCATTTGTGTCGTCGCTGCACCAAAGGTCCGACGCCGACTGACCAGAGGGGGGTAGGTGTGCTTGATACAGGGTTCGCGGACCTGGCTATATAGATTGAAGCTTGTGGTTAGCTGGATTATCAAGGCCAATTCACCCCATTGAGGGCAAGATCAGTAAGATCCGTACCTGAAACCGCCAGCCGCCGGGTGGCTAGTCGGAGACTCATGGTCGCAGAAGCTGTCGATATCTGCAAACCAACAAGTCCCTTGGTCGCTCTCACGGGTTTTGTCGAGTCGAGCGGCGTTTGATGGGCGAGATTCTTTTCCGCAAACGCCATTGGCCGGGGTTCAGCCGAAGACAAACGAAGAGGCATTCCCGGGTGCTTGCTTTGGTAGGTTCACGTGACTCGGGTGCTTAGCGCGATTAACATCAGCCCATCCTCGGAATCAACTTGCAACCTCTCGACCACATCGAAACTCCCGCCAATCCGCCCCAAACTCTCCCCTCCGCCGCCCGAACAGCTTCGCAAATCCATCTCAGTCACAATGGCCGTCCGACCCATCACCGGTGTACGTTTTCCCCGACCCAATGGCTGGGTATCGCGCGCCGCGGCGCTACCCGGGCCAGAGGAGCCGAATCGACCCCCCCGGTTGGTAGAGCTTTTCGTGGACTGACTCTGTCATAGATGCTCCGACGAAACCTCGTCCTGGACCTCAGCATCGCCCTCGGTACGTCGAATTACCCCCGCACCTCGGTCGAATTGGATCAATTGCGAATTGTTTTTGGGAAAGAGGAGGAACAATCGGAGGGCGCTGACAATTCGCGTGATGTGGTTGGTGGGGGGCAACTGGGCTGACTAGCATCGTCACAGGCACTGGCTTCGTCATGGCCAACTTCTTCTGGTAAGAACACCACGAACGACGGACGATTGACACGGACGGGACTGACCACGACGACGCAGGTATGGCTTCCACGTGCCCCGAACCAACGCCCGCGACAACTTCTACATCAAGCGCGAGGAGGAGCGGGCCGCTCAGAAGGACAACTAGAGAAAAGCGAACTAGGGCATCTGAAGGGGGCAGCGAGTATGGTGTGCACTTAGACCGAGGAGGAAACAACAGGCTCGTCAACGTTTTTCGTTTGTCGTGTAGCTGGGTAGAGAGCAGCAGCAGAATACCAAGGCTTCATCTGAAACGGTCGCCGGACAATCTGTAGTTATAGGCAAGGGCAACCGAGTCGACATGTGCTTTGATTTATTTAATCTGCCATTAACGTGTGAGGGGAGATATTTGTTACACTGCGTAGACTGAGCATGCTCTCATGCATCTTGACGAACCTCAGGCCATGTAAGGTCCCTCCATCCTCGGCTCAACCAAAACTGTCCGGCGATCCAATCTTTGAGTAGCCAAAAGCCTGCCTAGCCGAGCGGCGGTCAATCCATAGCTTCCCCTATGTACCAGGAGCTCGTCCATAGAGTGGTGATGTTGGAGGATGACCAGGTCGTTTCGGCAATGCGTCATCCAGCGGGTTGCCCATGACTCAATACTTGCGGTTGATGTGGAAACTCGCATAATACCAAGACTTACCCGTAGATAAAGCCCTTCTCTCCCTCTGCTCGATTGCAAATGTGTCGGGAACTATAGCTGTATCGTATCGTCTTGAAGGTTGCAAAGACCCCATGAGACTGCCGATTCGCGCGACATACCACCAGACTCGCCAATGAAAACACTGGCTGATGAGTTGAATGATAATAAATACCCGTAGACGAAATTCACTACCGAGCTGAGTCGGGCGAATGCCAACTCGACGACCATTGGTAATGTTGCGGAGGCGTCTTGTCCTTGCCATCCTTCTTGTCGTCATTTTTCTGGCCGGCGCTGCCGGCCTCTGGATAATCTCTCCCCTCCCAAGCTGTCGTCTCAACCATGAACGTGCCCTTTCTATCCTTGCATCTGCCGCAATCAACAAGTTAGAGAAACCCGGTATCACTCAAAAGCACAAGCTCGACACCACAGCGCGTGAAGCCAGTCAGCAGCAGCGGGGCAAAAGACTCACTTCCGGAATAGTCGATCGACGGCATAGCACTGCACAGGGCTATCCCACTTGACGGGCTCCTTGATCTCGCACTTGTACTGCAGCATCTCGAGGAGCTCGCATCCAGTGAGGTCGACGTTGCGCACGCCGCTCTCCAGCTTGCGCTTGCGGCCCTTGAGGTCTGTCTGGACACGCTCGGGAAGCTCAGAGGCGTGGAAGACTTGGCACGGGTAGCCCATCTTGAGACGAGCTCTAGCCGGCAGTTTATAATCAGACGATCGGCCTCTCTTACGAGGTATCTTTGGCCTCTCTTAAGATGGAGGCAGTAACCGGGGCGCGGCTGTTGGGTGAGGTTGAAGAGGCGAGTCTGGAAGAGGTGAGTTGAAGAACTTGAAGGTTGGCGGGCCTGAGCTCTTTGCCCTTTTTGGATATCCACGTCCAACCCCAACATATCATCAACGTGCTTCACAATCATTCATCCAGCATCACGCTCAAACATGATTTCTTTTGTTCATTTCATGCATATATCATTTCTCTCATTCAACCTATACTAGCCAGGACAACATCCTGGAGCCACGCATGTACACGAGTTGTCTCCAGAGCTTGCTTCATCACATCCAGTTCGAGTACACATAAGACTGATGGCCGACATACATTTGCGCTGATACTTTTACTTCCAACATTTTCTCTCGCACCATGAATACAAGATGCTAAAATACCTGCTAGATACTCCACGGCCTGCGTTCAGCACTTGCCTTGAATCCAACATTACCAGGCACTCGGCCTCGGCCTCAACCTCAATCTCATGTCCAAAAACTCACACATATACAACCGCTCGACGAAATCGCCGCCCGACACTTTCAAGCCACAAAAGCTGCCGGTATCAGTATCTCTGGCCGCCATCTGCCGCTCCTCTACAAGCTGATATCCACCCTAATCGGCCCTCCTCACTTCCACGCCGTCCTTGTCATCGATCTTGAGGGTCGCTTTGATGCTACTCGCCTCACCGGCTCCCCGTCTCACACACGACATGTTTACGTACAACGGCCGGCTCGAGGCACCCAGGAACAACTGCGAGCTCTAGTAGCCGAAGCCGAGGGTGTCCTGCTATACGGCGACACAGCGCAGGCCAGCGCCGGGCGCGAGTGGTGGGGTACCGTGGTCGTGGGAGGACATGGCGCCGGAGACGTCACTGCGAGCTGGAAGGGCTGGCTACGGGTCGATCGCGAGAACGTCCGCGGCTTTACACTTGGCATCAGCGCCGAGGAGGCCCTGGAGCAGAGGGGCCAGAGGCAAGGTGTCGTCGAGGCGGCTGGCTGGGCGGCCACTTCGCAGTGGGGAGGATTCACATTCAAAGAAGAGGGCGGTGATGTGAGCGCAAGCCAGGGCGCAGAGACGGCTGAGGGTGACGGGGAGTGAATCTATACAATGTGCAATGACATACGAGTAAGCTGCCACAGCCTGCCTGCTCCTCCTCCAGGGTTGACGTAGGGGTTCATGCTGTACTAGGTAAGACGCCGAAGTTACCAGGTGGATAATGTCGAGGCAGCCTGTACAGATAAGGACTCTTGTAGTGGAGACGGGGTGGTCAACTGGGGAGCATGAGGAGGGAGAACCCATCACCTCTCGAAGTTGCAGGTATATCCTTGGCCTTGCATACAGCTTCACATCCCCGGACGCCAGCTTGTACTACCTTTTGAAGCACAATTGTGGATTTTGGTCTGCATGGATTGGGTCAGGGATAAATGCGGTATTATGAGGACAGTGTCAAGAGGCCAGTATGAGTAAATGATTGAGTTGACAGGGCAAGTATTGGCGTTTCCAGGTGAGGGACTTTTGGGACAGTGTAATGAGCTGTGCGGGCTTTTCAGATAATATGACAAGTAATGAGAATGAGAAAGGGGTAATTGGGTCGTACGGGTGCATTCATACGCTGCTGACTTGATCGTCAGTAGATCCTGTTCAACTTCTTGACTTTGCTCTGGAACTGGGTGTGTTTGAGGGCAACATTAGAGGAAACTACATGAGACAAGAAGACTTGAAAACATTCACAATCATGAACCGGTAGTTGAAGTAAGAAGCTTCTGCTTTTTTGTTCTATCTTTTTTGCTGTATTCTATCTGATTGATGTGATGCTCATCAGGGTATAAGAGGGTGGGTGGTGCATCATGAGAAGCTAGCTAAAAAGGCCCAAAAGGAAAAGCCTCTCAATCGAGAAAAACATAGCAATCTATCTCGGACGATGTGTCTATGCTTCTTCTGTTCAAAAAGTCCTTGCAAAGACTTGATAGTGAATTTGCGCGCGTCGCTGATGCATCTGCAGAATGTCGTGAATGCAGATGGAAAAAAGAAAGCGTCATTTCGCATGGCTGTGACAAAGGAAAATTTCCGAACCCCAAAAACGCAACTGTAAAGATGTCCCAAACTGTGGAGAGATGTTGAAGAAGATACGCTCTGGAAAAGCAGCGGCTTAGATCGTGATGCCGTCCATGTCCACGGCGATCTCAGTGGCGCCAGTGGCCTCAGCCAGGAGGTTGGACTTGATAGAAGCGCCCATAGCCTTCTTCTTCTCCATCTCACGCTTGATACCGTGGTTCACGGCGTCAAGGACGTTGTCGACGGTGACACGGGGCTTGTAAGCAGGCTCGGTACCCTCCTCGTAGACACCAGTCTTGACGAGGATGCTGTACCAGTCGTTGTCGGCCTTCTCGTTGACAGCGTTGGTGCCGCGGATGTCACTCTCGGGGGTATCACCGACAAAGTAGACAGTCTCGGGAGGAGCAACGAGGCCGTGCTCGGTGTTTCGCCACTGGCCCATCAGGCGGGAAGCAAACTCAAAGGTCGAAACCTGGGGCTTGCCAAAGGCGTGGGTGTGCAGGAGGCCGTTGCCGCCAGTGAGGTCCTTGAAGGTGACCTCGAACATGCGGCGGAGAGCGCCCATGCCGAGGCGGACGTGCTCGTGGGCGGCGGACCAGACAACGTCGTTGTGGGAGAAGTAGAAGGGGGGACCCTCGTCGAAGGTCTCGCTGCGGGTTCCGAGACGGCCACCCTTGGACATGGCAAGATCAAGCATGATCTGGATATCGCCAGCCCAGTCGCGGGAGTCGGCAAAGACAAAGACGGCGTCGATGACAACATCGTCAAAGTCACGCTCACGGGAGTTGGCATGCTCCTCAGGGGTGAGCTTGCGGAAGGGAGTGGTAGCAGAGTTGTGCTTGATGATGTCGCCAGGGGTGACGACGTCCTTGAAGCCGTAGCCCTCGGCAACGTGACGGCACTTCTCGCCCTCACCACCGACGACGAGGACAGTGCCGTACTTCTCAGCCATCTCCCGCATGGGGGTGTGGCCGCAGATGAACTGGCCGGGCTTGATATCGCACTTGAGCTGGCCGGAGAGGTCGCCGCATCGCTCCTCTTCAGTCTTGCCACCACCGTTGGTGAGGAAGATGTGAGGTCTGTCAAGAGTACATTAGTGTCTAGTTCAACACCTAGCAAAAAAGTCACGATCTTGTTTATGTGGACCACCGACCCAGAAAAAATCCGGGGTTGGTGGATCGTGGCTTCGGCAGGGGCAGGGAATGGCGACTTACACTTGAATACCGTACTCGTTCTCGCCGTTCAGGACCTTCATGGCCTGGATAGCCTCAGGGATAGCCCGTCCGCCGCGAACGAGGACGCCATCAATGTCAAAGGCGAACACGAAGGAGTCGGCCACAGGCTTGTCGACAGGAGGGGAAAGGGGAGAGGCGGGAGTTCCGAGGCTCGCGATGCTGTCGCTAGAGCTGGAGGAGGCAAGCTCGGGAGAGCTGGGGATGGAATCGGGAGACTCGAGAGGAGAGTCGATCTCCTGCTTAGCAGAGAGAACCTCTTGAGCCGCAAGGGACTCCTGGAAGAACTGAGTCTGTTGTGAAGACATTTTGGGTGTAAAGGTGATGTTGGTAAGTCCTGCTCAGGCACGCGCTCAGAAGAACGCAGAGAGATTGTGGTTTATATGTGTAAACAGAGAGAGATCAAGCAATGACTCGTCGGTCGAGCTATTGTGTCTGATGGTGGATATGGAATCTGGGGATGAGATGGAGAATGATGGATTCTACCGTCAAGAACGGTGGGAGAAGTCTGGGGTTTTATAGATTTAGCTTCGACCACAAGAGTTGCTGATGCGACTCCTGAGGGTACATCAAGAAGGGACAGATAATGTGGATAGCAAATCCGTCATGTCATCTTGATTGCCTGCTTGGCCTCGGTTCTGTTGACATCTCGGTGATGGGCCGCGGATACGTACATGCCTTGGTCGCTAAGGTTTTGGGCATCGTCTCCAATCCGAGTCATTGATGGAACCGTGGCGAGCCATATTTTTCTCCCCTTATCCACAATTCGGGTTCCACTGAAAAGATTGTGAATGTACTGTACTGTAGTAAAACTCTCGGGGTATGAGGTAAGGGATGGGTTATTGTGGATAGTGCTCCATGAAGTGGATGGACGGTTCCAATGTACGTGCGTCAATCCATGGTTGAAGCCTCTCCTTCCTTCCTTCCTCCCACTAGCCGTGATGACGGTGTCGTTTGCGGGCTGGGCGATTAAGGTACCTGCCACATGGTTATACCCCAGTAGTGGGTACTCGCCATCCACACGTTACATCACCAACGACTCTCGTATCAGCTACTTCGCTGTCTCGAAACCTCCTGTCCCTCTCGGCGGCACGGGCGGCCCATTATTTTCACAAACGCCGTCGCCGCACTAGCCAACCTCATCAGCAACCCTCACAAACGTACCCCCTGGACGTCATGGCCAGGAACCCAGGTGTTTGGAAAACGCCCGTTTTCGACGGCTTACTGGGTGTAAATGGCGCAGCCTGCCTGACTGTGATGCGAGCAGAGCTGGGCGAGAAGCGAGTTGAGGCCGCACGGCAGGACAACAAGGCACAGGTCAGAAGTTTGCGACATGATACGTACTCATAGACAGGGGATTGCCGATGGGATCATCGCCCATGCTGACTCTCGGGTTCCTTGAATCGCATCTCGAGAGATACGGAACGGTACTGTACCGTCTTCTAAGGGCAACGATATTCAAAGACTAGGTGTGGACCCTGAGGCTCTCGAGCTGACGAACTCTCCAATCAGTGCGACTGTTTCAGCCATCTCTCAGTCTCGGACGCACAGCCCAGGGCAATCCTTCAGGGGACCTAGGGGACCTCGCACAAGGGGGCTTGCAGGAGGCTTGCTGCCGTGGCTTTCTCAAGGGACCTCAGGTTTGCTGGGCGCGAACCACAGGGACGGACTGCAAGACGACATTCCGCGCTGGGCCAGATGCCCCTCTGTGCGCCAACCGCGGAGACGAAAGCAAGGATTTGCTATCGCACAGTATCCACCGTCAAGCACCCAGTGACGACTACATACAGTATACGGTCACCGTCAGAGACGAGACGCCCTCCCCTCCATTGACGGTGGAAACGGCCAAGCCACGCATGCAGCTGCCGCTGGCCCCCCAACCAACTGGACACGACCGACGGGAATCTTGAATTGGTTCGTTACTTTCTCCGTCTGCCTGCAAATCTCTGTACCCTTTCCACCGCCATGCGCGCCCAGCTTCGGTCCGGAGCCCACAGTGACGTCAAACGGGCTCCGCCCAGGGACCCGCCGACCGGGCTCCGAGCCCTATCAGCCGCGCCGTGCGGCCCCACCATCGGGGGCCCTTGTGTGCTCCTAGCCCGGGAACATTCGGCTGGGTCATCAGCAAAGGGGACCAATATCCATGCTGGATGTCACTGCAAGACGTCGCCGTCCAGAGCCACCGGTGTTACAGAAGTGCACGCCGAGAACAAACAGCATATTGAATGATCCTGAATGATAAACGCCCGGAATCAGACACGGCATCGGAATGGCTGACGTTGTACAGCAGAATTGCGCGCAAACGGCTGCACGACGTGTAAGACGCCGTCAATCTTGATCCTGAAAAGCATGTGAGAGTGAGACGCGGTGAATAGATAGCCATTCTCACGTTGCCCTTTATCGCGGCAGATCTTGAGCAGGGCAGGGTCCTCGAGGCAGGGTTCGTCGATCGAGGCAGCCTGGTCTTCACTGCCATCTGCGAAGCTGCTAATTCAGTCGAACCGAGCTCAAGTCAGCTCTCGTCATGTCATCTTCATCATTCCTCACATCTTTGCTGAGCTATTGACAGGCTAGATATGCAGTTGCTGTACTGCCTGTCTGCTCGTTTATTCACGGCAAGATAGGCTCTACATCTAATTGGATCCCGTCCGGTCTCTCTCGGCGGCCTCTTGACAAACTGTTTGAGTCGGTAACTAGGATCATGGATGAGGGGCGTGTCGTTCTCGATCAACGTTCGCGCGCTGGCGCGGGGCCGGGGAGCATTGATAAAGACGCTGTTCCCTGTACCATCCCTGTAGCTGATGGAGTACTGCGCCGAGGGGAAGAGAGAGAATTGCGGTGGAGGAAGAGAGACGAGTAACGACGGATGCAGGCTGGATTATTACGGTGCTGCGCCGAGACGGTGAAGAAGGGGAGGAGGGGCGGGCGTATGAGATGGTGCTTTTTTGGTGGTTGTCGTCTTGGCCCTCCTCCATGACCGCGCTTAAGGCGGGCCGTGATGTCACAATTTTCCCCGCGAAGTTCTGGAATCTAGACCACTAGATTGGTGCAGCTTGTAGTAAATGGGGGGAGGATTTCATTATGAGAGAACCCAACATACAACGATAGTACCCATGGAGTGTGGACAGGAGGAGGCAGCTTTGGCCAGATGTACAAGTGCCTTGGCCTCGGTCGACTCCCGTCCCAAGATACCCGCCACCCCTCTCCTGCTCATCAATCAATGCCTCCTGCTTATCCTCGAGAGAAAAAATAACCCTGCCTTGAATCAGACGGGATATTTCTCACGTTTTCCTTGGCCTGCAATGGAGGGTAAGAGTGAAAAGGTGTGACGGGAGAGGCATGGTGACGGAGCTGGCGCAGAAGATCTGCCACACGCTGCCCTGAAATACCTCGTGCTGGCCCGCGTCAGATCTTTTGCGAATTCGAGAAAAACACAAAGAAAACCCTCCTGTCACTTTCTTTCCCGACCCAACGTGCCCCCCGGCGTTGCTGCATCGGGAAGGCGATCGGCACCCGATTTTGTTTTCCTTTGTTGCGTCCTTTTTTTCACATGGAAAGACAAGAGGCAAAACAGCCGGCGCCGTCGAAAACCCAACCCCCGTTGTTGCGCACGGCGGTCGGCCAAGCCCGAATTGCCAATCGCCGTCCGTCTCTCCGGCTCCCCGTACCTCCGCATACACGGACTGTGTACGGAGTACTTTTTGTCCTTGATCATATCCACGAGTCAAACCGTCGCTAAGAAATTAAGGGGAAAAAAGGATCTTCTCCACGGCAGTTGAATGATGATGATGATGCCTGGGGAAACTCCAGACGAAAGGTGGAAAACCCGCTTCCTCCACTTTCTTTCTCCGCTTCTCCAGATCCTCCCCCAAACTTCTCCCCACGAGCTAAATCTTGTCTCCTTCACTGAAGGTTGACAAACAGTCCTCCGTCGACCAGCAGCTGCGCGCCCGTCACGTAGCCGCTCAGCTCCGGGCAGGCCAGGAAGACGGCGGGCCCGGCCATGTCGGACGGGGAGCCTGTCCGCCCGAGGGGGATGCGGCCCTCCATGTACGCCCGCTTGTTGTCGTCTGCCAGGTCGGCGTCGTTGAGCTGCGTGCGGATCGTGCCTGGGAGGAGGGCGTTGCACCGGATGTTGTGCTCGCCCAGCGCGCATGCTGTGCTCTGCATCAGGCTCAGCACGCCCGCCTTGGTGGGAGTGTAATGCGTCTGCTGTCCGCCGCCAACGAGAGCCGAGATGGATGATACTCCAATGATGCTTCCGCCCTTGGGTGTCTGGTTGAGGGCCATCTGCCGTGCTGCAGCCTGAGTCACGTAGAAAGCGCCATCAAGATTTGTCCGCACCGTCTTGTAGAGGAGATCCGACTCGAGGGTCAAAAAGTCGGCAAAAGTGCAGATACCAGCGTTGGAGACGCACACATCGAGGCGCTTACTGGGGCCCGAGTGCTCAACCGCCATCTTGACCAGGTTGGTGGCCGTGTCCGGGTTGCGGACGTCGCCCTCTTGGTGAGCGAGGCGGCCGGCGGTGGGGGTCGCTTTTCGGATGGCATCGGCCTCGGCAATGAGCGAGTCGAGATGCTTCTTGTCCTTTTCAAGGCCGAGGTGGTTGACGACCACATTGGCACCCTGGCGGAGGAACTCGAGGCAGATGGCGCGGCCAATGCCTGTTGTGCCGCCCGTGATGATGGCGCTCTTGTTGGCGAGGAGACCCGCTGGCATCAACATGGTGATTTGTGTATGTGGGTTATGGATTATGTGTTGGTGTTTCGTAGGTTGTCGTGATGGTTAATGAGGCCCGATGATCACCGAAGCTCCGCAGCTCGTTGGATATTTTGCTATCGGTGGAGGATACGCCGAGTATAAGCCCAATTGTCGTGATAGAGGTTGTGATGTATGGGTGAAGATGTGTATGTCAACGTAAAAGATGTTTTCGCTTGCACAAAAGATTCAGGACAAGAAAGAGACTCAAGACGACTCCCGCTTCCAACCCTCCTCTTCCCCTCACTTCCGGGAGACGGCTCTTAAAAGCACCGAAACCACCCAACCTCGGACCCTTCTCCTCCATCAGCATCCCATCGTGACCCGCGAAATTTGGTGGGACAGGCAAAAGACACGGCAGCCCCAAAAAAAAGCACAATCTTTAGCCAAAATTGGTCTCGGGCAGCTCCAGCAACCCGTCGACTGCTGTCAGTTGTCGTGTTTCCGAGTGTCCCTCGGTGCACCAAGGAGCGAGGGGCGAACGTGGCAAATCAGATTCTTCGAGATGATGGATCTCCCTTCCTAGGCTCGGTATGCTTTATAGCGAGATGCCGGCGGGGCGAATTGCGAAGAAAGAGGGTCATTTGACTCTATGAATACGCGGAATAGACCCAGGCTTCTTGGCAGCAAAAGGAAACCTTTCAAAGAGAAGCATATGATCAAGGTGAAAAAGCACACCAAACATGAGGCGATCGTGAGTTCGTCCTACCCAAGATCGTGAACCCCCTTGACATGCCATCTCGCATCCTTCACTCCCCCTGCTGCAGCTCACACACACGTGTACCCAGACGTACGGTTCCCACAAAAACCGACAAGCCTACCGGCCGCTCGAGCCAACGGCTCGTGCTGGGGTTGGAAGCATCGTGAAGTGTGGCCACGAGAGTGGTAACAAAACGGCCACCGTCTGTGAGTGGCGCACTCCGACGGTCACCGTTTCTGACCCCCAGAAAAAAATCTCACGATGCTCACGTCGCGTCTATTCTTGAGTGAGGGGTGTGCACGCACAAAGCGCCATCCAGGGGTGGGCCACAACCATGATCGTGGGTTTTTCTCTTGTTTCGTGGGTCTCTGCGTTTCTGACAGCCTGATGTCTGGGGTATATTTCAACGACATGTCTTTGGTGGCGTTTGATGACTTGGTGATGATAATCAACAATTGAAGTCAACTTGTGAGATGGACGCTCAACAACACCAACAAATCAACAAAATCGGGTTTCTTAACTTGACTTTACGTCCAATAATCCATCTCACTATAGTTGAACAAAATCACATCTTTTTAACTTGTTTTTCAATTCACTCTATGGAAATGCTTCGTGTCTTTGAAATCATCCCAAAACTATAAAATGCAATGCAAATCTCATGCCTAGATAATTCGAAACCCTTTTGCAGGTCAGGCAATACACTATAACGTGTGTATGCAACGGTTTATACCCAAGTCTTTCTTTCCCCAACCGGACCCTCATCATGCGATCGCATTGAAACATTGGCTGCGATCACAAATCCTGGTGAGTACTAAAAGTGTATGCTGGATTCATACCAAGGTATGATATCCTCTAGCGATCCAGCCATCTAAGCGGCCGTTGAGGTGGTGAGGCCCTCGACCTTGGCCGCAAGCTGCTCAACAACACCGTTGGGCTTGGACTCTTCCTTGGTTTCTGGCTTCTCCTCCTCCTCCTTCTCATTGGGAGGGCTGGGGGGCGCCAGGGTAGGGACCGCGGGCATCTTGAGAAGGTAGTCGCTGGGGATCAACTTGGATCGGGCAGCCGGGTTGAGGGTCAGACCGAAACCGGGCTTATCCAGGTCCGCCGTTGTCAGGAAGCCCTTGGTGGGGATGGGCTCATCGATGAAGAGATCACCAAACACGGGCAGCACGCTCTTGCCATCGGGCGAGTTGGCAAGGTACTCCTGGAAGGGGGTGTTGGGCTGAGAGATCTGGAAGTGGTAGCTGTAAGGGCCACTGGCGTGAGGGACGATGGGAATGTCATAGGCCGCAGCATGGGCAGCGACCTTGAGGAGTTCAGTCAGACCGCCAAGCCACATGACATCGGGCTGGATGATGTCGAGGTTTCGGTCCTCGATGAGCTTGCGGAAACCAAATCGCGAATACTCATGCTCACCAGTGGTGAACTTGACCTGGGGGTGAGCTCGCTTGATCAGAGCGAAGCCGTCAGTGTCATCGGGAGACAGGCACTCCTCCCACCAGTTGATGTTGAGATCCAGAGTCGCCTTGACGATCTCGATTGTGTAAGAGACGTTGAGACTCATGTAGCAGTCGACCATGATGGGGAAGTCGGGACCGACGGCCTCACGGTGCTTGCGGAGGAACTCGACGTTCTTGCGAAGACCCTCGTGACCATCATCGGGGCAGAAGGGCAGGGGGACCTTGGCTCCCCAGAATCCCATGGCCTTGGCGGCTGTGGGCTCGGGGCCGGTGCAGTAGAAGTCGAGGCGCTCCTTTGTAGCTCCACCAATGAGACGGTAGACGGGCTCGTTGCGCAGCTTGCCCAGAAGATCCCAGAGGGCAAGGTCGATGACGGAAATGACAGCGATTGGCAGACCCTTGCGGCCATAGAACATGGATGCACGGTACATCTGCTCGAAGAGAAGGTTTGTGTTGCGGGGGTCGGCACCGATGAGGAAACGCTCGAAGTGCTGGTGGACGAGCCAGCAAGCAGGGGGGCCTGAGAATAGACTGTCAGTCGCTTGTTGTTCATGGAGCCTTCATTGGATGGTTTTCAAGCCCATAGTCAGGCTGGATGTCGAGAATTGAACTCACCTCCAAAGCCAGTTGCAAAGCCAACAGTGCCATCCGTAGCCTCAATCTCGACCAGGAACGAGCCCAGCACGTTGATGCCCCAGCTGGTTCGAGACTTCTTGTACTGCTCCCATCTCGAGCAAGGTGTTGAGATGTCGCTGTCAATGAGCCTGTTTGGTAGATGTCAGTCAAAGTTACCGTTTGAGAGGAATTGGGTCGTACCAGTGACCGCCCTTGACGTTGTGATAATCACCGCCTAGCTCGCGAGTTAGCAATTGTCATACTCAACCATCTAGGCGGTCATGGATGCGCCCAGATGGCTTGAGGAGTTACCCCTCTTCTCAATTGAGAGCCGGGCAACGCGGAAGAGGGGTTCTTACCTGATCCAACACCGCCAATGATGAATGACCTTATGGCCTTGATGGTCGGGAAATCTCTAACAGTAGCCATCTTGTTGTCGTTTTCGTTCAATGTCACTATCAAGAGAAGGGCGATGGAAAAGAGTTGATTGCGACGAGTCGAGGATGAGGAGGAAGAGAGAAAGAAGGGTGAGAATGAGTTGGGAAGAAGATGACCGTAACACGCTGGGGCTTGGCTGCTTTACAAAGGAAGCGCCGGTGGCACTGCAGGTGGGTTAAAGATAATTCCAGCCGATCACGTATCATTCAATGGTAGCCGAGTCGTGCGCCTCTAGGCAGCTCACGATGGATTACCGGTCTTGTGATGCCCGCTGAA
Organism: Fusarium keratoplasticum; assembly: GCF_025433545.1. NCBI lineage: Eukaryota > Fungi > Ascomycota > Sordariomycetes > Hypocreales > Nectriaceae > Fusarium > Fusarium keratoplasticum. The sequence goes on from NC_070533.1 coordinate 1,647,713, forward strand.
GCGGGCAGGAGCCGGCAGAGTCGCCTCCGGATAAGTGGTGGGGGTTTGAATTCCGCCGGATTCCCGACATGGCGATGCAATCGTCGGGCAGAGATGCACCGAGCGATGGCGTCGCGAATGGATCCATCTCCAACTGTGTGGACAGCTCCACCTTTTCTCGGTGGTCGTCGGGGTTTTGAGACTTTTTGCTCGGGTAGCTTAGCGGCGGCTCATGCTTGCTCATGGGATGGGGCCCAATTTTCTCCTGGTTTCGTAGCGACTGGTCGAGAACGTTATTGCGCGCCGGCTGTGTACGCAAGAGGATCCATGGATGATGGATTGTGTGCGGTGCGCATGCGAAGGTTTGTGCCTCGTGGGGGTTTCTGCTTGCGGCAGTTGATGAAGAAACCAGTGAGGTGTGCATCTGCTGTCCCAGGTTGTCAAAACGCTGTTGAACCCGAGATCGTTTTTTTGGCGGCTCGGCTTTTTCTGGTGGCGGGTTTGTGGAAGATTGCGGGGTGGACGGGGGTTGTGAAGAACGGGGGCTGAGATTTTGGGGGAAGTGGAGGGTGAAGATCCGGGAAAGTTCCTGGGCAGTGGACGGTCAAAAAGTCATATAATCTAGCGGTGTCTCCTTTCATGATATCCCAGCAGAAATCTTTCAATAAACAACGTGTTCCAGACACTTCACCAGCTCACAAAAGAGTGACCGCTTCTTCTTGGTAAACAAACCCTTTCGCACGAGAGCATCATGGGAGGAGATGACCCCTTGCCGGTCCGGGGCAAGTGACTTGCCATGCCGGCCCACTTGCCGAGCCATCCACCAATCATTGTACAACAGAGTGTTCCCCGCTAAAGGAAAGAGCTTGGTCGCGCGTGAGGTGAAGGGAAGGTTTGGGCAGGTACGAACGAGGGTGCTCGGTTCTTTCCTCTCCGCATCACCAGAGATCGAATTCACTTCACAAGCCTCCGAGGAAGAGCGCTATGGCCCTCCCCCTTCCACCCCTTGTTCCCCCCTGAAGCCGTGCTATTCTGCTGGCTGAATCTCAATAGCTTCAAGATTGCAAAAAAAGGATTACAGAAAATCTCTTCTTCTCCTGTCGCATAATTTTACTTGCGGCTCCCGGTCAACGGAAGTACACCGAAGAGCTGGAGCTCTGACAGCTCGCCCTTAGCCCGTAGCCCACCTCGGCCCACCTCTGACCAGGCCCGGTCTGAGGCGCCACTCACTCCCCGTCCGTCCGAGGCCCAAAGCCAGCAAAAAGCGACAAAGGAGAAACAAGAGACAGGTGACTTTGACAAAGGGGAATGGGCAGCTCATAAGTTTTATCCTACCAAAAGAGACGTGTCGGCAATCCGCGGTATTGCCTAAATACCTACCTGGGCTACCAGGTTGTGCAGCCGCCTCCGTATCCATATGGAAAAGTTAGGTACCTGACCTGGGGTATGGTAGCGTAACCGCATGCCTCTTCTCCTCTTACTTCTCCATCCTCCCCTTGGGCCCTCGGGAGATCTTTCTCCTTCTCGCGCGAACCATTGTCCCGGATCGCGAGCTTCCTCTGCAGAGACTCCAAACTCCCTGCACCGCACTTTTGCCCGTTCCCGCGTATCCAGCCCTTTGTCGCATACCACTCGCATCGCTCACTCACACGACCGTTGCTGAGCTCGCACTTTCATCGCACCGACACGCGAGGTCTCTGACAAGGGCATCCCGATTCTTCTCTCACCCTCGAGGCCATGCACAACGGGGTGGGCAAGAACTCGGGCGATGTCTCGGTAGAGAATCGCCCGCCCACGACCGAGATCGATAGCGACGAGGCCAACCAGCTCCTCAGCGAGGACGATGATCATGGCGACCAGGAGACCCTATGTCGCAACGGGAAAAGGAAACGGCCCATCTCGGTCTCGTAAGTCGCGACGCTGGCTGCTGGCTCTCATGCCCAGTCATGCTCCCCTCTTTTTTTTTGTTTGTCTGTCCATTCTGTACACTCAAGTCATTGTCGCGATCGTGGATTCCCTACCTTGCTCGGGCTTCATCTTGGGTCAGATTATCACCCGTTGAATTGTTGGATCCAGTTTTAAGATCTGCGTCGGATCTTATCTACACTTTTATACTATTTCTGTTCTAAACACCATGTCACCGTACACGGCCGCATCTTCACCCCAATCTTCACCCTCGCCATTAGATCCACCCATCACCGAGCCCACCCCCAACCCCAACCCCAATACTGCGACCTTCTTCCAGCCCTCCTTGCCTTTCGAGATAACGAACACCGCCAATACTCAAGCTAACTCCGTCATCCCCAGGTGTGAGCTATGCAAGCAAAGAAAGGTATGTTCTTTACTGATACTTGCTCTCCTCCCAGTTCTCCGCTGGTCCTTGGCAGTACTATCAACAACATGTACTAATATGCGCTTCGCCTTTACAGGTCAAATGTGATCGTGGTCAACCCTCTTGTGGTTGGTGTAGCCGAAATGGCGCCGTCTGCGAGTACAAGGAGCGCAAGAAGCCTGGCTTGAGAGCTGGCTACGGTCGCGAACTCGAACAGCGTCTCGACAAGCTCGAAGAGATCTTGCGCTCTCATGCCGAGATCCTTCAAGCCACTCTAGCAGCCAACACCAATCCTGCTCTTGCTGCCAGCGTCCGACATAGCAACCCAAGTCTTCCCAGCGATCAAGGAACACCACGAGATGGTCCTCACGTCTTTCGACCCTCCGAGCCCGTCCGTACCCCTCAGACCGACTCTGCTTTGTTTGGGCAGAAAGCTCCCAGCTCTGGTTTTGCGCCCAGCACCCAAAGCGTTGACTTTGGCGTCGCCCGTACTCCTGGTGTGAGCGATGGCTTTCAGAATGGGAACCATGTGCAGCTGCCTCCCATGACGGCGGCTTCTCAGATCTCGCCCATGCAGCCCAGCGCAGCTGCGCAAGACTACTACAACTCTGTACAACCCAATATTCATTCTCCCACAGCAGCAATGTCAGCAGCCCCTGGAACTACCACTCCCGACCGGGATATGCCACCCTACGACCTTCTCTACGCCCTTGTCGACCTCTACTTTAAACACATCAACACCTGGTGCCCAATCCTTCACCGCAAAACAACCCTAGATACCCTATTCGGTCCGTCTACACTCGACGAGACTGATCGAATCCTCCTCCACGCGATTGTGGCAACGACAATGCGCTACTCGACAGATGCGAGATTGACCGACGAACGACGGGAGCACTACCACAGGGTTTCCAAAGAACGAGTTCTCCTTTACGGCATGGGAAACTCATCAGTCAAGTCCCTGCAAGCTCTCGTCATTCTCGCCCTCGATCTCGTCGGTAGCGGCAATGGGCCTCCGGGATGGAACATCATGGCGCTCATCACCCGCTCCGTGGTACAACTTGGCCTGGCTGTAGAAATCACGTCGTCGACAGTGTCCCCCCATTACCTCTCAATTTATACCTTGCGTGCCATGACTCTTTCAGAGCCTAAAGACTTTATTGAAGAAGAGGCGCGACGGCGACTCTTCTGGATGATTTACCTGCTGGACCGATACGCAACGATCGCAACAGCCTTCGAGTTCGCCCTCGACGACCGGGAAATAGACAGGACGTTGCCCTGCCGCGACGATCTGTGGATCAAGAATCAAAAGGTGGACACCAGGTGGTTCCGCACTGATGTGAACCACTCGGGCTCCCCAGACCACGACATCGACCAGCCCGAGAATCTTGGCGCCTTTGCGTACTACATTGAGATTCTTGGCATTCTTTCCAAGATACACAAGTTCTTGAAGCAGCCAGTTGATATCAGTGCCTTAAGCGACGTGGAGCAATGGCAGATGCGGTACAAGGAGTTGGACAACATGCTGACGTCGTGGAAGTTTGGCCTCCCCGGTGAGTTTGGCAACATGGCCAAGCTCTTCCATCCGGGCAGCAAGAACATCAATTGCGCCTGGGTCATGCTTCACGCCACGTACCACACAGCTGTCATCCGCCTTCATTCGTCTGCCGCCTATCCTACGACAAGGTCCCCCATCTTCACCCCGTCTTATAGTGCATCTCAACGGTGCCACAGCGCCGTGGAGAATGTGGCTGCGCTGGGGGAATTCGTAGTGAATAATGGGATGTTGGCCAAGCTGGGTCCACCATTTGCATTTACTCTTTGGGTGTCAGCACGGCTACTCCTTGTTCACGGCTCAACAGTTGAGCACAAACTGTCGCCTCAGATTTCCTTCTTTGTCGACAGCCTCCGCGATATGGGTCGGTTCTGGCCTGTTGCCGCTCGATACTGTCAGTTACTGCAAAGGGTCCTGGACGAGCACCGCGATAGTGAGCGACAGGGCGATGGCATAACCCCCAGCTCTGTCAAGATACTGTCTGACATGCGACGCACGGCATTCGATCTGGACTTCCTCATCTCTCGGCAGCCGAACCAGGGTGGATCAGCGCTGAGTCGATTGCCCAGTGTCACACCAGCGAGGACGCCAGCACCAAACGAACTTGAATATCTCGATGTCTTTGACTTTTTCAACGTTCCTCGCCTGCCGTTCGGAGGCGAGAATATTGCTGGTGTGAATGGAACTCCAGCGCCAGCAGACAACAGCATGGATACATCCAATGACAATGGTCCTCCTGGCCTGGGGGCCTCGAACGAGTTTAATATCACCAACTTCATGGTCGATGCCAACAGCGATTGGCTGTTTAAGCAGGAAGGGGGGTCGAAATTTATGACGACAACATGAAGCATGGCTGAAAGCCAACATGTTTCTTGCTGTTCTTTTACGTCTAATGTCGGTCGGTCGGTTGTGTAAGGCGAGGTTTTGGACAAACCTTCTTGTTAGGATACCCTCATCTTTTCACATTGGTCTGCGTTGTGGCGCTGGCGGGTTGGTACAGTTGTGCTTTGACGCAACTTACACTTGTATGGTAGGGCTAGAGGGGACGATGTACCTTACGGTGATGGCAGGTTCAAGGTGGTGTTTGGGGCAAAGAGTTCAGGGGTTACAAAAGGTCATGAGATATGGGTTAACGGCACGGGTCAAAATGCATGAACACTTGGGCGTGCTCCAGGCACGCCAAGGAAGATATATACTTAATCAATCAACGACCGAAAAGCTCACACATATTCATTGGGACTTTTACTCCTGGCAAATCATGTTGAAGTAGTGATATCTCGACTACTTCGAACTCGGTGTGCAACAAGCAAAGCAGTTCCGTGAGGTTGTATTCAATTCTAACAAGTACCCAGCAATACCCATCGCTATGCAATTATAAAGACGCCAGAAATAGAAGTCTATAAATGCCCAACCCCGCCAATCAATCCTCCGTCGCAGTTGTGTATGTATCGTTGGGACAATACATGACCCAACCATCAAGATTCATCTTCTTGATGACCTTGCTAAAATCCTTGGACCCCTTGGCCTTGCCCGACTGCGAGCAGATCCTCTGACGATCGGCATCTTTGACCTTGGGCGCGCCCTTGGGGTACTCGATATTGAAGACGGGCTTCTTGGCCTTGATGAAGGCGGCAAAGGTCTCGCACTCGCTGTACTGGATGCACTGCTCGTTGACGGAGAAGGCGACGTAGGGGAGGACCGATGTGATGATGCCTCCAGCGTTTTTGAGACCGGTTGACATGTTGTATTTGGCTGCTTCCTTAGAGAGGAACTTGATATACGATATGGAGTCTTCTTCGGTGAGTTTGAGGCCGTTGTCGTTTTGCTATTGGCGTGTTAGTTGGTTCGCGCTGAGAGGGTAAGAGACTTACATAGCCGTCCACATTATCAGGGTCGATAGCATCACAACCCTTTTGCGCAGCAAGCTTAATACGCTTCTTCATGATATTGCGCACATTCTGACTCCTCAAGTTGAGCCACTTCTCATCAGGCCATCCGTCAAGCGTCTTGCCCAGGTCCGACTTCTTAAACTGGTTCTTGTCGTCGCGCCAGTTTTCCCACGAGCCGGCGCTAAAGTAACAGATGATCTTCTTTCCAGCCTTTCGAAGTGCCGCAAAGGTCTCTGCGTCGTTGTCGTAGAGGTCGAGGTCGTAGATGCCCACATTGGGCTCCAGGTCGTCGGCGGTGCCGTCGTCGTTGAGCTTGATAGGCTTGAGGAGGACAATCTGCCAAGGGGAGCCGACCTTGGGCTGCCATGTTTTACCGCGGACCTTGAGGGCAGAGTCATGGTCGTCGCTGGTGTCTGAATCTGAGTTGCTGTTGTCGTTGTCGTTGTCGTCGCCCCCTTTCCCTCGTGTTAAGCCAACACCGAGTCCAACTGCCAGCGCCGTGATAATGACGAGGGCTGCACCGATAATGGTGAGCTTCTTCCACAACGGCCAGGACTTCTTGGTGTTAGTCTTTGCCGCCAACCCCTTCTTCTCAGGTGTTTCGACATCTGCTGGTTTCGTCGCCATGGTGCCGGTCTAAGTGATCTGCTCGCCAAGCTGCTCGGGCTGTGATCGGCAACCGTGGCGAGCCATGGAGTTTAATAGCCACTCGACGAACATACCAAACACAACCTCTCACCTAGTTCCGGATCCGGCTCGCAACGCGATTTCGAAGCTGGGGGAGGATGGCACGGGGCGCAGCATGTGGAGAGTCCGCGTAGCCCTACTGGGCGAAGTTGGCGTTGGGATGGACGCTAGTTGAAGTCTAGAACGAGCTGACATCCCAAGGGTGTTCCATCCAGACACTGGTATTACGAAAGCTTGGACTGAGACCTAGAGACTTGTGTGGCGGCTCGGGATGGACCAACTGGGCATTGTGGTCCTGATGCGAGATCTCCGCTACTCAGACTTGGCACGACAATAAACACACACATAACATATTCGAACCTTTGTGCTTGAGGAATTGCATGCGTGCCATCTCTCAGCCCTGTCGCCATTTCAGACTTTCTGTAGTGGAGCTGTGCAATGCAGAACGTGTGTTGGTTCAGGGGCTCGGACTATTAGAATCCTCCGGTTAACTCGGCATCACGATGGCTGAGGCGATCAGGCGCAGCAGAGTTTAGAGATTGGGAGGCCTGTTTGGCCCCGAACCTCTTGCCATTAAACATGTTTCATCTCGAAAAGCATAGCCTTGTACTGCATGGTTCATCTCTAGTGTTACGCAAGGCAATAAAGCGCAGTTACCCTTTGTGGTGTTACATGGTGCTGCGATACGAACCCTCCAATAGCTGTTGTGGAGTTGACCATCTGAACTACGCGTCCTTATTATTATAAGACATAAGCAAGGCCGGTGACTCACTTGCCGATTCATTGTGCGGGCTTTAATTCTATTGAAGACCCGACACGCGTTTGTGAGATTGAGTGTAAGTAGCCAAGTGACAACACAGGTCAAACCTCAACTCATGGCGACCAGGATGAGATCTGTCGATATGCCAGATTCGATCTAGGGATCAATGCAATTAAAACTTCTCCCTCACATGATCACTATTTTGTAGCCAATACCTTCACTCATCACTTTAGCCGGAGGTGATAATATTCGGAATTGCCCCCGCCTGAGAAACATGAGCCGATATGAATACCCTGAAAGGGAAACTCGGGCCCAAGACTCCGAAGAGGACAACGATGCAATTCAGCTCGCATCATAAGAGCGTCAAGTTTATAAGTCATGATGGTTCTAGTAAAATAGCGAGATTAGTGTTCTTTGGTTATCGAGATCCATTGCCTGGCAATTGTCACCAAGAGCTTCACTAGCAACATCGCTAAACCACCACAACCATGAAGGGCTCCAGAATCACCGGATGTCTAGCCTCCGCCTTGCTGGCCGGGGCTACACAAGCCTTCCAGATGCGTCAACCACCACCCGTCGACTTGGTTCAAGGTTTCGACTGGAAGAACCCCTTCGCACTGGAAGCCATGTCTGCATTCCAACCTGCCTGCGAGGTTGAGACCAGCTTCAGCGCGCTCGAGTACACCCTTCACGAGTTGATGGACCCTCCTCCTAATGGACTCAAGCCTTGGGCAAAGGGCCTGAAGGAAGTGTTTGATGGAAAGGAATACCCTGGTGGATGGTCTGGTCTAGATTATCACCTCCACGGCCGTAGCCTTCTGTTGATGGACTACGACAAGCTGCCTCTCACTGTTCGTGAGTGGATTGAAGAACAAGAACGATCCGACGGCAAAGGAAAGGCACTCTTTGCTATTCTTGAAAAGCCCAAGACCGAGGAAGATGAGCTGGAACATGTTGTCGAGTTCCCAGCTGCCGACAGGATCGACCGCTCCGGCGATGAACAAAAGGTTGCCATCTTTGCACCAGGTGCTCTTTACGGAGTCCTCCCTCTCTGGGCAGCTGAAGCAAGCAAGTGTAAAGGTAAGTCATCAAAGTTTCCAGTGTGACAGGAATGTCTAGTTTTGCTGTGGCAGTAACTTACACAAAGTCATCTAGGCCAACTAGTCGATCTAACCAAGTACGACACAAAACCCGTTGACGGCGGAGTTGTCGCTTGGATTGAGCACTCCCAGCCGGAAGATCACAGCATGAAGTTCGACATTAAGGCTCAGGTACTCAAGGCCAGCAACACCAAGGCCTCGGCAAAGGAGGAGCTGTGATGAGATTGGGCCAGGCGGTGTCGCCTTAAGAGTCGCAAATAACATAGGCCTTCCAACTGTAGAAGTGTAACATCAAATCGATTGTCATTTTCAAACTCCCTGTATCGATCTGAACCCCGGCAAATGTAATCAACAAGTGCCCTCTTTTGGATCATCCAGTCATCCGCGAATGGATCCATTTCCAGGAACCATGCACGAAGGGTCCCAAGTTACTACCCTGGGGCTGGTTAACATGCATCTACAAGGTGTGCAAAAAAAAGCAAGAGCGGGAGCAAGGGCCAGTCCTGTGTCTGCCCTGACATTGGATGAACGAATGTCATGATTTCTACGTTGGCAGATGCTCAACATGCGCACACGCACACACACACACACACACACATCTGTGACCGCTCAAACTCCAAGGCGTATTCGTATATCCCTCTACCGCTCCTTCAGGAAAACATATCATGTGCACGATATTTCTTGACTCAACACGTTCCTGAGACCGCCTGTTTCATACGTACTTCCAACTCGAATCTTTTTTAGCTGCAGTGTCGAATGATTCCGGTGATTTCTGCATATACGCGCACACCGCCTCCCCACCAAAGAGACACTTCAGTTCCTGACCCTTGCTCCGGATCCTCGCCGGCTGCTTGATCGACGGGCTGGTTTCAACATGTGCGGCAGAGAAGTGAGCCCTAATTCTATGAAACGATGCAAAACATTTTGACAGGAAAGGTCACTGGCTAACACGGACGTGGCCGCGTGGTGCCATGACGGGCAGGACAAAAGCAAAGGCATGCACAAGCAAAGCAACTTTGATGCAATATTGGGCTATCACGAGGATGCGGGTGATCCATATGATTCAGACGAGACGATGCGGGAAACAACAAAACAAATTTAGCTTGGCGAGACCGTTAAGATGCGTGTCGGACCCCATTTCACCGACCACCTCAGAGACAAAAAGGTCCGGTTGTTATCCGTATGGAGCTCCGGCTTCCCCAGGACCAGCCAGCCATGGCGAGGTCTAGCCCAGGCACTCGTGCGATGCTACCCTACCAAGCTACCCCAGCATCGCGTCCATCTGTTTCCTACCTCAGGTAGGAAAGGTAGGTGTAGCTCGGGCAAGATGGAGCTAGTAGCAGCATGATACTCCGACTAGCTAGCCAGGTAGGTTTGGATATCTACATTCAAACGACAGCCTCGAAGTTGAGTCGAAACTGCTACCAATACCAGCCACTCTCACAAAACCATCCATGCCACGAAAGGATGCGATGGCGGCCTGCAAGGCCCGGATCCGGTTGGCGGGCAGACAAGAAGGTCTCACTCAACCGAACGACGCCATGAAATTGCCCATGTCGTCAGAGACAAGGTGTCGCGTCTCCACTTGTGGGCAGTCGAGAGGAACCGCAGCTGCGTGCCCACCCTGCAAGAATGCGTTTTTGCAGAGCTTTTTGCTGCAGAGAGTGCGGCGCTTGCTGTGTTGTTCATGGATCTTCCCAGCTCCCGGCGCTTGTTGACCTGCCTATGGCGGTCCAGCATGGCTACAATGATGGCTGCAATGAGGACATCAGGCAAGGAAGAAGGTGCCCAAGCAAGCCCGTATGTTGGCATCCATACATTCATAGCTGGAGACGCACATCAGTAATGGATGGATCTTTGGATGGATGGTTGCGCAACCTGCAACAGGACGGTTCAGGGTATCATCATCATCGTCGATGTGTCGTCACTGCTATTGTGATTCACCGAGCTCCATTCAAGCTCTGTTCAAAGCTCCAAGGAGGAAGCCTCGAGGCTTTCCAGGTTTTGACCTCTTCTTCCTTCTCCTACCAATTTTTCATCGATTCCTGATACTTGCCGCCCTCGTGCATAACATCATTGACTGAAATCCAAAACTTGCCCCCACGTGCTGTGTCTTTCATCATCAACTTCCGCTTTCGCACACTGCTTCCGCCCACAGGCCCTCTTATCTCTACATCCTCACCTACTTTGCTCCCTCACCGTATCAACGTCGCACCTACAAAGCCCTCTCCTTTTTCTCGTACCTATCGCCTCGCCCATTTCGCCATTTCCACTGGATTCGGCAAAACCATCTCTTCCGAATCGCTTAATAATATCCCTGCGTCGGTACGGGTGGTGGTTGCGGTGGTGTACTTTTTTTTTTCTTTCTACTGAAGCTCCCCCCGTTACCGCCGACAATCTTTAATTTCGGTCCCCCCAGCCTGACCGACGCCAGACCAGACCCGTCCTGGTGCCTCCCGCCTGCGGTTCTCCTCCCAACCATTTCTATCCTATTCTATTCTTTCCCACAACCACAACAAAACATCCATCCGTCATTACCTACCAACCTACCTCCCTATCTACGCTACCTACGCCGCCGGCTTCGCTGCCTCACTCCTTCGCTCCCCGTTCCGCCTGCGCAGACTCAAACGCCGCATCTGATATCAACGAATCGCAGCCATGGGCAGCTTCACTTTCAAGTGGTATGTAACAATCTGTCTTTTGATGACGGCGACGATCGCGACGACAGCTTCAAGCAAGCTTCGCCCTTGGGCTTCGCCCTTGGAGCTGCAAACGTCGCGTGCCTACGGCGCAGCACTTCTCGTTGAGCTTTGTCTGGAGCTTTACCCCCGTCACCATTGTTGCTCCATGTCGCACTCTGGAACTAGGACAATGTCTGAGACATCTGGACTAACCCCGAGCTTTCTCGTAGGGAGCATCCCGCCGACGAAGTCTACGTGACCGGTACCTTCGACGACTGGACCAAGAGCGTCAAGCTCGAAAAGACGGACGATGTCTTCTCCAAGACGGTCGACCTCAAGGATGCCTCGAGCAAGATCTACTACAAGGTGCGTCAGCGACTGGTGCCTCGATCGGCGATACCACCAGCTCCCTCTACTCGGTGTTTCCCCATACACGCGATCCCGGATTGAACCATCAATTATCCATCCCCCCTTTCTCGTCACCATGGAGAAGCTTCTCGTGCCCATCCTACCATCGTACCAAACCCTGCAGAGATGGATCATGGTGAAGCGCCAACCCCCCACCGAGCAGTTGCGCCGCCGCCGCCGCCTCCTGTTCGTACTGGTACTGGTCTGGGTCTGGCGGATTGCGACCGTGTGTCCGTGCCGCTATGGAATCCGTGCCCTCCGCGCATCGCCATCTCTCAATCTGCAGGGTCATGATGAGCCTAAAAGGCTCTTAGGCACAAGAGCGGTGTCTGGTCTGGTCTGCTACCGTAATCCCAACCACCCCTGCTCGTCAATTTTTGCGGTCGCTGCTAGGATCGGGGATTGGGATTGCGCCAGGCCTAACCTTTTCCCTGCCTGTCATGTCATGGGTTCTCTACGACCCATTCCCGCGCCCACACCATCCCCAACCAACCCCCCGCGGTTCGGTATGACGCAACCCAACTACGCTCGAGACAGTTCTGGAATGCGTTAGTGAGCGGGGAGCGGTGAGAACCTGCTCGTCCTCAGCCCATGGCCCAGGTCCTTTTTGCAGGTCATTTGCAGGTCATGCCAGTCTGCCTAGATGTTGGCGCCAGGCGGCGACGTTGGACAAAGTCGATTCGCGCTGCCCTGTCCGCCAAGGCGTCTTTCAAGTCAGCGCTTGCTTGCGCTGCGCGCTAGTGTGCCTGCATCCAGACCCGCACCTGCCCTGCCTGCCCGCCTTCCTCAGCTCTCCCGCCATTGACCTTTTCGTCATCGTACCAGATGATTGAAACCCCCCCTCCTCCCCTCCTCTGAACCCAATTGCTCTTCCTCCTCACCCTCACCTTTTGCGCATTCACTGTAGAGGCTGTCGCTCACCCATCATCTAGTTCGTTGTCGACGGTAACTGGGTAATCAACCAATCAGCACCCAACGAACCTGACACTCAGGGCAACGTGAACAACTTCCTCACTCCCGACCAAATCTCACAAGATACCGCCGCCGCCGCCATTCTTAACACCGTCACCCCCACATCTACCACCGCTGCGATGGCATCCGAGCAGCCTATCGAGGTAAAGCCCGTTGAGGAAAAGGCGCTTAACGAGAAGGTGCTTGACGAGAAGCTGGCCGAGGACAAGGCTGTCGCCGCGCTCACTTCTGAGGAGACCCTCACCGAGAACGAGAAGGCGCACCCCCTCGAGACCCCTTCTGACATCCCAGGCGGATTCCCCGTCACACCCGCGACTGAACTGGATAAGCCCGTGACTGTTGCGCCTCTTGCGAACGAGCTCGAGAAGCCCATCAGCGTCAACCCCCTCCCCGCTTCTGAGGGCGTTGGTAACCCCATTACCCTGGCTCCCGGCGAGAAGATTCCCGAATCTATCACCGCTCAGAGCACCGACAAATACGTCAAGCTCGACAAGGAGTCGTACGAGAAGAGCGACGCTATCCCTGGTGTCGAGACTGAGCTCCCTCCTGTTTCCGCCAACACTATCCCCGAGTCCAGCCTCCCCATTATCGGTGCTCAGGATGTCGCCATTAACACTGTGACCCCTGTTTCCACCACCGCGGCCCTCGCCGCCGAGGTTCCCCTTGAGCCCAAGCCTGCTGTCCCCGAGGTTGTCAAGGAGAGCCAGGAGAAGGCCAACGCGGCCCCTGAAGCTAGCGCCGAAGCCGAGGGCGTCGAGGAGAAGGCCAAGGTTGAGGAGGAGTTGAAGGAGAAGGTTCCTGAGGCCCCTGCTACCTCTGAGGGCACCGCTGGCCAGGGTACCGAGAAGTCTGAGAAGGCCCAGGACGCTGGACTGGCTGCTCTCGCTGCCACCGCTGGTGGTGCCGTCATCGCTGCCGGCCTCACTGCCAAGGAGACCATCGAGGAGAAGGCCGCTCCTGTGGTAAACAACGCGACCGAGGTTATTACCGATGCCGCCAACAAGAACCTCCCTGATGCTGTCAAGGAGAAGCTTCCCGTAGCCGCCCAGGAGGCTCTGGACGCCAAGAACAAGGAGCAGGTCCGAGAGGAGGTGTCTCCCGAGGTCCCTGCTGAGGTCAAGGAGTCTCTCGTTGAGGCTGGCAAGTCCCCCGAGGCCGCTGCCAACACTGAGGCCGTTCAGGAGAAGAAGGAGGTTGAGGCTGAGCTTCTCAAGGAGGTCAAGCCTGTCACTGGTACTTATGACGCCGTGGTGGAGCCTACCAGTGAGGAGACGAAGCAGGTTTCCCCCGAGGTTCCTGCTGAGGTTAAGGAGTCCATCGTCGAGGCCGGCAAGAGCCCCGAGGCTGCTGCCAACACCGAAGCCGTCGAGGAGAAGAAGCTTGTCGAGGCCGAGCTCCTGAAGGAGGTCGCCCCCGTTGCCCCTGTTGAGGAGACCAAGACTGAGGCTGTTGCCCCTGAGGTGCCCGCTGAGGTTAAGGAGTCTATTGTTGAGGCCGGCAAGGCCCCTGAGGCTGCCGCTAGCACCGAGGCTGTTGAGAACAAGAAGGAGGTCGAGGCTGAGCTCCTGAAGGAGACTGAGCCTGTCCCTGCCGTGAAGGAGGCCAAGGTGGAAGAGGCCGAGCCCGCTGCCGAGCCCGCAGCTGCTGTTGCTCCCGTGGTTCAGCCCGAGGAGGCCAAGCCCGAGGCCAAGACAGAGACACCCAAGGTGGAAGAGACCAAGACTGAGGAGGCTAAGCCCGCCGAGCCCGCCGTTGAGCCTGTAACGAAACCTGAAGAGGTCAAGGCTGAGGCTAAGCCTGAGCCCCAGGCGGAAACTCCCGCTGTCGGTAACGGCACCTCAGCTGCCGAGAACGGCAGCAAGGCTACCGAGACCAAGCCTGCTGAGCCTGCCGCCAACGGTAGCTCTTCGACCACCGCCCAAAAGAAGAAGCACAACCGACTGAGCTCGATCTTCAGCAAGATCAAGCACAAGCTGTCCGACCACAAGTAGACAAGACAAGACGAGGGTGGGGTGAGATGAGCTAATGTTATGATGCTGTGGTGTCAGAAACGTCTTATGGGTTTTCTTTTTCTTTCGTTTTCTTGGGATTGGTGTCTTCGTTTATCAATGATTCCCCTGGATCCATGAGGAAGAGGAGAGTGGTTGAGATCACTGAGGGCCTGGATCTCCGTCATATACCTAGTTGATAGTCAGTTTTTACGCGTATGCTTTTGATTGATACCGGAATTCATGTATGATAGTATCCCTCATGCCAAAAGAAGTGATGCTTGAAGTTTGGATACAACTTGACAATGAGTTTTTCTTCTGTATCAGTCCAACGTGAGAATACCTCAGGTGCTGGTGTTGCTGAGGCATATTCAGAGATCACGCCTGTGGTCATGTGATAGCATCAAGTGGCATCCGTTGATGACTAACGTCCAAGTTGCAGGCAGGTAACGCCATTCCCCTGCGCCGCCGAGCCCGCCAACTCCGTCACGATTTGCCCCGCCAGTGAGTGACTCGCTCGATCCACCTCCATCCATCCACGGGGTCCGTCCCAGCTGGACCCCTTCGTGAACCTACTTTCCTCCAACCACTGTTTCAACAATCCTATCTACTTTACCAAGACCTGTCAGAACTGCCACTCCTTGTCTCTCTCTCCTTGGGACCTTGAGCGTTGACTCTCCCCTGGCGAGAGGCAAGAGAGCTCAAGCTGGTGTCATCCCGCCACAAGGGAAACAGCCAAAGAAACCAATCGATTGAAGCGGCTGCCTGCCTCATCGGATCCAAGGTTGAAACACCTTCGAACCGACCGTGCCAAATATGAGTTCGTCAACCTCTAGTGTAGGAAAATCCGCCCCTGCG
This sequence comes from Fusarium keratoplasticum, assembly GCF_025433545.1. Lineage (NCBI taxonomy): Eukaryota > Fungi > Ascomycota > Sordariomycetes > Hypocreales > Nectriaceae > Fusarium > Fusarium keratoplasticum. The sequence goes on from NC_070533.1 coordinate 1,662,919, forward strand.
CCATCGAACCCCCCAGCCATCCAAGCCGGACCATCGACACCGAGCTTTGAATCATCACGTCGGCCATCGCAGGCCGGCTCCTCGTCAGCGCAATCCATGCCTCGAAAGGCCCAAGGCTCTCGAAAACAGCACCGAAATCAACGTCGACCTGGCCTAGGAGATAGGTCCAATACCGGCCCTGACGACGAAGATGCGATGGCGGAATTAAGAGCGTTCAGAAACCCGAACAGTCGGCGTGGCCAGACTTCGATCACCCATCTCCTTAATTACTCGATGCCACGACCGGTACAAGACCATCATACGCATGCCAGACATCCTAGACGGAATCCAACATGGGGACTGGGGTCTGGATACCACGCAGTCGACAAAGCGAGATACGTCCATGCCAACTACCGCTTTGTCCTGTCTCCAGAAGGAACCTATAGCAAGCAGGCGTCGGATGCCGACACGCATCTGGACTGGTCTTTGGTGATGCAAATTATTGCTTCGAGCGAGTCGCAGACTTCATCATGCCCAATTTGTCTTTCGGAGCCAGTGGCTCCTCGCATGGCGAAATGCGGGCACATCTTTTGTTTACCTTGCCTGATTCGATTTATGAACTCAAGCTCAAGTGAGGAGGAAGGAAAGCCAAACCGTGGTCCAAAATGGAAGAAGTGCCCCATCTGCGAGGACTCGATATACATGCAAGACGTCCGGCCTGTCCGGTTTTATGCAGGTCAGGAAAGTCCGCTACCTAGAGTTGGTGACGACGTCGTGCTACGGCTGATGGCACGAGGCGCACACTCAACGATGGCTCTCCCGCGGGAGGGTGCCGCGGAGGCACGCACTTTCGGGGACGACATTCCCTGGCATTTCGCTGCCAACGTTCTGGACTACGCCCGCATGATGAAGGGTACGACGGATTATATGGCCGCTCAATTCGACGAGGAAATCGCTTCGCTAGAGAAGCAGGCGAAGGAGGACGAGACTCTGTTTGGCCAAGATGGTGAATGGTCTCAGAAAGCCATACGAGCTGTCACAGCCTCCAAAGAGAAACTGGCAGATCTTCAAGTCGCAGAGGAGCCAACGGCCGGGCCAGGATCAAGTTCCGGGAAACAATCAGCAGATCCCGACTTTTACTTCTACAGTTCACCACCTCACCTCTACCTTTCACCACTGGACATTCGCATCCTGAAAACCAAGTATGGATCCTTCTCGTCATTCCCTTCTACGCTCCTCCCTCGCGTCGAGCACATCTCAACCGGCCATGTGGTCGATGACGCACTACGCAGGAGAGCTAAATACCTCGGACATCTTCCTCGCGGGTGTGTCATTAGCTTCCTGGAATGTGACTGGACAGACATTGTGCCAGCAGAGACGTTGGCGTCTTTCTCGGGAGAAATCGAGCGGCGACGGAAACGGAACCGCGAGAAGGAAACGCAGGAGGAGCGGGAGCGTCTCCAAGCAGAGCGACTCGAAGCAGCTGCCCTACGCAAGTCGACGGGGTACCAGCGGCTACCCCAGCCACTCGAGGAGGAGGATGTCCCTCGGATGGACATGTCCGAGTTTCAGCCACTGAGCGGCCATTCTGGTGCCACACCCCCGGATCCTCGACCAGGATTCGAGACGCTGGCGGAAATGTCAACCAGCCCATCGACTCAGAGAACAGTTTGGGGCACGCGGGCGATCAATGGATCTCCTGACATGGCGCCAGTTCGGAGTTCGAATGTTGACGACGGCTGGCTCAAAGACGAGGACCTGTTTGATTCAGCTGATCTCGCGATGCAGATCCAGGCCATCGAGTCGGCGACGGATAACAGCAACGCACGCCCGAATAATGGTGGTGGCGGCGGCGGCGGCGGTGGTGGTGGAAAGAAGAAGAAGAAACAGAAAATCACACTCATGAGCACTGGTGGTCGCAGAGGCAATTGAGGGTCTATTCTATTGTTGGTTCTAGACTGCGGAAGAGGAATTGAAATGTTCCTTGGGACACAATACAGCAAGCAGGGAGTAGTAACTTACTTGACTGACTGGTAGATGGCGATGCCTCGGAGTTGACACGGGACTTTGCGCTTCGCCCGGATTGGAATTGGGACTGATATTGGTGCTGGTACTGGGATGGGATTGATTTGGAATTACGTTCGGTCACTCAAGTGGTTGTCCTGAATAGATGCTAATCCTTACTTGCGCTCAAGGCTTGCTTGCTATTTGTACAACCATCATCTGATGGATGAAGCATGTTGTTCAATCACCTTGAGGTTGGCAGGGCGGTACCTGAATTGGATACTAACTCGCCATTGTCTATATGCAGCTACATTCTTGATTAATAAGATATATACAGCATCCGAATATTACCAGAAACCATAGCAAAGCTACCTAGCGGGCCGTTTTATGATGGTTTTTTTTTTTAACTTGTTTCTCTCAAGCATCGCATACTGTAGCATGGCTTTGGATGATAAGTGTCTTATCTCTTATCAACGATGCACTGATGGAAGATTGGCCAATCATATCGGGCGGTTGCAGCTGTCTGCAGAAAACTGCGGGGCGAGGCCGCAACGTCCCAAATTTTTTTCCCTGGTATGGATCGTGTGAACCGCGACTTTTCTCAACTCCAAGCCTTTGCGGCTCATCACAACCTGGATCCTGGATACACAAACGCCATTCGGAAGAACAACGACAGCTTGGAGGAGTTGATAGCAGCGCAAGATAGCTCTGCTAGCCAGTCACATCAGAGCATGGCCGTCCAGACGTCGCCATCACTCACTTCAACGTCGCACACCTTGACGGCCGCGCCTCCCGCCATGGCCGCCCCAGAGTCCCTCGCCAACAGCCATGTCCTGGCGCTCCTCGAAAGCCTGGCCGACGGCAAGCGTCACGCCTTTCTCCAGCCCACCGCTGCGATCCCGACCGACTCTCTAAACCTCGTCAAGCACACACTCGAGAGCTTTGCCGGGCGGGTCGGGGATGAACAGCAGGAGAGGCTCAAGGAGAGCCGGAAGCGCAAGAGGGGGGTTGGTGGAAAGGATGATGTCCTCAAGATGCGCAAGGTCTACATCGATGGGTTTGAGACGGGTCAGGTGTGGCAACAGGCCAAGAGGATTATTGGTGGTGTTCTGAAGTACTCGGAGGAAGCCCTTGCTGAGCTCCAGGAGCGTGACGAGGTCACAGTAAATGGAGCCAGCGCGGATAACTCCAAGCTACTTGAGTTCGGGGAGGATGGATTTGAGGCGGACTCTGATGAGGATGAGAGCGAAGATGGGTCTGAAGACGACGACCAGGAACAAATATCGGACGAGGAAGCATTGGAAGACGGTCAAGAAGACGACCAAGAAGATGATGACGAGTCAGAGTTCGACGAAACAAGAGACGACTACGAGGATGAGGATGATGAAGTCGATGGACCTGCCGAGGAGTATGTTGAGGATCCTGATGGTCTCAACGATGGCTTCTTCTCTCTCGATGACTTCAACCGACAAACACAATGGTTTGAGGAGCAAGACGCAAAGGGAGATCCCTACACCGACCAAGTGAGCGACGAGGAGGAGATCAACTGGGATGTCGACCCTATGGCACCTCCCAAAGCGGGTTCAAAGTCAAAGAAGGCGGCCGAGCCGCAATCAGAAGATGAAGAGGATGACGACGAGGACGATGGCCCCACGTTTGGAGACATGGCCCTCGATGCGCCCGAGGGTGACAGCGAGGATGAGGCCATGGACATGGATGCCGATGTGGATGATGAGGGAATGGACTTTAACGCCAACGAAGTCTACTACAAGGACTTCTTTGCGCCGCCCCCCAAGAAGTCCAAGGGTGGCAAGCCCAAAAAGACAGTCAAGTTTGAGCCCAAGCAGCCAGACGACGCCGATGTCGAGCGGGCCATGGCCGATGTTCGGAGAGATCTGTTCGACGACGAGTCAGAGAACGAGGACTCTGACGATGCTCTATCTGACGTCTCGGCCGGAGACCCCAAGTCGCGACGCTCAGCTCACGAGCGAAGACAAGCCAAGCTCGCAGAGGAGATCCGCAAGCTCGAGGCTGCTTCCGTGGCCAAGCGGGAATGGACCCTCTCTGGTGAGGCCGCTGCTGTGGATCGTCCCATGAACTCGCTGCTCGAGGAAGACCTCGACTTTGAGCATGTTGGCAAGCCGGTGCCCGTCATCACACCCGACGTCACCGAGGGCATTGAGGATCTCATCAAGAGGCGTATTCTCGCCCAGGAGTTCGACGAGGTCATCAAACGCCGACCCGACACTGAGGGTCTCCCCGCTGGCACACGCCGTGGCCTCGTTGAGCTCGACGACAGCAAGGCTACCAAGGGTCTGGCTGAGATCTACGAGGAGGAGCACGTCAAGAACACCGACCCTGACAACTATGTCAGCCAGTCGGACGAGAAGCTCCAGCGTGAGGAGAAGGAGGTCGAGGCCCTCTGGAAGGATGTCAGCGCGCGCCTCGACGCCCTCAGCTCCTGGCACTACAAGCCCAAGCCTACCGCGCCGTCCCTCTCCGTCGTCGCCGACGTGGCTACGGTCGCCATGGAGGATGCTCAACCCACAACAGCCCAGGGCGTCGCGGGCGAGAGCAGCCGCATGGCACCTCAGGAGGTCTACAAGGCCGGCACCACCGAGACAGCCGCCCAGGGTGAGGTCGTCACCAAGGCCGGTCTGCCCGTGGCACGCCAGGAGATGACACGCGAGGACAAGACCCGTCGTCGCCGTCGCGAGAAGGAGCGCGTCCGCAAGGCGGGCGGTGTCGACGGCAAGAAGGTGGTTAGCAAGAGGGCCAAGATGCAGCGTGACACTATCGCGGAGCTGAGGAAGGGCGGTGTCAAGGTCATCAACCGCAAGGGAGAGATTACGGATGTGGATGGCAAGAAGGCCAAGGCCCCCAAGGTGGTCTCGAGCGGCAACTTTAAGCTGTAGAGAGCGATGCATGTCTAGATTGGGATTTGTAGGAAAAGGAGAAAAGGGAGAAAGAGTTTCGGGTTGGTTGCATGCCTTGCGAGCGATTCATAATAGAACGCGGTTTATGTTTGGTTGGTGTATATCGAAATGTGCATCACATACTGGTTGCTTTGATCATGTCACTTGCTATGTTATGCTTCACCTGTATCGTCTGAATCAAGATAAACTTCATCAAGTCCAAAATGGACAAGCATTATCGTACAACTTTTTGCGTTCCCATCCATCCATACCCGGGCATAAACACAAATCCTTTCTCGTCAGGCACCAAATGGTTGTTGGTAATTGTACACCTTCACGCGCGCCTGTATCAACCACGGCATCGTCGCAGTCCCGTCCCGTCCGTCCCATGCCATTACATATCTTGCCGTCCTTGATACCCCAAACTCCAGCCGTGATTTCACCCCCCGTAGAGCCCTACCGAAAGAAAAGCAGTGGATGTTGGCCGTTTTAAGCTTCCACCTTGGCCTTCTTGGCCTCGGACTCCTCAGCGGGCTCTTCGGCCTTTCGCTTGCCGTTAGACTCAGCTTCAGGCGCAGCAGCGGGCGCTGGGGCAGCAGCTGGAGCAGCAGCCGGGGCGGGAGCCTCCTTGTTCTTCTTGCGGACGAGGCCACTAAGATCGGTGGCAGTCTTCTTGGCCTCCTCAACACGAGCCTTGGTCTCGGCGGCAGACTCGCCAAGAGCAGCCCCAAGGATGCCGCCAAGGGGAGTAGCATCAGCACCCAGCAAGCCCGCGGCGTCAATGGGATCATTTCGGAGGTCAACGAGCTGCAAAGTGTCAGTACAATGGATACACAAGATACACGGTGAACTAAGAGGCAAGGACTTACTCGCTGCTCCATGTCACCAATCACTTCCTTCATTTCCTGAATGGATTTCCGCGCCAGTTCGTTGTCCTCGGGAGAGGCCATGGTAGCAAGCTCAACCTCCTTGTTCTGGAGCTTGAGCTTAGAGCTCTTGATAGCCAGCTCCATCTCCTTGACGGCCTCATCACGCAGGCTTTGGTCCATCTCCTCGCGCTTAGCGCCAGTGCCGTCATCGTCAGCGACGGTCACAGAAGCAAACTCCAGAGCTAGGGAGAGCTTGAAGTGAGCCTCGGCGATGATCTCGGATTCCTCAGGGTAGAGTTCCAACTTGTACTTGAGCGAAGTTCGGCCGTCCTCGATGGCATTCGGGTAGCTGTAAGCGCAATGGTTAGGGCGGGGACGGACGTATTCTCAGGGCCTACACATACCGTCCATTCTCGAGAGAAATCTCGGAGAGGGCATCATGAGTGTCAGCAAGACGCTCCTTGACGTGCCGCACGGTAGGTGAGTCGCCCTCTGCAACCTCCTTGCCCTTGCCAGTCTCCGTCTCTTCGGGGTCCGGGTTTTCCAGTCTCTTCAGGTAGCACACTCGAGCGAGGTCAAGAATCTCAAAGGCAGTGGCCAGGTCGTCCTCATCCTCCTCCTCTTCGCCTTCGGCAGCTTCCTAGAAAGGAGGTCAGCTTACAGTCCGCTTTTCCAGCTACAGGCTGGGCTACGTACCTCTTCTTCATCGGAGTCATCAAAATTCTCGTCACCAGTAAACTGGAACAGAGGCTTCTTCGTATCAGCATCGGACTTGGAGGATTCGTCCTTCTTCGCTTCATCCTTCTGCTCCGCGATAATGGCAATGCCTTCTTGCGTCACCTTCTGCGCCTCGGTCTGTGCGGGCTTCTTTGCCTTGCTTCCGGCCCCCTTTCGCTTTTCGGCCGCGGCGGGCCCTCCAAGAACGTCGCTCTTGCTCTGGCCGACCTTGAACAAGCTGCGACCATAATGGAAGAGGATTTCAGCGTTCTCGGGAGCAGTCTCGCCATTGAGCTCGGCCTGCAGAATGCTGGCCCTGGAGAAGACTTCGGCAGCCTCCTCGTAGTTTCTGTGGGCATACAGGGCGGTTCCCTTGGCGCACAGGTCGGCGAGGGTGACCTTCTTGGAGTTGGGGTCTTGGTCGTTTGCGATAAGGAAGTCGGTGTTGGGTGTGTCGACATTGGGGGTGCCAACAGCAGGAGTTATGGTGGCGGACTCGGCTTGGTCGTCAGGCTTTGCAGAATCATCGGGCTTCGCAGAGTCGCTGGCAGGAGCCTCAGCTGGGGCGCTAGCAGGCTCCTCGACCGGCTTCTGGGGTTCGTCGATGACCTTGGGTGTCTCGTCGATGACGGGCGCTGCCGTCTGCTCTGTAGCGTCGGCCATTGTAATGCGCACTTGCAGGAGATGGAGCAGTAGCTAGGCCAATTGGTGAAAGGTATAAAGATGCAGGGTCTGATGAAGCCGATACCCGTGAGATGCTTGATGCGCGTCGTCGTTGATGCAGATGAGAGATGCGAAAAATGGCGACGGCGAGTGGAGGGTTTGCGACAAAGCTCAAAGACGACCCAGCAACGGCGACGCAGGTGGTATGACGCGCGTGGTTCCGGGGGAAGGAACGAGATTTGGCGCGTTCCATTGGTCAGGAACAGCGCTGGTGGGGCGAGAGCTTCTTCCTTTGTTCGAGCTCCCTTGTCTCGCTTGCACTTGCCTTGCATAGCGTTATGAACCCATTGATCAGAGAAAAAATGGACCAAGTTCATGATATTGATATCAGCACAACAGAGAGGACAAGAAATGGCCGACAAAGTCAACAATCACTCCCATCAGAGAGGGAGTACCTATCTACTAATAAGGACGTTCCCATGTACTGTTTTCAGTCCTTCTGAAAGGTCCTGTATAGATCCAGGCTCACGTTGGAGAAATTGAGCCCTACCCTACAGGTTACAACGACATCTGAAGTTTGAGTTGTCATGTTCTTTCGGCAACATATGAAACCGAATTGAGTTTATCCATACCAGGAATGAGTATGTGTAAGTTTCCCCGTGAATTTCAATCTGTTTTTCCCTCGATATCGGTCATTGCCGGCTGGCGAATGCATCTGCGCACGCTCCTTCACCTCTCTATACCCACTCGCCGTGATAGCGATCACGACAAGGATGCGAATGTTGCAGCTCAACAAAACAAGGGGCTGGAAGTTGTTTCACCCAAAGGCTTGTTTGCACTTCAATGTATCCAGCCGTCTTACGGCACCATGGCGTCGATCGCTGAAGCCCAGACCTGTAGCCCCCGCAGCGGCGTCGGTAGTTCACTAATCATCGCGGCGTGGCGCGTTCCATCTCAGGCTTCGTGCGCGACCGGCACGCGAAGTCATGTGCCCCTGGCTCAGTCGCACACAGCACCATTGGCTCAATTGCAAGCCATACCCAGGCAGCAACGCCTCAAACCGGGATCATGTCAATCCGTTGAGCAACGGGCTGTGATCAGAGTTAATATTTGAACAAAGGATGGAGGCGTTAATAGCGTGAACTGTCGACTATAAATCGGCGGGGTAGGTCATTGCTTGAGATGAGAGAGTTGCCATCGCTCAAGACCCCATAGTCAAATCATCAAGAACAAACGGACTCATCTCTTTGAACAATTGTACCAACATCAACCATGGATGAGAGCCGTGTCCAGGTGCCGTATCTTCAAATTACCCCTCAAGGGTCTCTACTAAGACCGCTCTAGGAAGCCCTCGGCCAGATTTGCTGGCTTGAAGTACCTGTCCGAGACTTCGCCCGTGCCAAGAAGTTCTACACCGAAATTTTTGGCTGGGAGGTCATGGATGAGCCCGCAAAGGCCGTTGGTGACTGCGTCAAGAGCATGCACTTCTTCAACAAGGGCAAGACTCTGCACGGGGCTTTTCTCGAGCTTGACGAACCCTACCATGTCGTCAACAACATCACTGAACGCCCGGCCGCGTTGCCTCTGATGCCAACCCTCTGCGTTGTGGACTGCGAAGAGACACTGAAGAAGGTCGCCTCAGCCGGCGGCAAGACGGCCCTGTAAGTATCCTGTCCTGTTGGCGCCGGAGTCCAAGCCCGAGAGATACCCCGACTGACACGCCCTAAGTCCCAAGACGGCCATCGGCGGAGAGATGGGATATTTCGCCCGGCTCATTGACACGGAAGAAAACATGATTGGCATCTGGTCTCAGAAATGAGCCAAGTCTCGAGTTGGCCAAGTTGGATAGTAGCTGCGGGACCGCGTGTTGGTTGGCTGATACCATCCTGTCCTTTCCACGAGTTGAATATGGAAGTAAAACCGGCTCCTTCACCCATCGTGATCAACATTCATGATGATGATACGAAGTGATATGCGTGAAAGTTCCTAAAGGTGGAAAAACCCGAAGAGCCAAACTGTTACTTCGGCGAAACCATGCTGCTGACCAACCTGTCGGTACCTCAACGCCCTGAATAGGATCAGTCTCGACTGTGACTGCGGCCTTGGTTGTTCTCCATTGGATGGAATAGCGCCCTTCGGGTTGATGGCGAGATTGTGTGAGAAGGTCAAGACGAAGCGACGGAGCCTAACTCGTTAACGAAAGCTTATGCAAAACCTGCGCCTTGAGTTCTCGATCCACTGGATCGTTTCTAGAGCCAAGGCCGTTGTCAGGACGAGACCTCATTCGTGGGATAACTGAGCCGCGGCCCGTGAAGCTAGGGAGCGGCGCCGCAATCCCGGTGCCAGCTGGGATGAAGTCCGGGGTCGGAGACCTTGCCGAATGATGAAACGCATTCTATTCGTTGGTGCCTCGTAATAAATCTGTAACTTATGGCCGGAACACTGAGAATCCGATGGGTGCATGCTTCAGAGATAGAGTGTGACATGTGTTTATATGAAAACACCGCGGAATTAATTGTATGCACCAGCCACTTCGGGGTCAGAGCTTGGGTCAATATCTCGGTAAGAGAATGACCATTGAGGGTGATGGAGAAAGAAATAGCATGGTATGATATGACAAGAGGGCGCCATGACTGGACGAGAACAGCAAATGTGCCTGTCCATCGCCATAATCCAGGTTCTTGCCTCAGGTTGAGTGAAACATGGTTATCGCGATAGTAGCAACGGATGGCAAGGCAGAGTCGGTGGGTGGTCAACACGTAACATGGAGATCAAACAAACTTTGGGGACGTGACAGGTTGCGGAGATTGCGTGCGTGCGTGCACACATACGTAACGTCTCTCTCGCCATGGTTGATGCCGCGATGCTCCCTAGAGGCATCAAGGCCCTGCTGGACCCTCCGTAGTCATGAACAATGACAGAGAGTAGCACCGGAATCCACTGTAATCTTGATCCGTCCGTCTGTTGCCGGCCGTCTGCTACCGAAACATTGGCAAGCCGAGTATGCTCCCAACTCGAGTCCAATGAGCGAGATGCGAGTTAGTCCAACGAAGTACGAGATGGGTCCATCGATAGTCACGCCAGTTTGTGTCGAGTGGGCTTTGTAATTCGGGCTCCTTGAATAGAAACCTGGCCAAATCTCGTCAAAAGCAAGGCCTGAGAGTTGACCCCTGAGATAGCAAATGCATCTCGAAATGGATGCAACCTGTCCTTCCTCTTCCTGGACGATGGCGATGTCGTCCTGTAGCTGTGATGTCGCATGGCCTTGAAACAAGTACAAGGGTCCCCCAATTGTCCAAGGGACGAGGGGTACTCGAAACAACCGCGAACCGAATTTAAAGCGTTGAGAGAATCTGCGGGGACTGTCAGCCGTGATTGGTGGATAATCGGCAACCCCCAAAGTCCAGCTATCAAGGGCCATGGAGAATCTCAACTCCATCGCCCTCACAACCCCCCCACCCTCGTCAAACCTGCCATCCCGTGGCGTTTTCCCTCCACTCTGTGTGGAGTGAATGAAATGGCCGAGGGGAGGGTTGTTCATCGTCTGTACTGTAGGTATGTATCACCAGAACAGAAGGAGCCTTTCTCATGCTGCCCGTTGACTTGGACCCCAAGAAAGTCCGTCCACTGCAGATGAATCGTTAGTGTTGCCTTTTAGGTCATGGGTCGGCCGCTCTGGGGTCGGTTACAGGTGCGACGTTGCGGGAGCAGGTGCGGTGCAGTTGTTCCAAGACCTGGGCTGGGGAGGCGAAATGGCAGATTCTGGATGCATTCCACGCTTCACGATGGGGTCTCAGGACGACGGGACGGCCAGCTTTTCCGATGGCTTATCGGCAATAGATGAACTGAGAGGGATCATCACCTTACGCAACCCCCAATTCCGACCAGAACCAATACCCCCACAGAGATAGTCTCGGTGGTTCCTTCCATACCCGATGCGTACGTATGTACGGAGGAGCTCAACGGGCCACTCTTTCCCGCAACAGCGAACGGATTGGATGGTTGATCACTACAGTTTCGGTACTTACTTGCCTTGCCCTTGCCGTCCATTAATGCTTGCACACGCACTCATGGAAGGAATGGATGGCAACAGGGACTGACCCAACCTTTTCCACGCACAGATCAGAGATCAACAGTGACAACCTCCATTTGAGTTTGGTTAAGCAATTCTGACTTTCTTCATCTAAACGCGCTCCATACAGTACATGCGACCTTCTCCACGGCATACACGCACGGGTATCCATCTCGGCCTCTATCCCTCTCTGGAGATCGTGATATATGTCTCATATCCTCAAGGTCCAAGTCAAGTCCCAAGTCTGTGGTTGATGCCGTCGGGGTCTGCATCGTTCGCCTCAGCGTAAATCGCCCTGTGGTGGAACAATTACTACGCCCCCGCCGCCTGTCTTGGTCGTCTCCCTTCCACCAACAGCAGGGCTCGAGTTTCGCCCACATCCCGGTCGCAACCACTCTCGTTGATCCTGTCGAGGTCGCCCCGGGTCCCAGCTCGTCAGCTCCATCAGCTCCATCAGTCTCTGTCAGGGACCCTGTCCCTTGTTTCGCCCCGGCCGTGCCCTATCTGAGCCGGCTCAAACATCCCATCGGTCAAATATTCCTCGCTTGGCACTTTAGCGACCCAAGTCTCGCCGCAGGACATCTCGTCTTCTGCATTGCCTCGCCTGCTCTCCCGTACAGTACCCACGACTCGCCCACTTCAGCTCGACTCTTTTACTTGCTGTGCCGTCCGTCTTGCGAATTCATAGCCCAAAAGGTACCGACCTAACCAGGCGCCCTCTTATCCATACTATAACCCCTTTCCTCCGTTTTTGAGAGACTACTCAATCTCCTTCGCTCTCTCTTAAACTGGTCCTTCGTCTACTTCCCTAAAACCTCACCTTACCCCATATTCCGACATCGTCCCCACTGGGTCCGCCTTCAACCTGCGAACGCATACTGCATCCACTACACGAGATCTCGTCACCTTAATTCGACAGCCATTCTAACTCTAGCCCGCGCTCCAGAAACCTTTGCGGCTCTTTTCCTGCGACTCCGTATTTCGAACCCTCTCGTACTTTGCCGACCCGAAACCGCTGCACGCCTCGAGCCGAACTCGACTTTTTGCGCCGGATATCGAAGAAGCGATATTGCATTTCACCATATACGACCGAACCGTACTTAACCTGACGAGTTTCCGGGAATTTCTACTGCGCATTGGAAGCGCTTGCGATCGGTGGTGATGCGACTTGGTTTGGTGAAGGATATTGGGAACCTTCGGACCCCATTTGGATAAGCTACGGCGATTTACAGCTGAAGAGGTGGAACTAGTCTGTCGCACTGGGAAGGAACGACAAAAATGGCCGCCGTCCAACCGTTAATGCCTGAACCGCCCCTCGGGCCGACACCATCCGTCACATTGAATGGTTCAGAACCCGTCACCATGGACCTCGACCGACCGAGTCAAAGCCCAGTCATGATCAGCGAGAGTACATTTGGGAGTACGTCGGCAAGAGGAGACAACAGGATCGTCGTTATCGTCTTTGGGCCCGGACAGGATCACATTGTCTCGGTTTTCGCAGAAGTCTTGGGAACGCCTTGCAGGATAAGAGATGGGTTTGGGCGCGTTTCAGCAGAGGATCGTGGGTTTGTCGTTGGCGTTGCGGCTGGCGAGGCGAAAGGAGATGTCGCTGCGCGCAACCAGGAGCTTGTCGTTGCCATCAACGCTCACTGTGTGAACCTAGGGATGCCGCCGGACCTCCATCTTTCTGCCAGTTGCGACTATGAGTTCCTCTATACCGAATCGCCCTTCTTCCGCCGCGACCTTGCGAGGTTCATATCTTTTACACTCGGCCAGATCAATCATCACGAAGCGCTTATGGCGAAACCGAGGACTTACTTCATCTCCACCACATTCCCAGACGTTCACGCCGCTCTGCCAAACATCGATATCCTGACTGTCGGTGCAGATGCCGTCGAGATCCGGGTTGATCTACTAAGAGAACCGACCGGAGATGGCAGTTTCTCGGAAGTGCCCAGTCTCAGCTATGTTGGCGAGCAGGTAATGCTTCTTCGCCAGCGGACAGAGCTCCCTATCATTTTCACGACCCGATGCACAAGGGAGAATGGGAGATTTCCGATGGATAAACCCGAGATCTACTACGAATACCTCTATCGTGCTATCCAATGGGGCGTGGAATACATCGATGTAGAGCTGTGGTTGCCTGAGGAAATTCGAAAGAAGCTGTATGAGCGCCGGGGCAACTCGCGCATCATGTCGGCCTTTCATGACTTTTCCGGGACCTTTCGATGGCCGTCCAAGTATGCCCAGGAGGTGTTTGAGAGGTCAAGGCAGTACGCGGACATTATCAAAATGATTGCCATTATTAACGAGCATAACGAGAACTTCGAGTTGGAGTATTTCCGTTCCAAGATGCGCGCAGAGTACCCCGACGCTCCTCCCTTTTCTGCGGTCAACATGGGCGAGACTGGACAGTTCTCGAGAACATTGAACCCCGTCTTTACGCCCATCACACACCCGCTTCTCCCCATAATAGCTGCTCCTGGTCAGTTGAGTGCGGCCGAGATCAACGCTGCCCTGTCTCTGTTGGGCCAGCTACCAAGAAAGCACATCTATGGAATCAACAGCACAACTTCTCGATGCGCCACCCCCCAGGCACCATTCTACGAAAAATGTATCAACGAACTAGGCCTTCCTCACCATTTCGCAGTTGTCGAGAGGCACCCCAATAACCCTGGAAGCATGGAAGCCTGGTGCAACCAGAAGCATTTCGGGGGCGCATACCTCAACCCTGGGCTACCACATCATACATTGATAAAGAACGGCCCCTTCTTCGGAGCGCTGAATGGAGGTAATGGTCCAATCCTGACCGAGGCCGCTCGCGCCATTGGTGTGGTTGATACCATCGTTGTTCAATCTGGCTCATCGTCAAGGTCGTCGTCACCCGGATCAATGCCTTCTAGTCCTCGTCAACGGCAGACCGACTCACTCGACTCCAGCAGCCAGTCAGGATTGGCACCGACGGCCTCTCTTGTCTTTGACAACGCGGGATGGAAAGGAATACTCAGTACACTTACACGCGACTTGGCTCCCTCTGCCTACTTTGGGCGCTCAGCTGTGGTGATGGCCTCGTCGTCCGATGACGCTGCCCCGGTATTCTTTGCCATGAGGGCCCTCAGGATTTCCAAGATTTATACGATAGGCTTCCGCACGCCTACTTCTCTCGCTCGAAATGCGCCTCCGATCGAACCGTTCATCAGCCTCGAGAGCCTTCAGCGTGCCCGGTCAGTGGGTGATGACAGCGCTCCCTTTGTTATTGTGTCGGCGCTTGGCTGGGAGAAGAGCCATCTGGTTGGCATGTTGCTACGAGCGTTTGGAGCAGCCGGATCGAGAGGGACGACGAATACAAAGAAGGTCTTCCTCGACTTGGCCGACGGAGCAGCACGGCGGAGTTCAGATCCAAGTCTGATCGCCGAGAAGAATGGATTTGCTGCCTATGGGGCAGATGACGTTGCTGCTTTCACGACAGTAGAAAGCTTACGGTTACTAGTTGGACAGAACGTGCCATACAGTTTCGTGCGGCTTGCAAGCGGAGGCCACCGATACTGAGTCTGGAGTAGTCGACTCGGATAGACCGTCAACTCTAACGGCAACAACATGCTATCGCACATGATACTCCAGAAAGGAGATCAGATATCAGTTCGACTCGAAAGAACGACTTTCCTGATTCGACGTCGGTCCTTTCTTGGGGAAAAGGACCGACGACTGAATAGGCTGGAGGTCCGAAGAAGGCCGGGTTTAGGGGAAAAACCTAGATATCCGCCAGGACTACCGGCCAGGCCGGTGGACGGGAGAACAGGGAAGCAGCACGCCCTGTACAACCGCACCAACTGTGCCGCTTGCCAAGCAAGCGCCCACGTCAATCGAGGCCGCTCGGCGTCTCCTTGCACAGTCTGCCCCTGGACAAAGACTCGAAGCTGTTGGATATTTTGGGCCTGTGGCGGGTCCAGCTCAACCCCCGAAATGAACAAGCCAGCAAACCAAACTTTGTGCGAAGAAGACAAGAGAGGCCTTGCCTGCTGGGGACAGATCCGGCAGACAAAAGACCCATGGGCCCTGGGCCACTTGAGTGGGTTTACTACAACCTGACAAGACAAGGGCAGCGCGGGATGACCTAGCGCTACCCAGACTGCACTGCCTGTACCACTACGGTCAAGAGCATGCAGGACTCGGTCCCACGGGGATCTACGGCTCTGTGCTCTTGCTCCGGAGTGTGTACGTATGTACCTGCCTATGTAAAGGCCGGCCCTTGCAGGGCTGGCGATGGATATGAAGATCATGGGTGTATACGAGATCCGGTGGGCTGGGAATGGACATATATGTCAGTTGAATATTATAGCCACTCAGTTGCTGCTAGCAAGCATCGTGCAGACGCAGCGTATGATAGAATTTGAAGACATCTAGAGCCTCACACCGCCCGCTTGAATCTCGTCACATGTCGTCGCGCCTAGCCGATGTGGTGGACGCCTTTGCCTTGGCCAGATATGCGTGCCCGTCTCTTGGTGTTTTGCATGTCATCACTTACTCACCAAAAAGCAAGATATCAGCGTCAGTAGACAACGCCATAAGGCCTCATCCATGCAGACAGGTAGCCAATGCCTCCTGTGCTCTGGCTGGGTACGGCGTGAGAAGGGTTTAGAGGCTGTGTGAGGTTCAGGGCGGTTGGGGTGTGTACGTGTGCGTGCGTGTGTGCCTCTCTGCTCACCCTTGCTGTGGCTCCTTGACCACTCGCCTCCTCACAGGCATCGTGTGGGGTGAATGATGTGGATGTGAGATGCATAACGGTCGAGCAAGGTATCCATACTGGGTAGGTAGTTCTGGTCAGATTGCCCAGAGCACGAGACACATGTGGTTTCCATGTTGGCTGATGACGAGTCCGAGAGAATAGATAGCATTGAGAATAACACACTTTGAGACAAGACATCGTGAGATGATAACACGGGGGCCACATGTCTAGACATGAGGCACCTAGTGTCGCTGTTTATAGATGAAGGATGTTGAATGGGGCACAAAGTATGCATCTCTGGGCAAAATTTCTTGTCCAAGGCAAGGCCACAAGACTGGATCCGCGTGGCAGCCACACCTGCTCAAGACGCTGCTGCGGAGATTGCTCAACTGAGAGCGTCAAGCGAGAGCTAAGAAGACATGGCCCGCGAGAATGCCGACAACTCGCAAGTGGCGCATGAGAAGGGTTGCACACCACGCTCCCGGTAGAAAGCAAGTGAGGGGGGAATTGACACGCCCATGGAGGGGATCTCCAGGTGTCTGGATTGACCTCCAGACGTGGCAACCTCTCGAGGGTCAAGTCGACGATGATTCGATCCCGAGGCAGGGAATAGGGGGTGCGGGTAAAGTCCTGGTGGCGGTATGCAGAGGAGATGAGAAGACGGGACGAACAAGACAACACCATGCTCTCCAAGGGTTAGCAAGTTGGGATGATGAGAGGACCTTTGCACTCGCCTCGACAGGGGCACCAGCCCAGCCAAGCCAAGCCGTAACACCTACCGCGTGTGCAGGACTGGTTTGTTTGCCGCAGGCGGTCGCGGCAATGGGTTATCTCCACTGCCCACTGTGTAGCCCTGCTGTTTAGCCACAACTCAGTCCCCCTTGAGGCCAGAAGCGTGCTAATCTGCACTGCGGGAGGGCCGGCCTGCAGGCTCACACATGGGAAACTCGCAGAGACGCATCATCTCCATCACGGAGGCTCGGCGAAACGTCTAGGGGGAAACAAACACACCCATAAGATGCTTGATTGCGTGTTCAGCTGCACAAGAAACGACCAGTGGTGATCATGTTTGACGAGTTGATACTCACGGTGTATCAGGTCGAGGCTATCCAGACCCGTTTTTCCAAGCAAACTTCGAGTAGTCAGTATTTGCGACCTCACCAAGGACCGACCGCAAAATGAAGGAGATCCAAGGGGCTGCCGAGTGGGTATGTGATAGCAAGGAGACCGTACATACCGAGTAGAAGGCACAGAGTCAACGCAAGCGCCCGAGCAATGGGCAACCCGAGGCACGCAACCGCAATCGATCTGCTAGCGGGTATCAAGTCGGAGCGGTAAGCAAGGGACTCGGAGAGGTCGATGTGGTGAACCACTGTTGAGTTATGGGTAAGCCAGGGGCTTCTCCGCTGGCTGACCATCCATTCTTTGCACTTGAGCCAGTTGGCCGAGGGCCATGGATGAACCCACCGCTCCGTGCCCTCACGGGAGCCACCACCTCAGGACTTGCTTGAGCTGCCAGGGCACAGGGATGCCTAAGCCCTACAGGCCATGCAAGTCCATGATCGGCCTGAAACCCTTCGATCGCGGTTGGCGAGCGTACCTGGACGATCAGTTGGATCTTCGGCTCGAGGGCCTAGAATCAGGCAGGGACAAACCATGTGGTCGAGGGAGAGAAGAGCCGCCGGTTACTTGTTCTGTCGGAGCTTGTAGCTACCGGAGGAAGCTAGAAGTAAAAAGAGGCAAAGGCCCGACCAAGAAACCGATCGACTGGGTTTGAATGTATTTTGACACGACTCATTTCTATGCTTTCGAACGCTGGAAAGCTATACCTTGCGACCTAGGAGTCATCCACTTGTAGCGAGAGGAATACCGGAGATAGTAATCCTACCTCAAGTGCCGCTTTGGATACATGATCCTGACAGCGGCACCTGGGTCTTGAACTGAGGAAGGTTCGGAGAACCTCCACCTCGGGGTGGAGCATGAGGCCACTGTGTACGAACCGAGACAGCTTTGGAGTCGGTTTACTCTCTAGGGCAAGCTTGGTGTGCCAGTTGCCAAGTGACATACTGACGATGGAGTCGATAGAGCCCTAGAAGGCATTGCCTGGGACCCATGGTAGGAACCCATGGTAGGAACCCATGTCGGCAAGACCGATCATATTTGTTAATATCATGGCCGTGATAAATACTAGACCTCCTAAGCTACCCGTGATCCATGAATCCGGTTCTCAACTCTAAACTGAAGAAAGCCTGGATCCGAGCACGGTATCCGAGTCCGAACCGGCAACCTTGTCGGAGGATGAGCCCCAGGCGATCGCCGAGTGAGCCGCGGAGTGCGAGATGAAGGCTTTAGGCGTCGTCGATCAGCGGCGCCTATCGTGTCGTATTGGCGCTTCGTGGTGACGAGAGTTGCATTGCACAGAGAGACGAGAGACCAAGTGGGTGCTTCTGGTAGGCACTTAGGCGCTTGTCCGGACTCGCTTCTCAACACGTCCTTCAAAACACCAAAGAAAGCGCAGAGTTGAGGGCGCAGACATCTCGGCCGCCGTCGGAGCTGGTTCCCCTAGTTGAGACTTCAGCCTGCTCAAACACTACGACCCATAACCTAGTGTGAACAGGTCAAATCCACGTAGAGTAAGCTTCCCGTCATAACCAAGTGATGGCGGGCGTTGTGTGAATGATCTCAGATCTTGAGCCGTATTCGACGACGCGGCTGGTTTCAGCTTTAGGTGAGCCAGTTATGGTGCTTGCGAGCATCGGCTCGCTCACAGTGAGAAAAAAAAGACAGGTTCTAGAGGCTTCAGGCTCACCAGGCCACAGCGTGAGAATGGTTCGACGGCCAAGCCGGGTACGGATTGGGCACCTGGGGTAAAGTGGAGGAAGGCACCCGGACAGGGAGTCGAAAAGGGCAGGGTGCCCGGCATTCCAAGGCTCGCACATAGCAACTGATCCGCTTCTAGAAACCATGACGCCAAGCAAGGGCTTCATTGGGCTGATAGCCGTCTGTCTCTGTTTGTGTTGGGTCGGTCGACCAAGGGAACTCGTGCGGGCCTCGTCGATTTTGTAACGCATTAAACTGCAGCCTTTGTCCATCCGAATCCAATGCGAAATGCCTCGCCTCGGCATTGATGGAACTGCACACATGATGCGCTGGCTCATCCCCATCGTGTATAAGATTGATTAGTCTACCTCATACGGCACCTCGATCGGACGCCGAGGCGTGTCTTAGTGCCGTGGGTAGCAGAGCAACTTGGACCTAGGCGGCATGGCATACAGGGGGGCATTCGGAAAGGCGTGGATGTCCGGCCGGACTCAAGATCCAAATCGGGGGAGCAAGCCGTCCACGGCGTGCAGATGAGCACACACCACCTGGCGACACTAGCCATGCTGTTAGCCTCATCAAGAATCCAAGGACCGCCTGCTGCAAGAGAGCGCCAACACAGCGGAGAACTGGTCTGGCCGTCAAGAAGGATGCGAGTTTCTCCAGGGGTTGCTGCTGATTAACAGGAAATCCAGTACGGCGACTCGCCACTGGTTCGCCCCAATGCAAGCCTTATGACTGCAAGAGATGCTGGATACCTCCCCACATATGCAGGTACAACGTCCGTTTGTCTCACCTCTTGAGCATGGCATGCCATGGCATGGCTGTTGCGCGAGTACGCGGACCCCGAACCACGGCGCTGACCGCATGGCAGGCGGTGATGATATCTCCCGAGGTCGGTAGAGCTCAAGATTGGGAGCCCGCCATCTCCAGCACCCCGGGAATTAGACGAGTCTGCCACGTTCTGATATCTCTGAAAAGGGGTCGCTCCTATCAAAAGTGGCTGTCTTGTTGAAGGGTCGTCGTCGACGGACCCTCTCTCTGAACTCGGCTGGACCTCACCTGAGGATATCTGGGCCAGGGTGGGACACTGGCGGAGTTGTCACGTCATTCCTCATCTATTTCCCCTGTCAGCAACACCCGGGAGCCTCTCTCTTGGTAATGTGAATGACGGCTGGGCGCCAGGGGAGTGACAACTTTGATATGAGACGGCTGCAGCCGCTTGGCCCCATATGGTTTTGACAAGACGTGCCAGTGGCGCTTAGCTGTGTCAATTGAGATTATGACCCTGCTGGCCACACATAGACTGACTCTTACGCAGAGGCAAGGATCTCGACAGAGCCGCCTGCAGACGTTGGCTTTGCGAGATGTCGGGCCCCTGTCTCTGGTCGACGCGAGGGCGAGTACCGCTTTGTAATCGTTGGCTCAATGTCGAGTTCAAGGGGGAGAAAAGAGGCATTTCAGTGACAGGTCTGGGTCCTGGCTTGGGTGATAGATTACCCACGACCAGGGAGTCAGGGAGATCTCGTCCCCATCGACGGGAGCTGGGAGGGGCCAAAGACCACGAGATTGACATGAACCCTGTGTGCGCAATCGATCCGTTAGTGGTATGCCGGTGGAAGGAGTCTAGAATGCGGCAGGCTAGGCAAGGGCCCAGAGCGTCGAGGTAGCAGCCCGTACGGGAGCGAAAGCACTGTCTGTACCTTATGAGCGCGTGGTATCGGTAGGGGAGACCAGGATGGCCCATGGGACTGATGGACCCAAGCGTCAGGCTGCAAAAGTTCAGATGGAAGCCGGCCAGGATCTCGGGGGCCGTTGGCAGACCAAAAATGGCGTCGAGTGCTAATCTTAGTTCACGGTTGACGTTGCCAAACTCGGTCTGGCATCGATCGTGTTGTAGAATTAAGCGCAAATCGCTTGCGGTGACATGTGGTTCGTCCTCGTGGCTCTTGAGTGCGGAATTCCAATAGTGTGATGCACGAGTGTTCCTCAGACATGAAGTGGTGATGAAATGGATCGTGAGTTTCGTGACAACAGTCTTTAGATCCTGCCTCTAGAGTTTCAGGCTGGCCAAAAAAGCAGCCACCACCCTATCGCGACTGCCCGGCGTGTCGTCCGTTTCGCCCACGATGCCCCAGCCATCGACGGCCCCTAGTCACGCCCCAAACAACGCTGTTCCCGCTATGCTTAAGCGAAGTGCCCGCTAAGGTACAGTAGGTTCCGGCCCCCACCTCACATTTTGGCTGATGGGTACCTGCCTGTGGTACCTTCCTAGGAGTCTACATAGGACCTAGGGCCTAGGGTGCGAGGAAGGTAAGCTGGAAGGATGGAAGTGGAAGGGAAGGTGCGAATCTGACGGGAGAGCTTTGACGTCGGTGCCACTTTTCCCAGGTTCTCACCTCCAGACCTAGCTCACTATGGAACACTCCCGAAGCCTTCTTCTGAACCACATCCTAGCTACCTATCCATCCATCCATCCATCCATCCTATCCTGTCCTGTCCTATCCCATCCTATCCCGTTCGTTCGTGCCTCGTGCACTCGTGGCTCCCGGCGCGGCATTGACCTTGACCTTGACCTTGGCCTTGCCCCTGTCTGGCCTCAACTTGTCGTCCAAGCCAACAGCAGCGAACATGCTCGACTCGATGCCCCTGTCCCGCCCTACCGTTTGCCTCGTTCGCTGAACTACGGGGCACGAGCTAGCAACGGGGACGGACGTAAGGTAAGGTAAGGACTGACAACCTCATCCTTCCATCCATTTCGAGCGGTACCTTACCGCTCCGGCGGTTACGGTACTAGACAAGCCAACGTCCATCATGGCCGTCGTCAGACCCGTCGCTCTACAGCACCTAGATGCTGCCAACCTTGCCCCTGCCACTTTCGCTAAGAGCCCGACTTTCTGGTCTTGGAACTTGGGACCCGCGTGGTGGCCCAGTGTCCCTTGCACAATGCGTTGCGTATATTCCTTGTCAACCTGGGGCGATGTGTGGCCTAATCTGGCACAGGGAGTCGGCTGCTCAGGGTGAATTACGGAGAGCACGAAAGTGTAAACAAGAGCTGGCTGGGAGGGTTAGCTTGGGGCCGAGTCCGAGTGTGCCTCCTAGCTCGCTCGATGCTCGACCGAACAAAGGGTCCATGCCAAACATCGAATCGGCAGAGGTGCACCAGGAAAGCAGACAGGATCGACAGATGTGTCGGGAAATGCTACGCTTAATAGAAGACAAGGACGGACGGCTTCAGGCCTTGCACTTCCCCGGTTTGGTGCTTTGGGGGCCTGGCATGTTCACCTTGTTGGGGGTACCGCCGGTTTGGGGGCGACCATCCCCTCCTCCTCACATAGTTCGTCCTCTTTGCGCGCTCCAATGACATGGCTGGTCCAGACGCCAGCGAGATGCAATCACCACGCCCAAAAGAGATTGTGCTAGTGGCCCTGGTGCATCTTCGCAAGAGCCAGCCTGCCATGGGAGCCAGCATTAGAGGGACAGCGTTGGAGCGGACCATCAAGGGATGGACTCGCATCTTGAGCTCCGTTTCCCCACCATGATCCATCCCAACATCGACACCACCATCATCATTCATGCTCGCCCCCCGGTCCTGTCACTAGCCACCTCCACATTGGCAACGACCAAAATGAGACCGCCGACTGGGGTCCGGGTCAGTCGTACAATTCTGGGCCTCCGAGGCTAGTCGACCGGTCGACCTTCTTTTGCCATCCCGTCCCATCTTTTACGAAGCCTCACCCTACTTTTGGAGCTTCAACTCCTTCTCCATTTCCGTTCCCTATTCCAACTTGAGTCGCCGAGCGTTTTGGCAGTATCTCGTCTCTGCCCCCAAAAGACGGCCTCGCCCAGCCAGTCTCCATCGCCGTCGACAACACGCCAATACTATAAACATTCATCCTACATCGACTGCGCTTCTGAGGGATCTCGGGATTGATACCGCCAGGACCGCTGCATACTATCCAGTATCGCCATCTTGATCTCTACTCAGCCCTTTGTGTCGCCACTTCGCCTTGTCCACCAACGATTCGGCTTTTGGATAACCACCTCCACCTGATTCCAGGGAGAGTCAGCCGTGCCGTCGTGTATACCGACGGCCCTCAATTGTTTCCACGATTCTAGACATGACCGCATCCGTATACGATCCAATGAACGTTCCTCATATACCCGGAGTCCACCCTGTGGCTATTCCACGGCCGCAGGTCGGCATTGAACGCCTTCCCACCCGTCGCATGAGCAATGAGCCTCGAGAGTCTATGAACTGCAAGTCGTGCCGGAAGAGAAAGGTGAGTATCTTTCCCGCGCTTGTAAGCCATCTGGACGGAGCCTAATCGGAACTGCTATAGATCAAGTGCAACCGCCTTCGACCATCATGCGAAGCTTGCCAGGTCTTCCAGTGCCCCTGTATTTATGGTGAGTCTCGGCTTGTTTCTCAGCCATGGTGCGCTTGGTGGGCGCTCTGATAGCTGTGAATCTAGTGGTGATGCTGACTCGTGCTAACCCAACCAACAGATGCTGTACCAAAGAAGCGTGGCCCAAAGACAGACGTTCTGGAAGCGCTTTTGAAAAGAGTGGATGGACTTGAGGCCAAGCTGAGGGAAAAGGGAGAAGATGATTCTTCGCCAACGAGCTCAAATATGCCCGGCGCTGGAAAAGGAGAGGCGTCAGGTTCCGCCTCACTGGGCGCTGAAGCAGGCGAGCCGGCAGCCAAGCGCGTCGCTATTGAAGCCCGCGCCTCTCCCGGTGACACAGCATCCCTTTCTCCTCATACGCCTTTGCCGAGGTTCGTCATTTGTCTGCTTCACACCTGAGAGCTGCCAACTGATACTTCTACAGAGATCTGTCGCCTCCCCCAGCGCAGGCCGAGGCCCTCCTCGACACCTATTTCGCCCGGTTCCACGGCAAGCCTTATTATATCGTTGATGAGTCCTCCATTCGGCAACGACTTCAGTTGAACCAGCTCCCCAAGTTCCTCTCGTATGCAATTTCAGCAGTCGCAGCCCGGTATGCCCCCCCGCCCCCAAGGCCATCTTGGTGATAGGCTAATCGGCTTGTAGACACACAACGGATCCGAGTGGGTATCAAGCAGCTGCTAACCTCAGTGAGGATTTTGCGGCTCGTGCGAGACGGGAAATCAACACTGATGAACCATCGATCGATGCTCTCCAGGCACTACTGCTACTGGTGAGCGCATTTACTGCGACTGGGAAGGGAAAGAGGGCATACATGCTCATGAGTAAGATCTACCCCTTGCCGGAGTCTCATGATTGTTGACTAACATGACCCAGCAAGCGCTACTGGCATGGCTGTGGCTCTTGAGATCCACAGAGAGACAGACGCCCAGGCCAGAATGACTCCAGTTGAGCGTGAGATGCGACGACGACTCTTCTGGACTTGCTACCTGCTGGATCGGTTCCAGACTACCGGATCGAAGCGGCCGAGTCTCATTAGCGACAGCACCATTCTCCTACGCCTTCCTTCTTGGTCACCTAACTCTTCTTCACTTCCAGTGGAAGGGGAGTTCTTCCAAACAGGGTCGAACCTTCAATATTTCCAAGGTAGCGATAAGAAACCACAGGGAAGCATGGGCATGCTCATCGACATTACTCGAGTTCTTGGAAAGACAAACCGATATCTGGCTGCAGGTGGTGTCAAGGGTGACTCCCATTTCCCCTGGCACACCCTTTCAACATTGTCCAAGATCCGACAAGACCTTGACGTCTGGTCTTCTGGAACTGAGGATGTCTTCTCCAACCTCAACGCCCTATTTGGACAGGCCGACTCGACTGTTCTCGTGCTCAGCAAGGTCATCTACCATCTCATCCACTGCTTGATCTATCGCCCATTCCTCCCCATCGATCTAGCGGAACTTGCAGAGACAGGGCAGCATCAGTCGTGGCAGATCGAGGCAACCAACATGTGTTTTCTCCATGCCAATGCCATAATGGAGTTGGTTCAGCTTGGCAAGCAGGCTGGTATCGTTGACTGGCCTGCATTTGTGGGATTCTGCATATGCACTGCGGGTACGGTCCACGTCCACGGAGCCCACTACAGCAAGCAAAGCAGCCAGGGCGAGGTCAACGTTTTTGGTTCATCCTCAGACTTTCTCTCTCGTGAGATGCAGTTCTTGGGCGAGCTTCGGTATGCTTGGGCAAGTGTGCAACATCAACGGGAAACGCTGCAAGACATCATTCATGCTCATGGGGAGCTAGTGAAGGCACTGGCACGCAACTCGATGCGGTACACACCAGGCTTCCACAGCGAGGACTTTTTTGACCGCTATTCCAACATTGGAGGACCAGGGGGTCAATCCTTTAGCTTTGACGCGGCTAACCTTCGCCTTTCGGACGTTGCTATTGACTTTGGTTCTGGATCCCTCCCGGCCCAGGAAACTCCTCGAAGCACCGATGGGCCTCAGCGCCCAAGCCTGAAGCGCAAGAACACGGCACCAAACGCACCGACAAACCGACGACGACCAGATGTGAAGGTCATCTCCAGCCTCCAGCCTCCGGCTACAGGGCTGCCCACCCCGGGAAGCGCCCGTCGGTCGTTCTCATACACGGCAGGCATGATGCCCCATTCATCGCCTAGCCTCCTCACGACACCGACTTCTCTGCCGCCCCACCATGAGAGCCAAGAAATGTACGCTCTGCATGAGCAGATGGACGAAACATCGGCAAACAATGCGGCGGTCGCAGCTGCAGCTGCAGCGGGATTCACTCTTTCGCCAGGAACACACCCAGTCTCAGCTCATGGGATGCACCACATGGCTGGCGCACCCTTCAGCCCCCCATACAGCTATGGGTCGGGGTCGAGTGTCACGAATGCCGGACCTGGAATGATTAACGAGGCAAACGGAGGGTACGACGCCATGTTTGGAACGGTCCCCACGAACGCGTTTGGCAGCCCGGCTGCATGGCAAGGCGAGGATAACCATAACAAGCTCAACCTTCATCAGGCCACGGCGGCGGCGCCGAGTCCCGGAGCCCGAAGCAACAACGGCAGCATCGGAACAGGACAGGGAGAGGAAAAGGACCCATTTCTTGCTCTTCTAGAGCAACTGGCCGAGAATGAGCACCGATCCCAGAACGGCCACGGAGGAGAACTTGACTTTTTCCTCGGCGGCCCCGTGGCTAGCTCTTGAAGAGGGTTGCGTTTCGAATCGATCTACTACTATATCTGTTGGATTATGGCTATTGTTTCATGGCACTTGGGCTCATGCCGTTTTGAAACAAGGGGATCTTCAGGAACGAAAGAAGATCAGGCAGGACAAGTTTTGAAATTTATGACGTGTTTGCTGTATAGAGGGGTTTCAAGGGACGCACGGCTTTCTTGGAATGGGGGAGGTATTGTCTGTGCTTGGATGATTTTGGGCGCATTTGGACTTTGCAGCATTTACAAGGAGTTAAAAGGCATGACGGGGCAACATGGGAATTCACGAGGGCGGGATACCCTCCGAAGAAACAATGAAGGATCGATCAATGGCATGGCCGAAATTCTATTTAGGCGAGTGGAGCGGAGAAGTACATAATATGGCGAACAAGCATGCGCACCTGTACAATAGGCAAGCAACTTGGTAGATTCAAGATGCGGAATACGAAGATATGGTGCAGCAACCCAGGGTCGGCTCGATTTAGTGCGACGTCCATCTTCTCACAAGACCCTGGCATAGGTCTATGCTTGTAAACTCTAAATGGAGGCTTGTGGTGAAGATTGGAGCGCTTCTTGGCTGGCGATCACCGAGAGGAAGCAATTGTTAGGCGAGAGATGATCGACCAGCTAATTGCCTTGTGTGCAACCTCGTCCGGAGAAGGGCCTACTCAAAGCTCCGCAGGAGGTGTACTACGACGGCGCAGTCGGCAGGCAGCGAGGCCCCGGCCGAGAGGACAGAGACCCCGAGCGTCCAGGCCGACGACAAGGACCCTGCTAGCGTAAGGAAGGACAAAGATCTAACGGCGTCCAGGATGCAGGGCTGAGAGGTATTCCCCGGCGACGTGAGTGACGTGGGACAAGGGGTGTTGATGGCAAGTCATGTCAGGACAAGGGGTGTGCGGATTCTGACATGCGGCGGGTGCCAAAGCGCCAAGGATAGTCGGAGCTGCGGCCCGCAGAACCACAAGCGAGGGCGTCTCCCAAAACGAGAATGCCGTTGGCGAGATTGGCAGGGGGGTCCTTTGGGCTGTTGAGCTTGGGAGAATCGGGCAAGCATTTCGTTGGAGCGAAGCACGGAGCAGCGTCAGAGTTGCTGTGATTGGCCGCTATGCGCTTTATGCAAAACACCACACGCACCGCTATAAAGGATTTTACGGCAAGTGCCGTTGCTGACTCGCATGGGGTTCCTACATACAGCACGGGTTCCATTCGAAAGGGGAACGCCCGCGGGTGGGTAGGGATACCCTGGTTGACTTGTCGGGGCGACAGCCAGACACAGTTCGTCAGTGTCATATCGGCCTGTATTATTGAAAAGTCTATGCCAAAAGGTCCTTCCTAGGTCGTCAACTCAATTCTTCAGCCTCATGCACGTTAATTGTAAGCAACACGCCATATAGGATGGTTTCGAGACCAGACCAGATCTAAAAGTATAAATCGACAGACGGATTGTTTCGAGCTTTGAGAGTTGAGTTGATACACTCGTATTCAAACCTACGCTTCACCGACATGCTCGTTTTCGGAATCCATGCCCCTTGCTGACGTCTCCCCCTCCTCGCTCGGTGATGTCCATCCCGTGGCCGCTTGAATCGCAACCACCACGAGACCCAGCACGGCTGCAGCTTGCCAGACTCCCCGTGAAGCACTGGCATAGCCTTGTATCGCGATTTCTCGTTCTGCGATGCTCAGGTCACCTCCATGGACCAGCCCGGGGGAGCTTAAAAGGTTGGAAACTAGCCTTTGCCGGTCATGGCTCAGCTCATCTCCACCGTCGAGCTGCAGGAACCCGGAGACTAGGTCACTCCGTAGAAGGCGGTAGAAGATGCCCCCGCCTATCGCCGTGCCAAAGCTACCCCCGAACCCTCTAAATGTGGCGATGAGGCTCGTAGCGATGTACTGAGTGTCGTCGTGGCTTAGATGCAACGTATGCGCCAGAGTGTAGTTCAACACGCCCCCCGTCGCCATGCCGTTGACAAAGACGACCAGGATGAAGGCGACCAGCGGCAGCTCGGCAGTGCCCGCAAGCGAGAGGGCACACAGGCTGAGGCTGAACAGGGCCAGGGACGCCATCGACGGGAGCCAGAATGCACCGCTGCGGCGTACGTGAAGCCAGCCAACGAGGACGCCGCCAAGGCCGAACCCTATGTTGGTCGGGATCAGGATCGACCCTGCAGCTGCGGGAGCGGCGCCGCGGACGGCGAGCATGAAGATTGGCGCGTAGAAGAGCACGCTCCAGCGGGCCGACATGAAGCCCGTCTGCGCGAGGCACGAGAGGAGGATGCCCCGGGAGGAGAGCACCTTGATAGGTATCACTGGGTCTGCTGCGAGATAGTACTCCACTATCAGGAAGAAGATGAGAGTGATGAGAGACAGAATGAGAGGGAGGGTTTGAATCTTGTCTGCGAGACCGTAGAGGAAGAGGACAATGGTTGTGGTCTTGAGTTGACATGTGTTAGTCCGAGAGCGACTTGCAATAGCCTCAACGAGGAACTCACCAATAGTATCGCCCCTATGTAGTCAATTCGCGCAAGCTTTTCTCTAATAGAACCCTTGGGGGTTTCCCTCGAGTCTAGATAGCGAGGAAGACTGTTGTAGACTCCTAGGCCTGCAACAAATGCGAAAGGGACTTGAGCCCAGAACAAGGGTCGCTGTGGTGTATCAGCAATTGGCCAAGTATCTTGTCTCTCGGATTCGCATCTTCGCTTACCCATCCCACCAGAGGCATTAATCCACCATAAACTACAGCGCCGAAGGAAACCCCCAGAGTGAAGCCAGCATTGATCAAGCCCATGACTATCCCTCTAGTCTTGTCGCTCGGCAGCTCCAACGTTAGAACCACAGCCAAGGTCATGACCCCAGCGGCGCCCACGCCCGCCACTATTCTTCCCGCGACAAACTCGGCAAAGGAATTTGCAGAGGCGCATAGTAGACTACCGGCTGCCATGAGCGTCGCCACGGGCAGGACGAGTGTCCTGGTGGGGAAGATGGTGGCCAGGCGGCCGCCGATGGGGGTGAGTGAAGACATGGGGATCATGTAGGCGCTGCTGAACCACATGGCCGACGCCTCGTAGGCGCCTAGCTCGGCGGCAACGGCGCCCTGGATGAGGGTCATGCCGGACATGTTGGAGGCTGGGGAGTGTTAGCGAGACTGTCATGGGCACCTCGAAGGGGGGTGAGCTAGCGCCATGGCGGTGAGACTTCCGTACCTTGCAGGAAGATGAGAAGCCCAAGACTACAAGTGATGGCGAGGGCCCTTGCCGGCCGAATCGGCGGTCTGGGTTGTGTCGGGTCTGCATCTTCGACATGACCGGCTGTGGTGGTAGTCTTGGGTGAGTACAATGAGTATGTCCGGGAGCTGATGCTGGAGGCGGAGCTCATGAGGAGAGGTGTCTCTTCGGAGGCTGCAGCATCACGATCACGGAGGTCGTGAACGCCGTACGCCGCCGAGGACGGACCCGGCGCGGCGCCGGGGGACGGAGGTTGCGGGACGGAAGTCATGATGCGGGAGTGAAGAGGCGTGGACACCGGAGTTGCCAGCAACGTGACTAAGGTAGGGTCAAAACAGTGCGGCCTTGACCGCTGCTCTTAGATGACCTAATAATTCATGCCGGAGTATAGGCGGTCAAGATGAGAAAATTCGACCAGACTGAAGCCGGTCCTCATGATCATGGGAGATGTCGCCATGAGCGGGTTGGAATGTGATTGGTAATTACCCGCTCATGAGCCGGAGTCCGGAGGCCAGAGGCCGGAGCTCCGAAATTCCGGAACTAGCCGCTTCCAGCCCCGTCCGTAGTTGGGAGTTCGGGGCCGGGGAGCCTCGGTATTCACAACGGAATATCACAATTGAAATTCGACAAATTCAAATATCGGTTGGGAAAGGGCCATTGTTGGGGCAGGGCTCATTTTTTTGCCACCTCGTGCCTTTTTCTACTTTGTTGTCAATGGATAGCTTAATGCAAGTATACGTGGTTGCAGAATCACCACCAAGACAACTCTTCACACCTGCATGGTTGGCACTGCGTTTGTCTCGGCTACGGGGATGATCTGGACAATCGGAGACAGAACTAGCGTGACAGGTGTCTCGAGGGGACGCCCGATGACAGAGAGGCGTAACATGACTTGATGAAGTGTGTGTGAGGTGATTTGCTCGCCGTCCGTCAGAACAGGCAGCGGGATAAAAGACAGCGAAGGGGAGGAGGGGTTCAAGACTCGTGACCTAGTTGCAGATTGGGGGGCGGCGGCCGCTGGCGTTGGGCGGCTGCAGGCGGGGACGTTTGTTTTATTTGCTAGGTAGGTT
Organism: Fusarium keratoplasticum; assembly: GCF_025433545.1. NCBI lineage: Eukaryota > Fungi > Ascomycota > Sordariomycetes > Hypocreales > Nectriaceae > Fusarium > Fusarium keratoplasticum. Next base: position 1,693,127 of record NC_070533.1, read on the forward strand.
TTCCTTTTGTAGTTGCGGTGAGAGACGGAACAGATGGGGAGGCGAAAAATGGCGGAAAAAGAGGGACGGATATCTCAGCTAGCTGAAGGAGTAAATTCCGCTCTCGCGTGGCAGTGCGCGGAGTTGAGTTTTGGCAAGCCGTTTGAACCTTCACTGATGGAGGGCGATGATCAGGGTTTGGCAAAAGCTTGGTGCATCCCGCTCGAGATAGCCGAAGACAAAATGACGTAGGTTGATACAACTCTCTGAGGTGCAAGTGAAGGATAAGACAATCTGGAGGAAGAAGACGGGGGCGGTGGGGGACACACAAGTGAGCGGCAACGGCAGCAGTAGCGGGAAATGAATGGGAAAGGCGCGTGGCTTGCCATGTCAGTCAGCCACTGTCAGCTAGAGCCCTCCATCATGAATCAACCCGCGCGGAGCCGCAGATCAATTGTAGGGACCGAGACTCTGGGGAGACAAATAAAGGTTGTGTGATGATGTGTGAGCGTGTGTCTCGATCGGCAGATGTTGGCTGCGACAAAGGACCGAAAGCGAAAGCGAACCATCACCAGTTTGCTGACGGGCGGCGGCTATAAAGGCCGAAGACAGCGGAAAAAAGAGGGTGGCAGTGATGATGATGACGACCAACAAGACGACGAGGACGAGATCTACCCCCCCCGAAAAGCCACCATCAGCCAAAAGCCAAGAGCCACCAACTCCCAAGCTATCGGAGCCACCATCCGTCGTCACCGGCACCCTCTTTTTTGTTTTGGGAGAGTTCTGTTTTGGTGCGAGGGATTTTTAGGGACCTTGGGAGATGGGATGTTTATCGTTTCCCCCTCTTTACAGTAAGCGAACGATGGCATCAGAATTGTACGTAAGTGAGGGCCGATGCCCTTGTTGAAGGGAAGAGTACAGTAATGTACTGTAGAGTAGAAACAAGGTTGCATGTAACGACAGCATCACCCGCATTTTCGTATCCGTTTCTTGTCCCGTCTTGGGGGGCTAGCATCTGTCACTAGCATGTCTCTAGTGACCTCTCTGCATACAACTCGACTCTCCAAGAGGCTGTCATTGTGGCCTTGGCAGGACTCGGGTACCTGGGGCGTTCGAGTCAATTCAAATGAGATGTGGATTGATTGTCCCTGTCCCCGTCTCTATTACAAAATCGAAAAGCAAGATCTTCATTCTCTCACCGTTTGATTTACCGTTCAAAGTTGAATCGCCCCCACCATTAGCTGGAGAGCTGGGCCCTTTTTAGCCTCATTGCTTCACTGTCGGTGGCTGAACTCCCCCGGTTTTTTACACCCAAAGATCCACACTCCCGCGCTGTTACGTTGCTGCTGCTGCCGCCGCCATTCAAACGTCGACCCCCCAGACGCTCGATTCTTTTTCTCGCTCTGCCCAACCTGACAAACCTTTTTTGCTCCCCTTCGCGATCCAGAACCTCGGAGAGGGTCGGCCTTGCTTTTTGCTCGGCTCATATTAACAAAACTTGAGCAATTGCTACTTCCTTCTTCTCCTTTGCTCATCCTTCCGCTGTCATCCGATATATCCATCCCACGATTCTCCGGCCCACGCGACTCAAGCTTAAACCCAACACCAACCGATTAACTTGATATACTCCAACATCGACCCGACCTTCTTGACCGGTTCTTCGATTCAAAGCCCTCGCATATACCCAAATCCCTGTCCTCGAGCTACCCACTCTTCCCGAAGAAATGGCACGCCCGTCTATTTGCGACTCGAGCTTCTCAAGCTAACCTCCTCCTTCAACCCTTCTCCGGATCCCGACGACTCTCTATGAGTCCCATGTCGCCTAAACCGACCTCGACATGTCCGACTCGGCCTCCTCCGCCGACAATGGAGGCTTCCCCGATCGCGGGCCGGCCGTCTTCGCCGTCACCACCGCGACCCTCGTCCTCGCCACCGTCTTTGTCGCTGCCCGCATGGTCTCGCGCACCTTTATCGTGCGCAACATCACCTGGGATGACCGCGTCATGATGCTCGCATGGCTCTTTGCCTTTTTCCTGTCCTTCACCATCTGCTTTGGAGTTCACAATGGCCTCGGAAGGCACGACGTCAACATCGACGAGAGCCGGAGGCCCGCTCTCCGCCGCTGCGAATACGTCTTTTCCATCCTGTACAATCCCGCCTTGATGGCCACCAAGACGTCCATCCTGATATTCTACCTGCGGCTGGCCAAACACACGCAGAGGGTCCTACGCTTTGCATCTTGGCTTACCCTCGCCATTGTTAATCTTGCTGGCATCATCCTCACCTTGATGAACGTCTTCCAATGCCGTCCAACTGCCGCCGCTTGGGATCCCGCCTATGACGACCGCTCCAAGTGTATACCGCTGCTCACCGAATTCATCTGCTCCTCCCCGGTTAATATAGTAACCGATCTGGCTATCCTCGCCCTGCCTATACCTGTTCTCACCGGCATGCGCTTGCCCTCGCGCCAGAAGACGATTCTCGTTCTCACTTTCACCGTTGGTATCTTTGTCACGGTTGTCGATGTGATACGAATCTACTACCTCCAGCAAGCCATCACCAAGGTCCCCACCGGCGCCAGCGGTGACCCTCAGTCGAGATTCGGCGGTCAGACCGACTTTGCCTGGAATGCTTCACTATCACTCATGTGGAGTGCTGTCGAGGTCAATGTTGGAATGACTTGCGCCTGTGTCCCAACATTGAAGCCCCTTGTTCTCAAGCTGCTCCCCTCTATGCTGTACGATCCCAATGGAAGCAGGAGCAGTCTATCCAAGGGCCCTAATGATTCGGACACGCCTTCAACGGGCCATCGCGCCAGCGTGCAGCCTCCGCCGCCAGTGGCGCGTCCCGGCGTCCAATCCCCTCTACCGGCAGACGCCCCCATGAGCGCCATGGAGTTCTTGACGACGCCATTCGATGAACCAACGGTGACTGCTCCTCCACTAGGCAATTCCCCTCAGCAAGGGACGACTACCTTTCAGACTTCGACCACCTTGACTTCTTCGACTGGAACTGGAGAAGGCGTCTACTTTGGCTTTGTCAACATGGCTAGACCCAAGAGTATGCTCAAGTGCAACAAGAAAGAGTCTTTCAAGTACTGCACCATTGTCTCCATCCTATTTTTACTCTGGGGCATCTCATATGGCCTCTTGAACACGCTCAACAATGTCATTGCGTCCGTCAACAATATGACCACCGCTGAGACGCTGGGTATGACCTCGGTATACTTTGGAGGTGGCTACTTCTTTGGCCCTCTACTCGTGGGTGAATGGATTCTTCGAAGAGACGAGCATAACCGATCGAGGCGTCACAAGCGCAACGGCCATGACAGCGTCGGCGGGTTCAAGGTGACATTTATCGTTGGCCTCTGCTTCTATGGCATTGGAACCATCATCTTCTGGCCCTCTGCTGTCACTCAATCTTACCCAGGCTTCATGCTTAGCAACTTTGTTGTTGGCTTTGGGCTTTCCGTCTTGGAGGTTGGAGCAAACGCCTTCTTGATACTGTGTGGTCCCCCTGAATATGGCGAGACGCGTGTCCTTCTTGCTCAAGGAATTCAGGGCATTGGCAGCGTCCTAAGTGGCCTCCTTGCCCAGAAGGTCTTTTTCAAGGGAATTGCTGAGCAGGACAACACGACCAGCATGTCTCTCATCAACGTCCAGTGGACTTATCTTGGCATTACATTGCTCTGCGTTGCCCTGGGGCTGTTCTTCTACTACATGCCTCTTCCAGAAGTCAGCGACCGTGAACTAGAAGAGTCGGCCAAGCACCTCCCCACGGACCCTCAGAGGAAGACGTGCGGCTTTCAACTGCGCACTTGGAGCGTCATTTTGGCCTTCATCGCTCAGTACACTTACGTCGCCGCTCAGGAGTGCAACAGCATCTACTTCAAGAGCCTCATGATATCCATCCTCCCCGACCACGCCGACACGGGTGAAGAAGCGACCAATGGCGCCAGCGAGACAGCCAACCCCGATAAGCCTCACGGCATCGCTCTCTCTATACCCGACTACCTCCTCATTGCTCATACTGCCTTTGCCGTCTCGAGATTCATGGCGGCCGGCTTCACCTACCTCTCCGTCTTCCACGCCCGACTCCCTCAACCTCGCACAGTCCTCACCACGTGCATCGCCATGTGCTTCCTCTTCGCTCTCCTCCCTGTGGTTGTCCGTCCTCCCAACCCGAACCTCCTCGTCATCCCCATCGTCCTCTTCTTCTTCTTCGAGGGCCCCATCTATCCCCTCATCTTTGCCGTTGGCCTTCGTGGCCAAGGTAGACGCACAAAGCGCGCTGCTGCCTTCATCACCATGGGCGGATCTGGCCCTGCCTTCTTCCCCTTTGTCATGTACGGCATCATCAAGCATGGCGGCACCGTCAAGATTGCCTTTTCGGTCGTCATCGCTTTGCAAGCTGTCATGATGGCTTACCCGATCTTTCTCGAGTTCGCCCCTGATGCCAAGAAGCTGGTCGACCCTTGTCCAGCTGTACGCGATGCCCTCAGCCGACCAGACGAAGAAGCACCGTCTCCTTGGGAGACGATCATTGTCGAGCGGATGCGCCGGCAGACCTCGATGAAGGAGAAGTCCCAGGGCTTTCTCGACATGGTGTCTAAAGGCACCAGGGGTATCGGCGCCAAGTTCCTCGGATCACGGCGTCGCTCATCACAGCCCTCTGTGCAGCATAATGAGGACAATAATGGTGTTATATCACGACCAAACTAATGTTCATGACCTTTTCCCTTTTCCTCTTCTACACCTCATGTTTCTCATTCTTATCTCTTGGATAAATAAACAGCGAAAAAAGGGGGGTAGGGGGCGTCGTTTGGATCAATGACGGATGAATTTTTTCTATATACCCAGGATATCTCTTATTGGAGGGATATCGGTACATATACCTCGCTTTACACGAATATATATATGGACGACGATATGAATCGGTCTATATGGTACAGGATGCCCTACGTGGCAGAATCAGAATATTTCAAGAATTCGCGGCAAAAGGTCGCCATCATGAGAACCACGTTTCATTGTTCAATCATCATCAGTCGTGTTTTTCATTTACTTCATGTGTAATCGAATAAGAAAAGCCTTATCAGGCACCAATAGATCATTCCGTCATGAGCTTGTATCATCATCCTCTACTTGATCAACCACTAATGACATTCTGATTTGATCAAGGAGCCTTTACCAGCCGAACTGTTCACAATGCAGTTCTACGCCTGGTCCATCAGACGTGATGCACTCGGCCGTTACGTTGCGGACCGTAGTAATGAGTGACCGAGGCCCACAGCCCATGACCAACACACGCTTGTCCGGGGACACACCGTCAACCGCGCCATGGATGAGAGAAGCGACATCAGGTCGACCATACATGACAGGAATTTCGCTAGGAAATTCGATGGTGGAGTCGTCACTAGGTGAGGCAGGGGACTCGGTAGGCGACGAGAAGCCATCCTTCTCAATGTCTGCCGACAGCCTTGGGATCGTGAGCCGTGGAAGATCCTCCTTCTCCGAGTCCGAGCCAACAAAGGTGCAGTTCGACGATGAGTTTGCCGTCGAGGGCGGTTTCTCGGTGTCAATCTCGGTTGCCGAGACGCGTGTCACGTAGACCTTGACAGAGATCCGGCAGTCGCTTCGAAGAGTCTCGAGGTGGTCGGAGAACCAAGTGAGATATGCTATTTCCCTCAGTCAGATGTGGTGATTCTTCAGACTTTAAGGGGTACGACTTACTTTGATTCTTAATCATCCAAATAAACTCAACTTCCTTCTCGTCTTCCTCGCGAAGTTTCTCGAGCATGTTGAGCGCCGCGCCGACAGTGAAGCTCGCTCCGCTGCCCCCTGCCACGAGGACAACCTTGTCATACTCGCTCGCGTCGGGAAAAGCGCCGTAGGGACCCTCGACTGACGCTTTGAGCTTGATCCCCGGGCTCTGGAGAGCGTACTTGTGCAGCGTCTGGGTAAACCCATCGTGCGCGGCGACGATGAACTCGAGGGGGTTTGTGGCCACGATGGTGAAGGGGTGAGTCTCGGCGGCGCGGACGGCGGGGATCCAGAGGAAGCCGTGCTTGCCCGGGGCAGATCTAAGGGGCGCCTTTGCAAGGGTCACTCGAGTGCCGCCATTGGGGAGAGGCATAAGAGTGACGGTGTTGTTGGTGCTGTTGATAACGATGCGAATGAAACGAACAATACGTTCCAAGAACCATATCCCACCAGCGACGGCCGCAGCGTAGAGAACCTTCTTGCTCGGCTCCGGCTGATGAATACCAGTCGTGATGATGGCGACAATCCAGAAAGTCACATGGATGTAGTAGAAAAGTTCGTACCACCAAGAGCGAAGAACTGCGCCGGCGATGGAGAGAACTAGGAGCGAGCCCGTAGCAACCATTCCAAAGATCTCGTCTCGCTCAGTGAGGCGCTTGATAAGGCCCTGCTGGCCGAACATGGCAGCATAGGCGCATGAGTGAACAATAACAAAGATGAGGGTTGTGTAGCCAGCTACACGATGGAGGATGTTGAGACGCTCATAGGATGAGGCCGTCAAGATGGCCAAGGGAGTGTTTTTGAGAGATAGGAAGATGGCAATAAGAAGGTTGGCGATACCCATCCTACGTCTGTTAGTAAGTGAACGCAGAGAAATGACCACGGCACTCACCATCCAGTTCGAGATGCCATGTTAGAGAGGAGCGACATGTTTTGGTTGTCAAGGTTGGTGAAAGTGACAATGACGTTGATAGCCAGGTAAGCAGTGATGAGGATCAGATGTGCCCCTGAAGGTACCCAAGGCAACTCCTGGAGACAGGCACCTCTGATCTTTCTATCATATCGTTAGCTACATCGCCTCACACCAAGAGAAGACAGTCTCATACCTAAAGAACCGAGTAACGACATTCGGCTTTCGTGAAGCACCGAGCCCAGCTCCGATACGTTTTAGAAGATGAGGGAATGCAAAGAGGCAGAAGAGTCCAGCCATGGCCCCTGCAAAGATGGCCATAGACTCAAAGTTCATCTGCTTGCGCCGGGCGAGCTTGGCGATGAACTCCGGATCAGCGTGTCCGCCCGCCATGATAGCTATGTAGGAAGCAAAGGATTTCAACGAGAGGGCGAGAAAAAAGGCCTTCCAGAGGCAGCAGGGAGAGAAAGTGTGGTTTAAAAGAAGGCAAAGAGGTAGGAGTCTCAGTCAAGCTTTCTAACGAGTGAGACTGTGACCTGTGTGTGCAGTATGACAGGACACAACGAACGTGAAGAGAGTGATCAAGGAGTGTATCAGAGACTCAATCTCCGAGGTGGCACGGTGGTGGACAGCGAGAGTAGTAAGTGATGCACCGAAAACCTCGAAACTGAGGGCTGCTTGCTGGTCTTTATCTACTGAATCCCTCACCTCTTGACTCGTCGGTCATGCCGTGTCCCACATGGCCAACAACCAGACTGAACAGGTGCTATACAGTCAAGAGAGTATGTGTGGAGAGGCATCGGGAAAACTTGAAACAAGAGGGTCTCCACGGAGAGTCAAGTGTGGTGATATCGGGCGTAGGGCTCATGGCTGCAGACAAAGCCGTGAAGGATCTGCCGGGTCGATGCACTACCCGTGATTCGGGAAGCCGACACGTAGAAGTTCTGTCAAACTGATGACAGCCAGCTAACAGCTGTGTGGTCAGTTATCTTGAACGCTCGGCAACTGGCATGAATCATGGCGGCTAGGGGCGAGTCAGTCTTGTCGGTTAACAACCTGTGGATCTAGACAAACCACATGGCCAGATGGATAGTCTCCATCTAGGCAAACTAGGCAAATAACGTCTCAGGTACCCGAAGAAATCACGCACCCGTGTCTCGTTGTCATCGGACCAGTTGCTCAACCTTGGTGCTGCCCTAAGGCGCTCAAGGTTGAGACAGTCTGTCACCTTCAACCAAACGGCTCGACCTGCAAAATTGTTCCCGCGACAAACGACTCAAGATATATGATGAGACATACGAGCTCAGAACAAATTACAGAGTCGGCGAGCCCAATGTGCCGGTGTCTAAGCCGGCGTTGATCATCGGGGCGGTTCCTCGGTGGAAAGATCTCGACTCGCAACATCTGTTAAGCCAAGAGGCTAGAAGAAACTGACAGACAACCGTCTCTCGGGATGTGGGTCGCCTTCAAACTCTGTTCCTGGTACCTGGCTCCTGTCAAGGAGAGTTTGAACCATCAAGAGGACGAGGGTTGCATTTGATCGTGACAACTAACCAAGCCGAGGAGATCGATATTCTCCTAGCTATCAGCATGGGTACGGTGAGATCAAACCAGCCATAAAGCACATCCCCAGCCCTCTTGCAGTCGATTTTTGCTCTTTAACAATATGCCTCCTGTCTTGTGGGAACTAGGGATGGCGAAACATCCGCCCTCCCCATAGTGTCCACGCGGTGACATTTCACCACACAGCCAATGACTTGAGCGCAAAATGTTTGCGCAAGCTTGGTTGGAGAAGAAATCCAAGGCACTCAGATGTAGTGCCTGCTGTGCGACCAACTTTGTGTGCCAACCAGCCACTCAACCTGATCTTCCAGGCCAACAAGTGTCCTGGTCTGAAGAGTTGCCATGGAAGGAAAGGGTTCAAGTTATCGCAGTCTCCAGTCCCGAGTTCGTATCAAATCCAATATTCGCCCCAGACAATCTCGGTCAGGTTCGAGAAAAGACCACGAAATGTCTCACTCCTGGGCCAATATTGGCACCTCTTGCATCTCAGATTGTCTTGTCGCTTTGCCAGCGAATCAGAACAACATGAAGGCCTGGGACTCGATCTTGAAGGACCATCCTGTGTATCTTCGGTTTCTTCCCCAGATGTGACGGATGACAGAGAATCCAGGCCTGCTTTGTCAAGCTGACAGAGTTGTCGAGTCTGCTAACCGTGTTTCGTAGCATCGCACATAGGGTCCAGATCCCTGAAATCATGGCTACACTCATCATCTTTCGGAGAATGCTTCGTTTCAAGAGCTTCGGCATGATACATGTTCCGTTTAATATCATTGTCAGCCACTGAAGGAACCTTTAGCCAACGCCACCGTGTCAATGATGCCGCAGCCCGTCCAAGGTATGAATCTGAGAATAGAACACACAGAAGGGCTTGGGAACTGAAACCCCATTGCATCCCACTTTCTGCTCTGTTTGCGTTGGCTGTTACACCGCATTGAGAGGCACAACGGTCCTGCCCCGTCCTCTGGGCACACGGCAGAATGACGGGAGGGGCCTCCATTTCAGCAACTACCCGACGGGCCAGGCTGGGTTGGGTTTCGAGAGGGACAGTTCCTCCGTGGACCTCCTCGTGTGTGGTTGCCTGTGCGGATAGTGAATTCGCCGGGCAAAGGAGCACTCGCGTATCACACATACAGATTTGTTCGATCAACGACCATGGCAGCACTCCTCCTGCACGAAAGTCGAGTCGAAATGGTCTCACGTGGGGTTTCACTGGGAGAAGCTCGAGTCCCTTTGTACTGGGCAAAATCATCTTTCGCAGTGGACGAGATTCCAATGTTTGTTTTCCGCCTGTTGAAGCAGGAAGCCGTCTCGGATGTTACCATTGTAACGGGAATCTTGGGCCTATCGACCCGTCGATATCGTCCCTTTACGCACGGCGACAGGATCGGAAGACTCTTGCCAAACAACGTGGGCAACATGCTAAGCGATAGACATCTTCATGCCTCCGTTGGCACAGATAACGCTGCCCGTAGTCCACCCACTCTCCGCTGAGCACAGCATGTCGATGGTGCCTGCAATCTCACTCGTGAATCCTGGCCGTCGGCCACCCATCGACTCGCGTACGATATGGTCGAAGCGCTCGGCGTCCGGTCCTGCCATGGCTAGGACATCAGCCTCGCCGTCATATTGCGCTAGAGGCGCTGCGTCGACATAGGGCTGGTTGATGTCCCAAAACGTCTTTCCGGCGGCCGCATACATGTCTCCCCATGCAGGCCCAGGGTTGACAGCATTGACTGTGGCACGAGAGGCCAGCTCACGGCTCCAGGTCCGTGTCATGGCTTCGAGGGCCGCTTTGCTCCCCGCATAGACGGACTGTCCCTGATAGCCGATGGATGACGATACGCTCGAAACATTCACGATGCGACCAGCTCGGTTTGCGGGGAGATGCAGGGCGACAGCTTGTGTGAGGAGAAGCGGAGCCAGGACATTGACGGAGTATACACGTTGAAACTCGGTTTCTTGAATAGGACCCTGCTTAGGGTCATTCATGTGCTGATTCGAAGCAACGCCGGCATTGTTGATGAGTATATCAATTTGGAACGGCCTGTTCGGGCTGTATGAGCCAAAGAAAGATCGTGCTGCCTCAACAATCTTTGCTGCAGCCTCAGCCGGGCTGCTCAAGTCGGCCTGCACAGCAGAGCATTGAACCTTGTGGGAAGATGACAGTTCACTGCAGAACTTCTTGGTAGGTTCAGTCGATGAATCGGACGTGTATACGAGGAGTAGATTGCATCCTTTGGCGGCCAATCTGGCAGCAACAGCAGCACCAATTCCTTTGTGACGAGTCAACTCAAAAAGGACACGAGACGGTGACAAGATGGGGTGCTTGACAGACCTCGTGAGCCTCCAGTCACGATCCCCAGCTTCGAGTCGTATGGTCGAGCAGTCCCTGGAGAGGACGCAATCTCTGTCTTTGCCTCTGACATGTTGGATGGTGATGGATTGCTCTCGCGGGCGGCTGTGACGACCCCTGCTCGCGTGGTCTGTCTCTTAACCTGGTAAGAAACCTTGACCGTGATTAAAGACGGTGATTGACGAGCGTAAGACTATCAACGGCGTCACAAATTATGGCATGATTCATGCAAGAGACTTTGCACGTGGGGAGTTAGCCGCCGGATCCCGTGGCAAGAAAATATCTGCGTCCCGCGTCTGCTCCTTGCGTCTGGGAATGGGAAGGAGTGTCGGTGTCCAATATCCGGGACCTCGATGGTTCCTACCCTAGCATTAGCATTTACAGAAGGTGAGGACGGGGACAGGAGGAAGGAGGAACCCCCACTATCTACAAGTACCATGTACTTCCCAAGGTGCCTCGAGCTATGGTGGGGTAACCCCACCAGTGACGTCGGGTTCTTTTTGGTCTTGGATCCATGAGATGATGGAACTGATTGTTTGCCTCTTCCTTGTCGATATCCTCACTTCTCACTCGCGCGGGGCAAGGCTCAAAAGCCCAGCTGAGGGAATGGAAGGCGTTTCCAGGCGCCATTGCATTGCAGAGCGTCGCAGCGGCCCTTACAGCCAGCGGCGGTCAGGGATCCAGGTCCCCTATGAACCCGACACAGCAAGCAAGGGACGCCTCTCTCGACGCACCATTACACCTCCAAGGTGAGGCCCTCAAGGTCCAGGGGGGCAGTTCCGGAAGCAGGGATGCCGACCAATCGGCGACCCTCAGATCAGGGCTCCAAACGTCGGTCTCCAGCCGACCGGCGTCGTACATGCTCTAGCAGATGTTCACCTCTGTCGACCGCTCATCCGCCGCGTTTCCCCGGTGCTTTCTGGCGCACCACTCGACGTCCGACACATGCCAGTTCGCGCCAGGTATCAGCCAAACCGCTGTACTCCGGAAGCCTAGAAGCGGGGCGCCCCCTCGCCAAGATGCGGTGATGTCTGGGGCCGTTGCGTCAGGCTCTGTTCCCGGGACTTCCTATCTGGGACGCCGCATCACCCATAGTTGGATCGTAGTGCCATGTGTGGACCGTTGCTTCAAGGATTTGTAAACGACTAGTCCGATGCCATTGTCCGCAATACAGGGGAGAAGTCGGGAGAATGGCAAGGAGATACGGGGGCGGATCCGATCCAGCGAGTGTTGAATCAATGAGGGTCCGTTTCTCGGTGTAGGAGCTCATGATCTGAGCTAGGAGCACTCCGGTCTGCCGTTATTCATAACCTCCGCGTCCTCCTCCTTCTCTCCTCTCTATCCATCCTTCCTCCACAACACCCTTGACAACTCCACACAACTATCACCATGTCTGATCTTCACCCACTCAACGGAGGCAACTTTGTCCACAACGACAAGCGTTGGATCGATGGCGGCTCCATCATGAAGCGCTTCTCCCTCGAGGGAAAGACTGCCATCATCACCGGTGCTGCCGCCGGTATCGGCTGGGCCGTTGCTCAGGCCTACGCCGAGATGGGTGCCAACATTGCTCTCTGGTACTTTACCAACACCAAGGGACCTGAGCGTGCCGAGGAGCTCGCTAAGCAGTACAACATTCAGTGTAAGTTCACATTGGTTGACGGCCATGAGGTTATCTCAAAAGCTAGGACCTTCCGCTGACCCGATGACAGGCAAGGCCTACCAGGTTGATGTTAGGGATGCCGAGGCAGTTGAGAAGGCTGTCGACCAGTCTGTCCAGGACCTCAATGGCCGTCTGGACATCTTTGTCGCCAACGCCGGTATCCCCTGGACCAAGGGCGCCATGGTTGACGGCCCTGTCGACCACTACCGTGATGTCGTCCAGACTGATCTTGACGGCACTTACTACTCGGCCAGAGCCGCTGCTAAGCACTGGCGTCGCCAGAAGAACGAGGGTACCACCCTTACTGGCGAGCCCTTGACCAACTACACCTCGGGCAGCTTCGTTGCCACTGCTTCCATGAGCGGCGGCATCGTCAACATCCCCCAGCTTCAGGCTGCCTATAACGCTGCCAAGGCTGGTGTCATTCACCTTGTCAAGAGTTTGGCTGTTGAGTGGGCTCAGTATGCTCGCGCCAACGCCATTTCTCCCGGCTACATCATGACCGAGATCTCCAACTTTGTGCCCCAGGAGACCAAGCAGATGTGGCACGACAAGATTCCCCAGGGGTAAGTTTATCTTGATGACATGGAGATACTCAGTTGCTAACTAGAAACAGACGCGAGGGTGAGCCTCATGAGCTTCAGGGCGCGTATCTTTACCTTGCGTCTGACGCTTCCACCTACGCCACCGGTGCCAACTTTGTCATCGACGGCGGTTACAGCGCCCCTTAAAGAGAGTTATGAATCACGACATTAAAAGGACACGCTTCGTTATTACAAGCGGATTTAGAACGGTATGGAAAAGCAGCATCACGTGTTTGGGCTTATTAGAATACCGTAGACGACATGGGTTATGACATTGGAAAGGACTGAGATCCTATGAGACATGTTTGGTACGACATTTAGAAAGAAAGAAATACACGCAAAATTTGCAAAGTCTCCAGTTCCTCCCCGTTAAACATTGAATGACAGAAAACGCCCCTGAACTCAGTTACCGTATTCTGAACCTCGTCTTCGGGACACGACTTCATCGTCGCCGAGATCTTCCTCGAGACCAACATCATCATCCCACCTCTCTGGGGTCAAGGGGGAATGAAGGCCGGTACGACGCAAAGCATTGGCCTTCATGTTTGGATCATTTCTCAATCCACTCTGAAGCTTGGCCCGTCTCCTAACGACAAACTCTATGTTCTTCCTCCAAGACACCTTGTCAGCTTGCAGACCTCGACGCATCTCGGGATTATCATGCGAGATGTTGAGTCTGTCCAGCCATTCGACCAAGCTGCCCGCGAGATCGATGAGCTGGCCAAATGTGGCCCGGTCAGCGTCTTCCCTGGTGAGTAGCTTCTTCCCGTACTTGAACTCCCGTGCCCCCTTGCTGATCTCGTTCATGTCCTTGGCGACCATGACCCTTTTGAGGCCATTGAGGACGTACATGGATGCTCGGACCTGGTTGTTGACACTGGGGTTCATCTTGGAGAGATCCTCTCTGCACTGCTCGGCCCATTTGTTGGCGTCGTGGATGAGCATGTTTGCCAGCCTGTTGCACCCTTCGCGGAGGGCGAGCTCGACGTAGTTGCGTGTCCGCAGGAAGACGGACAGGTTGAGGTAATTGATCCGGTCCATGAGCGACATCTCGCCTCCTCCCAGGGTAGGGGTTTGGTCGTCGTCGGGCCTGCCGGCCGTTCTAACTGCCCTGGCGGCGGCCCTGATGAGCGCGTCGGCGGACAGGTAGTTGGAGTCCCCTTGCTGGCGGAGCTCTTCCACTTCCTGTTCCTTGGCGTCATGGCTTTTTTGTAGGTTGTCAATATTCCTCTCGAGTTGCCGCTTTTGCTCCTTGCAGTCGACCTGCATCTGCTTCTTCTCCTGCTGAAGACCCTTTGCCTCCTCGAGTTTCTTTTCAAGACTCTGCTTGAGATCGTCCCTCTCCTTGGTCAGACCTCTGTTATCGGCTCTGACCTTCTCCAAATCGTCTTGATCGGTTGCATGCTGCGATTCCAACTGTGCCACTTCCTTTCGAAGGTCGTCAAGCTTCTTGGCGTCGACCTGGAGGTTCCCCGTCTTCTTCTGTTCCGCTTCTATACACTCATTGAGTCTCTGGGAGTCGTCTTGTCGGAGCTTCTCCAGCTTATCCTTTTCGCTTTGGAGCCTCTTAAGCTCAGTTTGGTTAGTCGCTCGTTCCGACTCGAGTTGCTTCTTCTCCTTCTCCAGCTCCTCCTTCTCACCCCCGACCTTCTTGATGTCGGCTCTGAGGTCATCCCGCTCCCTCCTTAACCCAGTATTTTCTTCTATGAGGTTCATTCTCTCCGTCTGGAGCTTCTTGATCTCGTTCTGGTTCTCCTTGTGTTGTTTTCCCAGTTCCTCCTTTCTCCTCTCAAGCTCCTTCACCTGACCCGTCAGCGTCTCATTTGCTTTCCGGAGGTCAATATTATCATCATCTTTCTCCGCCAGCCAGTCCTTGTGGATGTTTAGTTCTTCCCTTAGTTTCTGCAAATCTTCTGGCGGAGATGGCGCAGGGCTGCCCGCGTTTGCCTTGGCCCTGAGTCTTTCAACTTGCTCTTCTGCCTCCTCAAGTTTTTTGATCAACTTGTCGAGTTCTTTGGTTTTCTCCTCCTTTTTCTTTATCAGCTTATTAACATCCTCGAGCTCCTCCATCAATTCAGTTTCCTGTCGTGCTAGTTTTTGAATATCTTGTTGGTTCTCTTCATACTCTGAGATCTATATTAGCGGCACGTTGGAAAAGTCTCGTTTCTGGTTGTCAACTTACTCTCTTTCAGCCCTTTGCTGGATCTTTCCAGAGCATCTTTGGTGACGCTGTCTCGTTGTATCTGACCATCGTTGAATGCCTCGTAAGCCGGTGGCCAGCCTCTCTGAAACTCCAGAACCATCCCATCCAAATCGTGGGCCACCTCTTGAAGAAGTTGCACTGCGTCACTCGACATATACCCATATTGATTCGATTCGTTGGCGGCGGTGGTAGCCTTGGCTTCCCAGGACTTCACTTTCTCCTTCATGACCTCGTAGAACTCTTGGTGAAAGTGGTTGTCGGCTTGACGATCCCGGTCTGCTGTTTTAGCACGGTCTTCGGCCGCAATCAGGTCGGCCGTGTGCTCGTCAGACACCCTGAATTCATCTAAAGCAAAGATCACCCAAGTCAGCAAAGCAACCAAACAGTTTCGGGCTCTTCTTACCTCCAGCAACGCTCTCCACCTCCTTACGGGTTTTGCCAGCCTCGTACATGACAATCTTGGATTGGAGCACAGCCTTTTCCTTGAGGAGGCGGGCTACCTTCTCCTCTAACTGAGAAAGTCCATTGGCCTGCTTTGTCGAATCCATGCCGCCTTGCTGTTGAATCTTGTCCAATTCACTGTGTTTAGACTCTAGCTTGTCTTTGGCTTCGGCGAGCTTAGTCTCTGATTCACTGAGTTTCTCTTCAAGCATCTCCACCCGCTCCTCTTTGGACTTTTTGTAATCATCAAAGTTGTCGCGCAGATCCTGGAGTTGTTTGCTTGATTTGTCCATCTCCTCGGCGAAGAGGGCTTTCAGGCGGTCCAGCATCTTGAGCAGCTCGTTGGCGTGGGCGTTGGGGACGTCATCCCCGTTCCTGCAGTACTCTTGTAGAGCAGCAATGAGGCCGCTGTCCCGAGTGTATTTCTCGTAAATCTCATCTCTCAGTGCCGTAGTGACCTCAAAGCCTTGCTCAGCTAGGCCCTCCACCTGCTTCTTGGCCCGCTCCATGGGAGGGGTAGTCGGCCTCATGGAGACGCCAAGGGTGTTGAATTTCTCTGTGCCTTGGTTCGTAGCGACTTTGTTGTATGCTGCAACGGCATCATCAACCTCTTCATCAGAGATGGGAACGTTCCGTGCATAGATAAACTCTCGATCGGGATCTCCAATATCTGGGTACGGGTGCCTTGTCCCCCACCAGTCGGGGTTGTGCCTCTGGCGATTCTCCTGGTTTACGTGGTACTCCGCAATGTCCCGATCAAGCTGATCCCCGTCAGTGTCAGTGGTCTGTTGAAACGAGTCTTCATTGTCGTCGTCAGACTGTTGCCAGTTGTTGCCGTTCATTGTGAATTCGCAATGTTTCGTGTTTTGAGATGAAAATGGGGTTGTCAAAGTAATGTTCTGAATTTGTTCAAGGAGAACAATAATGAGGGAGCTCGAGGTTATATATTTGTTTGGGTGAATGGGACCTGGAGAAGGCTCAAGGGTCATGAACAACAAAGAGCACTGCTTCTCAAAGATATCGGGCTGAATGACACTCAGATCTCATAGACGAAGGCGTTTTATGGCACAACCCGTGCCTCGTTTCTTGTGGTTGCACACAGAAGACGCTGCTAGAACTACTAATGGATGCTCATGCTGGGGGGTTTACTTCATGGATACTTTCAGCTACCATGATGCCTTCATAATGCCTAGGAATATCTTCACTCGTGGCAGAAACATGAGCCACCTTCTAGATCAATTGCGATTGTGACCTTTCTCGGGTCTGCTCCAACTGAAGGGTGTTGGTCTGTGAGTTGATCACGACTGGACTTGACCTGTCACGTCCTTTGTTCATGTCTCCCTGGGCCAACCAAATGACAACACCCAAAAACAGAACTGATCTGTGTGCCACACCCCGTTTAGCTTCTTATCAAAGGAGTTGACAATAGGTTACTGTATGGCCCCAATCCCAGCTTTCCAAATCCAGTGTGCCACGACTTGTATTCTTTGTTCTGCTAGATAAAGACATGGGTCGGTTAGGCGTTGCCAACGTGGTGTCTACAAGACCACACTGCCTGGTCAGCCGTCCAATGAACGGCGTAGCCTCTCGGTGATGCCGATAACTTAGCCATAGTTAACTCATCTAGACTCAGCCTTTCTTTATCCTGGGCACCGCCATGGCTCATCTTGGAAAGGGGCTCCGTAAGACAGCTTTTTGGACGCACAAATCTCAATACGGAGCTCAGAATTAAACAAGGTTGAGAAAGATGGTCTTTATCTATGGTCATGGTGAGGAACTGTAACATTCCTGGGTATCGTGGCGCCGAATATCGAGATGAATCGCCAACATCGACGCATACAGAGAGTAAGAAGAAACGCCATAACCCAAACCCCCAAAACTCGCTCGCCATAAGCAAAAATGTCTAATGCTGTTTCAAACCGGATTCCATGCCCTTGTTCTCATCTCAACCCGATCCCTTGGATAACCCCTATCTTCAACTTTCACCAACACATCTGTCGTCAACCTAATGCCCTTGTTAGGCTCTCGAAGCTCCACCATGCCCGTCGTCGAGCCAGCATCAGATGCCGCTCCTCTCGTTCCTCGGCTGTAATTCCCAAAGTGAGGATTACCGAAGCTAGCGTCGTTATTCCAGTCGCCATCAAGAGTGCTGGAGCCGCTGCCACGAGAGAACTTGAGAAACCCGCTCTCGAAGCGGCTTCGGAGCTTGAGCTTGGTAGACATGAGGCGAAGAAGAGGCTGTAGAGCAGGGAAGCAGCCACACCAGAGACCAACGTGAATCTCCAGTGCCGTCCATGGGCACACCCTGGCCATGTTGTAGGTTCTACAAGTTCAGTGTTAGCAGGGCCTCTATGAGCAAACCAAAGGTATACCAACGGATCCGAGGCAAAGTCTGTCGTGATAAGCATGCCAGTCTTAATAAATGCCGTGACGGCGGCGAAGAATCCAACGGAAAAGATGAGGGTCAGTTTGATGATTTTGGGACGAGTCATCATGTTGCTAAAGACCACCCAGAGGGGAAGCGCAAGGAGCACAACATCGAGGCATGAGCCGACGATGGAGTGTGCCCACATAACATGGGCCTCCTTTTCTCTGCTGACACATTTCCTATCGGGTTTTCCAGTGTTGAAAAGATCTCTGCCACTCACTGTTAGAGCGGGAAATTACAATCGGCACATACTATACTCACATGATAGGGTTACACTCGAAAAGGAAGAAGAAGAAGCCGACCAGAGAAATGGAGATGTTTATGAAGGCGATTATCCAGACGCATACCATGAAATGTGCTGAGATTCAGTCAGTTATCAACTCCCAGAAGGAATATCAAGACCCGCTTACGCTCTCTATTCAGACGAGGGAAGAAGGCCAGGATGGATAGTCGAACAAATCCGATTGCCCAGAAGAATATCAGTTGATTAATTGGCAGCAACTATCAAGATATCCGTGTCAGTGATGGTGAACCTTCAGCCCAGTCTTGCTCAGACATACCGAGAAGAAGGCATTCAACTGCTCTGGAGTGAGCGAACTTATGTGAGATCCAGCTCCATATCCAACAGCGACGATTTCTCCAGAAGAGTAGGTGACTGCGAGGGCCTATATTCACTTCATTAGCAGCCAGCTCGAGCAACAGAAGCAACTAAACACCAACCCACCCAGGCGATAACGGCCAACAGATCATCCCACCAAAGAGCTTGTATCATGACACCCCTCACATACAGCCTCAAGCTCATAATTACCGACGTGATGACGATGAGGGCAATATTCAGGTTCAGCATGATGTATCCATGCGACTCCTCCGCCTGCGGCTCGACTCTTGGTCCGACCGCCATCTCTTCTCGTTGGTGACAGTGATTGTCGTCGTGATGGAGATGGCCCGCGGGTTCTCCCAGGTGCTCGCCGGGCTCAGGAGTCGTCGGTCTCGGCCGAGTTTTCGAAACAGAATGTCTGATAACCGCGAGAACAAGTGGCAAGACATTGAGTAATGAATCCAAAGTTCAAGGGCGAGCT
The DNA here is from genome assembly GCF_025433545.1 of Fusarium keratoplasticum. Classification (NCBI taxonomy): domain Eukaryota; kingdom Fungi; phylum Ascomycota; class Sordariomycetes; order Hypocreales; family Nectriaceae; genus Fusarium; species Fusarium keratoplasticum. The sequence continues at coordinate 1,712,089 of NC_070533.1, forward strand.
TGCTCGTTGCTGGAAAAGTCGAGCCCAAGGGGGGCGAACTCAAGCCTATTATGGGGGATATATCCCGACTACACCATACTTGGACGAGGATCCCAAGCCACAGCTCAAGCTCACAGACGATCTAGGCCAAGCGTCGCGCGGAGGATGCAGGGACAGGTAGGCATATAGTTCAGCCAAGGTGAGATAGCAGCGCCACCGAGACCCAGAAACAGAGACGCGTGAGGAGGATCCGAACGGATGGAGATGTTGGGCTGGGGCGCGCCTCAAGGAGCCTCTTGATCGCCGGACTGGGCAAGGTGTGATTTGTAACCTAGGGCGTCTTCGGTGAAAGGCTGTGGCCGGGGACAGCTGATGAAGGCGAGGAGGCCATATCTGAGGCAAACCCAAGGCTTCATGAAAGGAGAAGTGCCAGGATGAAGCCATAATTGACTTAGGATGTCACTTCACAGCCTACAAAATAGATGGCATACAATCTAATGGCATAATTACAGGTTGTGGCAACACACAAGTAAGCCCACAGCAATGATCGAAGAGTCTCGCCAAAGAGACCCCTACGCCGCACAAGCCCGAGCTACAGGAGCTTGATCTAGAGAGTTGGGCTCCAAACATCTACACATCACAGGAATAGATCACAGAAGTTCCCATTTCAAGGCTCTGTCTGTGCTGAGAAACATCATCAACGGGCCGTTTCCTCAGTCACGAATAGGCCGAGGAGGCTTTCCCTCTGTTTCACAGCCAGAGTTTGTTTCGTCTCTTCAACAAAATACAGCCTGTGAAAGCTCAACTTCCCCCAGATGGCGGTTTGACCAGGGCACAGCTTGCCGCCATGACAATGTCTCGGTGTCAAAAGACGATGGCGTTCGCTGGCGTCCAAGCTAGGCCCATAGCTCTCATCGGCGGGCAGCGGGACACCCGATTCGGTTGCCCTGCGGATCGGCGCGCCGGGGCTACAGTCCCGTTCCTGGCTAGAGAGGGCTCGAGCGTGACGGGCGCAAAGGACGAGACCCTGTCTCTCTCCTGGCGTATTGGCTTGTTGATTTTTTGAGTTGTTGCAGAGCCCACGATGGTTGAGATTTGGGGAGCGAGGCCATGTGTCTTTTGCCTTGAAGGTTCTCATCGCCAAGCGTCTAGAAGAGTCTGTAACCGCCCTACTTCCATGACTGGAATGCTCGACTCGGCTTTTGTGGAATAGTCACCAGGTGTCCGCGATGAGCCAGGACAGACTCTAAATGGAGAAGTAATCGCTGTGGCCCAACAAGCTTGTCGACCATGATGATGCCCGAGGCTGTTGTTGGTGCAAGCCCAATGGAGCTGCAAGGAGAAGCAGAGAGCATCCAACGGTGAGTACTCTTCAAGAGTTTCTACTGTTTAAACTACAGGCTAGCCTCCAGTCTTGTTTGCTCTGCCGGGTCAAGAACCATCACAAGTAAATACTTAACCGCCAGCACGCTCGACTCCGACAGCTATTACACGATAAACCTCTACCTCTATGGTCTGATCAATGCCTCGAGTTGATCACATGGTGCTTCGACAATCAATTCACCGCCGGAGCCGAGGAGATGACTCAAGGCGAGAGCGGTTTTTTTCTCATGTGCCAACCAACGAACCAGTCATTCTCCCAGACTGAGAGGTTGTTGGTGCACCTTGTTTCATCTTGATCACAATGTGGCAATCTCGGATGTAACCTCTTGTTGTGGAGCTGTGTTGGGGGAGAGGGGAGAGAGCTGCAAGTGATTAATCACAGCTTTTTTTGGTTGGGATGAGACATCCATGATGGTAACCTCTCCCTTTGTCAAATCATGTATCGCTGCGCCTCACAAACATACGAGGTTTTATTGGGTCCTAGGACTTCTTGATATGAAACTCGGGCATTACCATCTTCAGGAAAGGAACGCTTGTTTCTATCTGATCAACAATCGCCAACACCAAGCGTGTGATCATGGACAATGCCTCCCTCAGCTTCTTCGAAAACTCTGATCAATATTTCCAAGACTAGAATTATAATGGTAGAGAGGAGAAAGGCTTTCAAAGTAAATAGAGTTCCTAAAGTCCCTTTAAACTCGCTATCTTGTGGGTAAAATATGCGCCAAATATCTACCCCTAAGATCAATCGCTCGCTAAATCAATGCCTCCAACACACATTTCAATCCTATCTATAAGGACCACACTACTCCAAACACTACTTGGTATCCACAGTCAAGCCTTGAAATTGCACGGTATCCAGTACCCTCCAAGCCCCAGTACACAGCACTCCATCCGACCAACAGTGAAGCATCCCAGTCAATGTGATTCCACTGTATGTGAAACGTGAGCCAGCCAGCCAGCGGCAGTTCGCAAGCCCGTCCAAAGCATCGCGGATGCTACCAAGCCGTATTCTCGTCCATCTGATCCTTTGCCGCCCCGGATCATTACCACAGCTCCTCACTGTGCACCATGTCCTTCGCCACCCGGCCTCCAGAATCTTGTCGGAAGCTTTGTCGTGAAGCAGCAACGTTGGCAAGGTTCAACGGTTCAGGCGGTCCCTTGCGTGATGCCGCACCATTCTTCGGGCTCGATGGGTGTAAAGTAGCCTTGGGATGCGAAGGGAGGCCGAGGGAGCCTGGTGGCAACTCGGGAGAGCCCACCGAATCTCTCGCGAGTTTCGAAGAAGTGGGAGAGAGTTGCTTTCGAATATCGGGTTCGTATAGATGGTGAACGGGATGACCGCTTGGAGTCGGAGACTGGATCGGATCTGGTCGCCTGTGGCGCTTAGTTCCTCGGGGTGATGTCGAGTCCCAGGCACCAAGGAACGCGGTTCCGGGATGGAACGAGGTCAGGAGGCCGCCAGCAAAGAATGGCAATACTCCTCCAAGTACCATAAAAGCAGATTCATTCTGGAAGAGGCTCCCCGACACTTCATCCGCAAACTCGACGAGGCGATAGATCGAGTAGACGATAAGGAGAGTCGACGCTATTTCCATTGCTAAGCCCTAGAGTTAGCGAGGGTCACAATCGTTACAGTGCAGGGCCAATTACCCATGAGGAACTTCTTGAAATGGGAAGACGAGTAGATCTGGACGTGTCTGGCATCAAGACTTCCTCGTTTGGTGCTGAGGCCCAGGGTGAACCAGAAATGCAGTCCAGTGCATGCCACCAATGCGGCGGCTTGGATGGCCAAGCCTGCGGCTGTGACGATTGCGCCTTGCTTTCGCTACTCCAATGTCAGCTTATCACAGCCTTGTTACCACCATGCTCAGGAGTACATACAGTAACTCCGCTAGACTCGTATGCTGTAAAGATTATGCCGATTAGCTGCAATAGCATACTGCCAGCGCTGAGTCCCCAAAAGACGAAACCAGCCAGGAGTGGCTTGAACGGGCAGATGGGCTCCCCATAGATGCCTAGGATATGAGGGAGGATGATAAAGATGGCGAGGCTGAGAAATGACGGGCCGAGAACTGTCCCAAACAAGAAGAGGAAGAAGTGGCCTTGGTGGTCTCGGTTTGAGTGTAACAGGAGCCGGCCGATGAATCCCAACACTTCGAAAAAGAGTCCAGTTGTGAGCACCACAGAGAATAGATATGTCCGTGATCGAAAGCCGAGATAGGGGACCGCTAGAGCGAGAAGGAGAAAGGCGACCAGTAGGACGGCATTGCCGCCTACGCTTGGATTGTACGCGTAGAAGCCACCAAAGGCTGGACAGGTTGAACCACAGTCTCCTGTCATCGTCGATTGTCGACCAGCGATGGCTGGCAAGTTATCATGACAGGCTTGGCAGCCGAGGCAAAGGCAGAAAGAAACCCAGAGCAAGACACAAGAGGCTTGGCCCACTACATATACATACGCTGCCTACGGGGTGCCAGGCCAGGTAGCCATGGCTATGGCCATGCCATCACAGTTACCTGCCGGTCTGAGCAGAGACATGCATGTGAGGCTCTGCAGCTACGGGGCGCTGTGGAAGAATCGTCACAATTGGAGGGGCCATGGCTGCAGTGCAACAATCCGGACCGTGACCCATGGAGGCAGTTGGACGCCTTCCAGAGATGCCCTTCTCAGTGGCCAATGAAGTGTAGGGCTGAGAGCGGGAACTTGCGAGACGTAAAGCCCGATGGGTGGAGAGAGCCAACCAGCTTTGGGCACGATCGACATGGAAGAGCACAAGGGTGCACGTATCGTGCAAAGTGCAAGTACCTCGCCATGGCAACCAGTCATCGGCTGAGGAGGCAATGCGCGGGAATTCGAGGTGAGCCACGAAAGACGAGCTGACGATTTGACCCGATACCCTTGTATGCCACCGGGGTGAAGAGTGTTTGCGAGAACAAGAGCGTTACGCAGGCAGCATGTATGTGACGACTTGACATGGCCATGCCAACTGCAGAACCTTTTGCGACTGAAAACATGGCAGTGGGAGAGTATATCCCGGGCCAAGCCAGGATCGAATTTACCAGGGCGGAAGGTCAATCTCTTGCCTGCAGGACACAATCTCTGGTCAAGGTGTTGGCTGAGTTGGGGGCCAAGCCTGCCAATCACAGCCAGATCAAGCGGGGAACAGCGGCAGGCTGCACCGCGCGGAGAGCGATGCAGGGCCACGAAGTCGGTGAGATATCACTCTGGTTGGTGGACGAGCGCCAGAGGAGGCATCCATCTTTGGCGGCAAGCGGGCCGCATCGTTCCATTCCGCGAGCTGGGGGCGCTGAAGGCGACTGCGACTGGTCGTCGGGAGTTTTGTTTGCAAGCATGTTCCGGCTGTGACAGATGGATCATGGCATGATTTAAGATTCGTGTTGGTGCGGAAGCGCGCAGTAGGCTCGTACTATGCATGAGAGTGCTTCGGGAACAGGGCTATTGCTTGAAAGGAAGTTTAGTCGACCTCGGAGCATTTCGATCGACTCAAAGTGGACAATTTGGGGGCTGGTCCTGGGGTCCTGGGGACCCTTGATATGCAGTTGGTTCGACGTGCAGTGCAAAGTGGGCGACGAAACGGCTCGGAGGCGGGCCCGGGAGCTGTCGATCTCGGCCCTGGTGCCCTGACAGACACTTACTGCCGATATGGTGTGGTCGTGTTTGTTGGCTCAGGCCTGTGGCCTGTATCCACTCTGCCGGCATGATGAAGCCATCCAGTCCATGGAATGTGATGGCATTTCCACTCAATGCTGTTGGTTGATCTCCCATCGGCCGGGAAGTGGAGGCGAAGACCTGTTTGACTGCTGGATCGAGCAGGTGCCCATCACGAACTGGCTGTCACCAACATCTCGAGTCTGCATCTGCAACGTTCGCGGTGACAACGCGGCACGCGGCACCTCGAGACCCGCTGATGAAGGCCGCCTGTCTGAGACCTCTTCCGGGGAGTCCTAGAGACTTCTCCACAGGAACTTTGGGCTTGGTTGGGAGTCATCGCGGCACAGTCGGGAGGGGATATTTTATCAAGAGTTGGTCGCGTGAATTCCGGTCATGGAACAAGTCCCGCTGAGGAGAACTATCCCTGCCTGGAGGGACTTTTGCGATGTTGAAAGATGGAGGATGAATGGAGCGGTTGTTTTTAAAAGGACCTCCCATGGACCTGGCAGTTTGGCGCGGCAGTGTCTTGTCGGTCACAAGTGACTCCGGCCGCCGTGAAAACCAGATGAAAGGCACCAGCCACGAGGAACTTAGCCACATGACATAATGCCTGAGCCACTCCTTGCTAAGGTGCTGACCGCCCGCCACATGGGGCTTGGCTGGGAGGCTGAGCATTGGTGACGAAGCTCCATCCGAAGCTTCCCCAGACCAACGCTTTATGAACCGCTTCCCATGCAAACATCGGTATCCATGAGAATTTGCCAACTCCTGGCGCCTTTCAGAAGGATAATCCAGGTCTGAATTGCTGCATACTACACATACGGCCGCCCTTTTTGGTCATCAAAGGGCACATCACTCTCCGCTCACACCATTTACTATCGCACCTCATTGGGCCATTAGGCCCAAATCGTCTCATTCCTCCATCACCTCACGTCGCACATCAGCCTCTGCTTCGTGTCCAGCTCGGAGATTCTATTCGCCCATCATGTCCATACGCATAGCTTTGGACCAGCAGCCTGAGTTCTATACCAATCTTGACTTCATCCGCGGCCGCATCATCTTGGGTCTCAACCGCCCAGAACAAATTGGCAGTATTGTTGTCAAGCTTGAAGGCGAGTCGGGTACGGCTCTACAAGCCCCTAACGCCTTTGACGCAGATTACGCTCCTAGGCCACCAGGAGCTCCCCAACGTCCCCCTGGTAGTCTTGCAACTGAGAACCACAAGATCCTCTACAAGCTCCAGCAGGTCTTTCCAGATGACTACTACGCCAGCTCTTCGAGTCCATATGGCTCTTATCCGCTCCAGGCAGGCGAGCATGAGTTCCCATTCAATTTCAAGCTTCCCATCAACAATGCCTGCAGCGACCCTGCGGCCATGTCAAAGATTGGTGGCGTGGCAAATGTAGGCGGCTTTGGGGGTGGTGGCCTTTTTGGTATTGGAGGTGTGAGAGTCATGGACGGAAGCAAGCAACTCTACCTTCGCCATGTCACCCGCACACTGCCACCCTCACTGACTGGATATCCTATGGAGGCCGAGATCCGTTACTACATCAAGGTCACAATCCAGCGTCCAGGGCTGCTCAAAGAGAACTGGCGCTATCAGATTGGTCTCAAGTTCCTTCCAATCGAGCCACCACGGCCCAAGCACACGGCCCAGGAGGCCTTTGCTCGTAGGCCGTTTACGTTCCGGCCAAGGTCCCCGGCGCCGGACAGGAAGCGCAGTACACTCTTCAGCTTCAAGGGTAGTGAAGACTCCAAGTCCGCCTCCACCCCGGAGCCGTCCCCCGACACCGCCCCGGCTCCGGCTATCGAGATTTCGGCCCGTCTGCCCCACCCCAGTATACTGACTTGCAATAAGCCCGTTCCGCTAAGGCTTATTGCAAAGAAGTTGAACAACAACCCGGATCAGGTCTTCCTGGTCTCGTTTCAGATGGATCTGATTGGCCGTACAGATGTTCGGGCTCAAGAGCTTCACAACCAGAAACTCAACCGATGGGTTGTAGCCGCCAACTCCAACCTCAACATCCCCTTAACTTCTTCGCCGGAGGATGAGGTTGGAAAGGAGCTAGTGATTCCCGACGACGTGTGGAAGAATATGCCTCTTCCCAACACCGTCGCACCATCCTTTGTCACCTGCAACCTCTCCCGAAGGTATGAGCTTGAGGTCAAGCTTGGGTTGTCTTGGGGCAAACCCAAAAAGGGCATTGCATCCAGAGACCCATCCAAGAACCCCCAGGTCATCCATCTACCATTGCACTTTGCTCAGTTGGAGGTCTTCTCTGGTATCACTCCACCACCCGAGCTCGTCGAAGCGGCGAGGTCCAGCCGGCCGGGACGAGCGACCTTTACTGGGAATGCACCCGCCAACGGCCTACCTCCTCGTCTGCCGCCCCGAACAAACACGGCGAGTGCCTCGATGGCACCACCTCAACAGCAGCAACATCGACCACCTCAGGCTGCTCATCAAGTACCTCCTCAACCAGCTCATGATCCGCTATACCCACCGCAGCTGGCACCAGGTCAGGACGTACCGCCATATGACGATGCGCCGCCTAGCTACGATGAGGCTATGGCAGAGAACCTATCAGGTCCCTTTGATGGAATGCAACCACGACCGGCTTACAGCGGTGTCACCAACGAAAACGCACCGAGCCAGTTGCCCCCTGAAAAGAACTAACGTGTTGCAAAGCGCGGCTTGAATGTTTAAATTCTAATGCACTTAACTGTAATGACGACAGCGGGCGTTGTGGATGGGATGGGATGGGATGGGAGGCTAGGGAGTTGGGAGAGTAATGCAGTTAGATGCCCGTTGGATCATACCCAGTAGCATGCGCTTTGCCCATGATCGGTCAGGAGTTTCGGAGACGAGCTTTATTGGGAGGGATTAATAATATACCCGCATGAGGGATTCATGCGTCAAGACTTGTTGCCCAATCTGAACATCCATGATGCAGCTTGACCGTTTGCCCACCTGGCTCTCACATAGACCGAAGCATTACCTGCCTGAGTTGGTTGTTGCCTCTATCATATGAGCTTCCTCTCATTCCACCCTATACCCAAGATGAGATATAAAAGGACGCAGAAGGGGATTATCTAGGTGTGTCATATATCGACAATCTGAGGCTCAACTTCCCACTTCCACCACGGGGGTGCTACCCTAAATTAATGGTGTTCAAGGGGTGCGAAACGAGATGTGAGATGCTGTGCCGATGAAAGAGATGCCTGCGTCTTACACGTACACTATAGTCTTACTGCGGATTCAGACCGAGTCAGTCTTCCAACAGTAAAAACACTTAAATCCCATCATAGAAACATCAAGTATCGTGAGGTCATCTGAAGACCTTGGCACTGAAAGAAACGATTCCGTGTCAATTCAATGATCGGGATGATTGAGCCTGTTTCAGAACTAGTAAGTCTCAGGGGCTTTAATCACGATAGGCTCTCCATTAGGGTCAGTTGCCATCCGCTGAGCTGAGCGTTTACTTTCAATAGTCGAAATCGTAGCGTCACGCCAACAGAATGGAATCACACGACAAGTAACATGTCTTTCTGAATGACGTGAGACGCATATTACAATAAGGAGAAATTTTTGTCCCAATACATTTAAATCATTTCCTTAAACTAAAAGTCAGTCAAATGCCTTGTGCCTTGTTTGGTTCTGAATCTCCTACCCGTGTAGGGTGAGTGAGTGCAAGTCGAATATCTAATATCTTAGTGAGGACACAGGTCCACCGATCATGACGGAAGTTGTTATTCGCCTTTCTTGACTAGTTAGGTATACATTCTCGTGGTCTTTGGTCCGAGTGTTACTGAGACAACAGTTTGTAGTTCGTACTTTCAAGCCAATGATTGAGTCCCTTGAGTTGAGACCAACTCCAAAGCTTCTCGACCAGTAAAATCACCAGCGCAAAAATTCCATCTGTGACGTCACCTCCACCTGCCCCCAACGCCGAGCCGTCCGAGGCACTTTGCAGACGATTATATCCCCAAGCTCATGCGACTCCAGATCCATGAGCAGATCAGCACTCTTGCGCAGGGCGCTCATTTTGGCATCGCCAAGGCCATCACTAAGCATACAATGGCTTCCAATTGTTAGCCGAGGCTTCTCGTCCGGCCGGTATCTGCGGCGTTCTGAAGACCCTCGGATAAAAGCTTTGGGAAGGGAGATATCGGATGACTATGCCACGATCCGAGAAAAGTACAGTATGTTGATACTCCCCTGGAAGAGCTAAGAGGGTGAGTAGAGACGTCAAGACTTCTTCTAACATTTTGGTAGAGACTCCAAAATACCCCATCGTCCTTGCCCACGGCCTCTTCGGCTTCGCTGAGCTTCGCCTCGCATCCTACCTCCCAGCCGTCGAGTACTGGCATGGCATTCGAGATGCCCTCACCGCACAAGGAGCGACAGTCCTGACACCTACCGTGCCTCCGTCCTCCTCCATCGCCGACCGCGCCGCCGCCCTCCGTTCTGCCCTTGAAGCCCATGCGCCTGCCCCCGAGGCCGTCACCATCATCGCACACAGCATGGGCGGCCTTGACGCTCGATACATGCTCGCCCACCTCAAGCCCCTTCCAGTCCGAGTCGCCGCCCTCGTAACCGTCGCTACACCGCATCGTGGGAGTGCCTTTGCCGACTACCTCCTCGACGAGCAGGTCTCGCCGTTACACCTCCCCCGGCTATACTGGATGCTCGAACGGGCGGGCCTCGGCACTGCGGCCTTTGCGCAACTGACAAGGCGATACATGGCCGACGAGTTCAACCCGAGCACCCCTGACTGCCCCGACGTGCACTACTTCTCATACGGAGCAGCCGTCGAGCGACCGGCGCTGCTGAGCCCATTCCGGCACCCACATGCCGTGATGACCAAGGCCGAGGGACCCAACGACGGGCTCGTCAGCGTCGAGAGTAGCCACTGGGGTACATACAAGGGGACTCTCCTCGGGGTGAGCCACTTGGATCTGATCAACTGGTCGAACCGGATGGGATGGACGGTGCGCGAGTGGATGGGCATAAGACGAACCTTTAATGCGATTGCGTTTTATCTGGACATTGCCGACATGTTGGCAAAGGAAGGATACTGAGTTCTCTTACCTTTGCGATTGAAAGCAGGGCTGTGTACTTGTATGCATGAGTGGTTAGACTTAGATAGACTTTTTGTAAGATACAGGCGGGTTTGCAGCGCGGTGTCGTTTTTCGCAGCCGGAACATGCACCCCAGATCAATGGTCTGCAGTCTGTAGAGGCCCCATAGAGGCGATGAAGCTTAAAGGGGAGTATGCAGACTGATGCGAGAGCATTGGTGAGTGTTGAAGGAATGAAGGGCGTCTTTGTAGAATTCTGAGATCAGCAAGGCTGTTATCATGGTTGCGTCCTTTGTTGATCTGTCAAGCGGGCGAGAAGAAGCGTTGCCTAGAGTAATGTCCATATGTGCAAACGATTGTGTCGTGATCAATTCGCTATTAACTTGGCTCGGGCCGAAAACTCACGATACTATCAACTCATTTATCATCACCCATGCTTAAACATGGTCATCATCGGTAAGGAGAAACAATCAATTGCATTGCTTCAAACAGGTAGGTATCAGTAGCATTAGAATATAGAATACAGCCACCTTGCCGCGAACACTCGACAAGAACCCGTCCTCCAGCACATTTGTCCCACTCGATCCGGTGGTATGAGGGTATGTACAGAGTGTCGCACACCGCTCTCGTCGGCCGATAGCGTAGCATAGCGACCGGGCCGACCAGGGCGGCGGGCGAGGAATTGATGGGGGACGTAACCGATATTTGACTGGGATACGGGGTCACAGTCGGTCACCCGGTGTGTCGCAGAAAGGCACCTTGTTGTAACACCACTTGAGGGCCCCCGAGGCATATAATCCAAAAGACGCTAATGACTACGCCTCGGGCCACCCTCCTCTCCCCTCGACCCCTGGCATCTTAACGTCGTCTAGACCACAACGGCCTTGTTGGCCTTGCGAGCGGCCAGCTTCTTGTGGATGAAGAGGCCGATGAGACCGATGGCGACTGTGCTAGTTAGAATTTGCGCTCTTGCTAGAATGAGAAAGTGAAGCAACTTACCGACACCGACAATGCAGAAGACGACCATGACACCAGGCTCCCGGGCAGCCCAGTTCTTCTCGCGCTTGACGAGCTGGTTGACGACCTCGTCGCGGGTGATGAGAGACTTGATGGCGGCCATTGTGTCGAGAGTGGAGATTGCTACTCAACGTTAGTTGTCATGTTTTGATCCAGACTGAGTGACAGGATTGAAAAATGATGATGCTGAGGTTTCCGGATGCCCTGAGCCGAGATCATTGACCGTCCAATCTACACCAATTCCAAAATCATGACCAAGCCGTCCATCAATTGAGCCACGAGCGAGCGAGTTGAGGGCGAGCAAAACCGTATCGGCGCATCTGCTTGGCAAGCGTCATTGACAGCCATCATCCCAGGCGCAGAGGCCGGCTGAGGAGCCGGGATCTTGAGAGCACAGAGGCGGCGGCGGCGTCGGGCGACATGGAGGGCAGATGATGGTTGGTCATGGACTTGGTCTTGACTTGGAATTGGTGATGATCGGGTCGAACAATGGGCTTGAGTCGGGGGCAGGAAAACGCGCAGCAACGGCAGCAAAAGGACAAGATGTGTGGCATACCTTTTGAAGCTTGGAGGGTGATGAAGAAGCAGCAAGTGATTCTGGTCGCGAAGGCGGGCTTTGCTGTGGTTTTGTTGATCAGCTCTCGGCACCAAGAGACACCAAAGGTCGCAAAAAGTGGAGACGACAGCGTCACGCCCCGAAAAAAAGCTTGGGCCAGACAAAGTGGATTCGGCTGGACGAGAAAGTACAGGACAGTACAGGCCAAGGGCGAGCCAAGTCAAGCAGAACAAAAAGCTTGCAAGGCAACGCCGAGCAGAGCCAGAGCCAGGGTCCCGTCCGTCTCTCTTCTCGCTGTTAGTGTTAGTGGTAGGGGGGGAGGGGCGTGGGCGGCCAGGGTGGTAGGCAGAGGGTGGCGGGATAAACAGGCATTTGGGGATTGTGGTGCGCTCTTTTCACGACACGCACTGTGCGGCGAACCTGACGCGGAAAAAGGGCCCTGGGATGAGTGGATTTCTGGGTGATGATGATGTTCCAGCTGCGTAGCGGATCTCCATATGGCGCGGATGAGACGGGGGGAGTGACGGTAGAAGCTAGCAGGTGGGACTTACAAGATGGCGCTGGGTCTGCGAACCTGCAAAACAAAAACACGCTGGTTGTCACTTGGGATGGTCTGGTCAATTGGAATCTGCTTGGCGTGCCTGAGTCTCCAAGGGAGGTTTTTAAGCAAGACTCAATGGGACGGTTAAGACGGGCTCGAAGAGAGTGCAAGGCGAGTCGAGAGAAAAGGAAAAGGCTGGAGGAAAGCTCCGCCAAAAGGTAACAGGATCAGCAATTTGGCGAGGCATATTCCACTCAGCCCGGGCCAGACCAAACAACAACAATGGATTGACCGAGGATGATGGACGACAATTCCCAGCAACCAAACCATCCATCCATCCATCCATTCATGAGGCGACGCCGAGAGGCACCCGAGATTCGCGAGAATTATGCCTGCCTACCTCCAACGAACGAATTGGAGGTCCTGGAAAACACAGAGGTCGAGTCCCGATCAGCCAGTGCGCTGTAATAATCGCTCACTCCCCCGGCGTTAGGGACTCCCGTCTCTTGATGATGGCGAAACCCATCCCATCCGCATACCTCGACAAGAGGTAGCTCCCATGTCACCAGCTACTCGACTCTGCAGGCCCATACCGCTTCCAGCCTCCAGACGAGGCCAGCGTTTCGCCAATTGCTCCCTCCACGAACGGGCCGCTTGTACAGCAGCGCGAGCCCCAGTCCCTGGTACTAGCTTCGATACGCTCAGGTCCCGTACTGGCGCTAGACCCTGGGTAGTAAGGCAAGCAGAGCGGCCTACCCAGCCATCAATATCCGACGTGAGAGAAAAAAAAAAAAAAAAGACAGGACAGGACGCAGAGAGGGCCATCTCTGGTGCAACTCGGAACACGGCAGTCAAGGGCGGTGCGGTGAGATGACCCATGTGGGGAAGCCTTGCCGATTTCAAGCTCCATCCCACTCGTGGTCCCACGGCCCACGAGGGCCATGAAATGCATGCGTGTATTGCAGTCCATGCAGCGAAGCAGCAGCAGATTGCAGCGTGCAGAAGCTCTGCATCAAGTACAGTGCCGGTACAGTGCAATCTCAGCCAGCGCCTCTGCTCTGCCTGCCCTGCGACAAGATGAGCTGCGCGAATTTCTGGTCATCAACATCCATTCGACGATAGAGGGCGGTCCTGTCCTGCCCTGTCCTGTCGGTCATGATAACCCGTCGCTAGAACGATGCAGAGAGATTGCGAAAGGGGTCCAAGATGAAGGCGACTCCATTCTCGTGCCGTTTCTCCAGAGCCGGATCGAGGGTTCTAGCCTCACCTATCCCACGTCCTCTGCTCCAGCTCCATTGCTGTCATTGTTGTTGTTTTTGTTGTTTGATTACATTCGTGATGGGAGATGAGACTGGACCTCGACTGGCATTGTCTGTTGATGAGCCAATTGACGGCCTACCCCGTCCCTCGGCACATTGCTCTGCTCTACCAGGCTCAATGGATTGTCAATGGACTCGTACTCCCAAAAAGCCCTGCTCCTTCAGCTGTTTCATCACTGGAAAGCATCGCATCAAAGCCATCTGAGCTATATCAGAGAGCGACGGCCTCTCCAAGTTCCTCGGGCGAGCCCCATCCTAAAAGCCACGTCCCCACCGGCTTCTCCACAGTCACACACGACACTGTGCAGGCTAGAAGGACCTGACACCAGCATCAACAGACACACCAACGCCAGAGGCCGGCACCAAAGCAAGCCCCAGTGCCGGGAAGAAGCGCGCATCCTCTGTTTCCGGAGGTTGCATCTGCGCTGCGGGACCAATTTCTGTCTATCAATGGCCAATTGCCCACTCCGGCCTGCCCGAGGCAACCGAGCAAAAAGAGACTCACTCCTGTTTGATACAGTAGCTCTTCCGGGCGAGGGAAGGCTTTTGCGATTTCGCGAGTCAAACAAGCGAGGGCCGAGAGCGACTGTGTCGTCATGATCCGGACAAAGGCCTCATCTTGACACTTGCGTTGTGCATGGCATGGGGGCTCCCATGGTACGACATGGATCTTGTCTGTCACTCACTATCTCGCTGCTGGCCCTGGGACTGGAACTGGGGGCATGATGCGCGCAGAAGGCTTCACAAGTGGAGAGGACGATATTCGTGGCTGACCTCTGAAAGCACCTGCATTGGCTCATCCACCTCCACTTGAACACTATCAAGTAGTGTACGGAGTACAGTGCCCAGCATAAATATCAAGACGACATCAGTGCAGGTCCCCGAATAAGATCACCCACTCAGAGTTTGTCCGACGGACTCGCTCGCTGTTCGGCGGCTGTTACTTACAGACCATGCCCGCCCCCCGGTGTCATCGCGGTCCAAAGTCTGGACCGGGGGCCAGCGGCTGGAACAAGCTAGGAGCCCTGCCCGGGCCATTTATCCTTCGTGCAAATCCCGCCTGGAAGTCCCGGGAGACGAGGGATAAACGACGATGCCTGTAAGGGTTTTCTCACCCCAGATGCCGACTTGTCCCCGGGAGGCGCCCGCCTCGCTACCGTCGCCCACGCCTCTCTACCACCGGCGCTGGGCCCCGGCTACCAGCCTCCTCCGCGACAACCGCCGCCGATGACCTCATAGCCTTGCCCCGAGGAGATTGAGAGACAGACAGAGTCTCATCTTTTACGAGATGGCATTCTGGGTTAGGTGTTGTGTTTGGACCATGGATGGGAACATGCGTCGGCTATTGCCACGGGAGAGACCCTTGGCATCTCTTTCCCTCACTTGCCCATGATGTGTGCGATAAGAACTGTACTGTACGGGTGCAGACGTCAAGTCGAAACACCGTAACACGTCAAACTGCACTCTCCGGCGGCCGGCGCCGCGGCTGGATGCTTGCTTTGTGGCTGACCCAAGGAAAGACACGCGCTTCGACAAGGACCTCGGATTATCCTAGGCGTCAACCGCTCTACAATCTGTACCTAGGGATCCCATCCCGCCGCCATTGGCTTCCAAAGCCGATCCCAGCCAGTGTCACCAAAGGCCGGGATAGAGCCAAGACAGGAACGAAGCCGCGAAAGTATGGGGTACGTGGTTAGTGGTATCGGCCGTCGCCAATGAGGTCAAGGTCTCTCTAAGACCTCAAGCCTAGAAGCGCCCCAAGGACACCTCCACGTTGCTGCTGGATGTGTGCATGCGCAGCATAGTTACCGTCTCCCCTCCAGACGGATCTCGAGCGGTTTCCCCATTGACGCGGGTTCCAATAACTCTGAATGGAAGCATGAATGTCACGAGTCCAATAACCTGCCTAAGTCACTCCAGCCGGGCGCCCCACGTATCCATGGATCTCCAGGTCCTGCATGGCTTCTCCGCTGCCTGGATGCTGTTTGCCAGCAAGCTGCAGCTGATCAAAGATCCAGTTGTTTCTTGGGGTTCGGCTTGGCCCTTGGCGACAAGCCTGAATCGGCGAACGCGACTCTTGGTTTTCTAGGCGGTACTTGGCTTGGGACAGTAGCATCTGCAGTCACCGTCTTTCAACATTGCGCCAAGAGGCATTTTCGCCTGTCAGCCAGCAGCCCGGATGAGCCTGGCGGATGACCTTGAATCCTGGGCGGATATATGCTCGACTTATACACGTGAATGCACAGGACAGATGAGACATGGGCATGAAGCGAATCAAGGAACGATCCCGTGGCCTTGGTTGGGTTGGACACAGAGCACCGTGCATTGCGGCTTTTTCTTGCATCTCGAATTCCGCTTCATGATACAGTAGCCGCGGCGAACTTGTTACTTCTGTAGGCATCGTCACCGACGTTCCCAGCGGATGCACCTGCTTGAGTCGCGTCATTTGTCATACAGGCCTTCTCGTTGGAGTTCCCACCCAACGTAACGCCTCTTCTCTCCTCCAAGGCCGCCAACCTTACCCTTTCTGTCTGCGTCCAAAACCGCGCACTTCTGCCGAGGTTCCGGAACTCGATGCCCTTGCTGATACTGTTCTTGTCTCTGAGTTGAGCGCCAACAGCATACGCAATACCGGGCGGATCGACAGGAATAGCACCGACGCCGCTGTCAACAGCTGCGACGTCGCCGTTGGTGGCTGCAGCGGTTATACAAGTTGTGAGAGTCCAGGCTTCTCCCGTACTAGGCCTCTCACATACTTGACGTCTTCAATAATCAACACATCCTAGCAAGCTGCTCGCAGCCTTTGCCCCCTTCCAAGCCATGGCGCCCTCATGGCTCAGTGACTTGCGCCGCCTGAACCGCAATAACCTCGCAACTGTTCGCGCGGCGCCATGGGCCGAGATCTCAGGGTCTCTTGGCGATCTGGGCACTCTGCTGCCGCTCATGATCGCCCTCGCCGCCCAAGGGTCCATCCATCTCGGCACCACCCTCGTGTTTACGGGGTTGTTTAACATCCTCACCGGTGTCTTTTATGGCATCCCTCTCCCAGTTCAGCCGATGAAGGTCAGTAGTATTTATAGCCTACGAGCATCTCTCCGGATCACCCGGACTCTTGAGATTAAGCAGGCTGACTTATATTGATCCCTTTCTAGGCTATTGCCTCGGCAGCCATCTCGAATGGCTCTGCCATGAGTACAGTAACCGCTGCTGGACGGTGGGTTGGCGCAGCCGTCTTCATCATGAGCGTCACCGGCCTCTTGCGATGGGTCGTGCGTGTTGTTCCTATCCCTGTGGTCAAGGGCATCCAGCTGGGAGCTGGTCTCTCGTTGATTCTCGGTGCTGGTTCGTCGCTGCTTCAACCTCTTCACTGGGTTCATCCGGCTCTTGACAACCGCATCTGGGCCTTGGTTGCTTTTCTTGCTCTCGTCGGTACCCAGAAGCTATCTCGCTTCCCCTATGCGTTGCTGTTCTTCGTTGTCGCCCTGCTGTTGGCCTTTGTCCAGGTTCTCATGTCTCAACAGAGTCTGCCGTGGTTCCATGTGTGGCATCCTGAGTTTGTCATGCCTGGGAGGGATGATTCACCTGCATTGTGGATGGCCATCGGTCAGCTACCCCTGACGACGCTCAACTCTATCATCGCTGTCAGCGCACTATCCCAGGATCTTCTACCCGATATCCCTACGCCTTCGGTGGGCTCTATCGGAATCAGCGTGGCCTTGATGAATCTCACAAGCACATGGTTCGGAGGCATGCCCGTCTGTCATGGTGCCGGGGGCTTGGCCGCGCAGTACCGATTTGGGGCTCGAAGCGGAGCCAGTATCATCATGCTCGGCCTTTTCAAGCTGATCATGGGCCTTGTTTTTGGTGAAACTCTGGTCGACCTCTTGCGGTACTATCCCAAGAGCCTCCTCGGCATCATGGTTATAGCGGCCGGCCTCGAACTGGCCAAGGTTGGCCAGAGCCTCAACCAAGGGGCTTCCGATTTGTGGCAGACTGCTGCGCAACAAGATGTTCGCCAACACCGTGACCTTTCAGACGAGGAGCGCACCGAGAGATGGACCGTCATGCTCATGACGACTGCTGGAATCCTGGCCTTCCGGAACGATGGTGTCGGGTTCCTGGCGGGCATGCTCTGTCATGGGGCGTACCGGCTCTCTGAACGATTGGCAAAGTGGCACTCACGTCGAGGAATCTTTCCAACTGAGCGTGACCCGCTTCTTCATTGATCTTGACATGGGTTGTTTGTCAAGGTACAAGGCACAAGGCATTGGCTGATGACTGTTCGCATTCTTACGGCGTTTGACTTTTCCGTTGTTTCTTTCCCTCGTAGACATTTGGCATTGGCATTGACACGTGTTATGGTCAACAGGTTCTTTGCGCGACACTCATTATCGTTGACTCAGAATAAGAGCACGAGGCTTGGAGCTTATCTTACCACGTTGGCGTTGGGCTCTAGGTTGCATTTTGTTGGGCATGAGAAGGCGTGAACACATCATGAGATAGTACCTTCAGATATACGAAATTTCTCTGCGGCTGGTAGGTAGGAGTACCAAGTCGATGTTCAAGCCTAGGGCTTCATCGAAGTTGAACATGCTCTAGCAAGGATCCCATCGTCATCCATCAAATCGTGAATAAAGGGGTTTATGTACTAAGTCCACCACATTAAGCCACGATGCAGACTGAAATACAGGGTTTGGGCGCCTGGAGGAATGTTTATTTGTTTGGTTGAGGGCGTCTCTGGAGACGGCCTCATCTGGGCTACTGACGCACGGGTATCCTTGGCTATCAGGAAGATGTCATGAGCGAAGCGACGAACCGTCACATTCAACAGCGTTTACAAAACGAACAGAAATATGAGGGTAGATTGAATGAAAGTGAGTCTGTGCTTGCATTATCATTGATCTTTATCATCTGATACAATAATGAGAGCGCGTTTGGGTAGTTCTTGCCATTGTGAATCATCGAAGCTGGAACTGGCAGGGAAGGCAAGTAGCACCCGTTTCCTCAGGTCCCCGGATTGTTTTCTTTCCTGAATAACAAGGAATGAACGACCAATGGCGCGCCGTGAAACCAAGACGCAAGCCAAATCACCGCCTGCACTCCAAGAGACAATTGTGTCGCCCATCATTGGCATCTTGTCAGCAAAACTCTCCAACATTCTCTCTTGTTGAAGCGTAAAATAGGCTCCCATCTACACTCCAACATCTCATTCCAACGAATCCATAGGGAAGGAGGCTTTCAACGGTCCAGTGCCCATCATCACGGTCGTCCCCCTATGGGTACTAGCGGCAGGAGCCATCACCAGTCAGGCTAGCAAGTGAGAGGAGACTCGGAGCCCGTGAGGGAAGGAGCCCCCCCTCAGGCCAATCACAGCGCGCAGCCTTCCCCCCTCTGACCCTCCCAGACATCGCGGCTCAAAGGACCCAGGCGAAAGCCTCGTTCCCTTGTCTCGAACCTTTTATTTTCCCCGTCCCTTGTCCCCAAAACGGTCATTCTCGACAAAATCACGGCCCCGGCGCCCAAGTCGAGTCCCGTCGTCGTCAGTCACAACCCCCGTGAGGGCGAAGCGACGAAGGAGCTGCTCCTGCGAACAGCGATGACTTCGTCCATGACCGGCCGCAATGGCCTGCCCGACGCCCTGGGGAACCGCCCGGAACCCCAGGTCGCGGTCGCGACGACTCCGGCACCGATATCGACAGCGACGGCGACACTGGCCGCCACCGCCCATGCCAGCGACGCCGACAGTCGCGACTCCAAGGGGGCCACTTCGGCGCCTCCTTCTGCTTCACTTTCGGCAGATGCACCTTCTTCAACGGCCGCAGGGCCTGTCGCCGAGTCCTCATCATCATCATCAGCAACATCCACCGCGCCTCCACCTCCTCCGCCAACTGCCGCTGCTCCATCGGCACCCACACCCACGCCAGCTCCAGCTCCAGCAGCCCCGTCAACAACATCGCCAACAGCACCCTCGACCGCACCTATACCGAGACCCTCGACTCCGAATCGAGAAACTGCAACTGCAACCTCTGCTTCGGCGACAGCGCCGGCGTCGCAGCCTCCACCTTCGACGCCGCCGCCCCGATCCGCTCTAAACACTCTCGCAACCTCTGCTCTCAACGCCGACGCCGCGCTCGGAACACGACCACAAGAGGCGGCTTCTAGTGCACAGGCGTCGGCTCCTGTCGATGCAAACTCCAACGACCACCCGATGCCCGATGCCCCTGCCCCCGTTGACGCGAGTGCGCCATCAAACAGTGCTGTCGAGCTCCAACAAACTACTCCGATGCAGCTGGATCTCCCCGCAAACAACATGAATGAGACATTCACGCCCTCGGCGCCGTATAACTCGGTGTCCCTGCCCACGCTTAACCAGCATGCGTACATGATGATGGCACTGGCTTCAATGGCGGCACCGCCGACTACAATCACCCCCTCACAGGTCACATTGCCTAACCCCATGGACGAAGCTTTTAATAGCCTTGCTCCGGCAAACTCGATCCGTCAGGCGAACGCTGATAAGACCCTCGAGTCGTTTGCTCGCATCGAGTTTGCCGACAGTGTCTTCCAGATGACTACGTACGCCGTCATTATTGGACGAGATCAGCGTGCACTGGAGCAGGCACGTCGCGATGAGAAGCGTGACGAAGCTTACCGTCGCCGTGTTGAACAGCATGCAGAGAATGGCCTTCCACCCCCATCTCCTCCAAGGGGACCTGACCGCAGCAAGTTTAGTAAATCCTACGTGAGCGAGGAGGGAGGAATGTTGGGACCCGAATCGGACAACGGAGAGAATGGCCGGCCAGCAAAGCGACGAAAGACTAGCACGCAAGGTTCATCGCAGCACGACAACGATGAGGCGGCGGCGCAGGCGCAAGAAAACATGATCTCTAATCGACAATATGTTTCTCATACCCCTGGCGCTGCGGCAGTAGACTTGACATCATTACGACCATCACCCTGGCACGTCCCCTTTATCGGTATCCACTCACCAGGTCCCAACATCGCGTCCAAGACCAAGGCCATTTCGCGAGAGCATCTCAAGATTGCGTATAATGAGAAGGAGGGCGTCTTTGAGGCCATCCCGCTTCATAAGAATGGCTTCTTTTGCGAAGATGTTCACTATAAGAGCGAAAAGGTGGTGCTGAAATGTGGTGATCGCCTTCAGATCAAGGACATCGACTTTCGATTCCTAATCAACGGAGTTGAGCGAGGCCGGACAGGTGCTGAAGAGGACGTGGAAGAGGAAACTGCGGTTCAGAAACGACATGCCCATGGCGGCAAGGAGATGAGTTTCGACTTTGAATCCTCACACGTCAATGGGCAAGTCCAGGACACGAGCGATGAGCTCTCCGAGGTGGCAAGCCCGCCTGAATTGTCAGACTTTGGAGATGAAGATGAGGCTGAAGCTGAAGCTGAAGAAGCTGAAGAAGCTGAAGAAGCTGAACCGATGGAGACAGTGGAGGCTGAACCAGAGCCAGAGCCAAAGCAAGAGCCAGAACCGGAGAGGCCTGCTCCGGTACAGGAGCCCTTTGTCAAACCTGAATCGGTACCCGAGCCTGAACTACAACCGCACGCTCTGATGCCTCAGATCCCCAAGAAGCGAGGCCCGGGCAGACCACCAAAGAACGGCATTATGTCGAAACGGGAACAGCGATTGCTAAAGAAGCAGCAGCAAGAGATGGCCAAGAAGACTTTACCACAAGCTCCCCCGGTTGAGCCACCCATCAAACGCAAGGTGGGAAGGCCTAGGAAACATCCTCTGCCTGATGATGCTAGTGAGCGACCTGAGAAGCGCAAATACAAGCCTCGCAAACCCAAGGAAGATGGTGCTGAGGGTTCCGACGCTGAGAGACGTGCCCGAGAAAAGAAGGAGAAGAAGGCCCGCCCCAAGTCACCGCCTCTTAACCTCAATGTCAATGACTACACTAAAGAAGAGCTTCAGAAGCCCAACAAGAACTATGGCGTGCTCATCGACGAGACGCTCACGGCAGCAGGACCGGATGGTCTCACTCTTAAGCAGATCTACAAGCGAATCTGCGAACGATACCCATACTTCTTCTTCCGCACTGAGACCAAGGGGTGGGAGAGCAGTGTGCGGCATAATCTCATTGGGAACGAGGCTTTCAGAAAGGATGAGACTACCAATCTCTGGTCTCGTGTCCCTGGCGTTGAACTTGACGCAGGGAAGAAGAGAAAGGCATCCTCTCCCGACCGCAATAATCTAGCAGCCAGTCAAGCCTACAACCAGCAGTACTCGTATCAATACAATGCTGCGCAGCACGTGGCACCCGGGGCTCCTGGATATCCCCCTGGCCAAGCACCTCCGGCATATCAAATGCCGGCCTACAACGCACAGCAGGGTCAAGCAGCGCGACCGGTGCAGCCTTACGCAGCGTCGGCTTCACCTCCAGCCCCCGGCCAGCCGGCTTCTGGGCAACCAGCCGCGGGCCAACCGGCCCAGACAGCGCCGACACAACCGCCGGCACCCGCACAGCTGCCGGCAGGCTATGGACCCCCGCCAGCTCCAGCTCGGCCCCAGCTCGGTGGTCCTCAACCAGGCGCCTACAGCTCACCGTATGCGCCGAGGCCGCCGCCGCCAGCAAACCCTCCGGTCAAGAGCGAAGATGGGCATGCAGCACCCGCAGCACCCACAGCAGCAGCGTCTGCTCAACCACCTCCGCCACTGGCAGCAGCCAAGACTGTCCCTGGACCTGCGCCAGCTTCCCAACCTGTTGCTGCTGCTACTGCCGCTGCTCAGACAACTCGTCCACCTGCTACATCACCAGCAGCTGCTACCCCAGCCCGCCCAGTTATCGATCCCCGTCTTCTTGCGGCTGTCGTCAACCTCAAGAACGGCCTGGTGTTGAACCTGAACAGGGCTCGTAACCCCAGATCAGAAGGCATAGTAATGTCGGCTCTCAATCGATGCCTTGGTCTCAAAAAGCAGGCAACAGAGAATGACAAGATGGAAAGCATCTGTATGAAGGGCATTCGTCAGGTTATGGAAGGCTTCACCAAGAATAGCCCTGCCCCTGGGCCAGCAGCTTCCGCTTCTCCGCCTGCCAGTGACCTACCACCCGTTCTCGAACCCAGGGTGCTTGCATCTCTCACGGGCTTCAAGGACGTCTCGGTCAAGGCGCTGAGGGCGAAGCTGGGTGAGGCCAAGGCGGAGGCAGTCACGCTGTCAGCCATTGACCGCGTCCTGGGTTTCGCAGACGCCAGCATCGTGCCCCCGCCTGGGGAGGGTGAAACAGTCGGCAACTTTGAGGGCGTCGAGCAACATCTAATGAAATCTATCAGACAGTTGTTGGAAGGTATGAACCAAACAGTCCAAGGTTCATGACCTTAGAATACTCGCCCTGAATTTGGACGTGTGTTTCTTCTCTTGTTGTACCACTACGGCGGACGGCGCAAGAGAGGGCAGGGAAAGGAAGGGGTGAAATCGGGTACACGTGCATTCGAGGCGTTTTGGACGGTCTAATGACGAATACGAACGAAGAAAGGGCGTGCTGGATATGTTATGTCGACGTTGTTACGTACGAGAGCAAGAGGGCCAGGCAAGGTGTTGTGTTGGTTGGCTGGCCTCTGCCATTCCGACGGACAACAAGACAAGGCTTGGAGCTTTGCTCGACACAAGGACGTGGAGTTTTTCATGGGGGGGTTCCTATTTGCTGATATCCCCCGATATACCTCTAGAGCAAGCGACTGACTAACTGACTGTGCTATTAAATTAAATCAAGATGCAATATGAAATGAATCAAGCCTTGAACTCGTCTCGTGTGATGTCACTTGTGCTTGATAACTATCTGTCTGTCTGCCTTCGCAACACTTCCACTCCCCCCCTGAGATTCTGGTCAACAGAGATCTCTCAAACCCGCACATATAATAGCAAAGCTCCATCTCGTCACCAAGAAAATGGTTCTTCTCAGATTACAAACAAAGAGGAAGAAAAAGAGGTTAAAGTCGCTAATATGTACCCATCCACAGAACCCCTTCCCAAATCCGGCAAATCATCCATCCCATCCATCGCTCCATATCTTTTTTTGAAAGGACTGACAAGAAGCCGTCTTCGTCATCGTCATCTTTTACGTGTCATTCTGCTCGTTCGTGTTTCTGCGTCCGTAGCACACGCGTGTGCGTAGATTAACATGTAAACAGCTTCCTCCTCCTCCCTCCCTCCCTCCATCTGCTTCTGGCTCACCCATTCTTGATAGACTTTTGGTGTCCTCTCCTGACTGAGCCCAAGGTATCAACAAAGACAAACTTCTATATGAGAAGAGGAGAAAAGTTGTGAAAGAAAGGGGAATATTCTCAAGGAAAGAACCGAAACGCCTCACACCATTCCAAAGCAAAGACTCCCTCCGTTGGCGCCGGTGGCCCGGCACGTCGCCTCAAATATTCATCGTCCTATGCGTATCTGCCCCTACACGACAGAGGAAATCTCGTGGACCTCAAGAGGCATGTGGCGCGTCCTTCTCTTCTGCCTCGACACTGGTCTTGGCATCCTCAGCCTTTTGCCCAGCCAATTTATCCACGCCAGAAACGCCACTGTCAGCTTCATCGTATGAGATGCCCAGGCCATTGGCATCCTTCTTATCCGCCGCCGCCGCTGCCGCAGCAGCAGCGGCAGCATTCTCCTCAGTGCCCTCATCGAGATTCATCAACGCCGGCGGACGGTGCCGCATCTGCCTGGCCTTGGCAAGGGAAATCGTCT
The DNA here is from genome assembly GCF_025433545.1 of Fusarium keratoplasticum. Classification (NCBI taxonomy): domain Eukaryota; kingdom Fungi; phylum Ascomycota; class Sordariomycetes; order Hypocreales; family Nectriaceae; genus Fusarium; species Fusarium keratoplasticum. Next base: position 1,736,354 of record NC_070533.1, read on the forward strand.
TCTGTTGATAGCTCGTTGTGATGGGCTTGGTGTCATCACGATCGATCGTTGCCTTCATCAGGGCTGCCATCCACAATCGCCCCTGCTTCAAGTTGGGGAGAGCAAAGTAGTGAACCGTTGGCTTGGTGAAGTTCACTGCTCTCGAAAGGCCCGCGCGAGGAGGGACAAGCTTGAAGATGAAAATGGAATCGTCACCCTTCTCCAGTTGCGCGTCAGCAGGGTCCGCAGGAATTGCCTGACCTCCGACAACGCTTGTAAGAGTGGCGTGGAGGCCTGTTAGCTTTTCGTTATCGGCAGGGAGAACTCGATGGAACGAAATGTCGATAAGGCCCTTCTCCTGTTCATCATCCTCCGAGTAGTAGTATGCCAGCCGACGCCCCTTGAGAACAAACAAACGCGGCTTCCAGGTTGTCATGAGGTTTGAGCTCTTCTTCCTCATCCAGCCACTATAATCGGCATCCTTCATCGCCTCCTTGGGCGAAATCTTGAGCAAGCCGCGCGTGTAGGCGCTCGTTTCCTTTTTGCCCTTCTTTCCGCCCTTCTTGTTCGATTGCGTTGTTGTCGTGCTGGGGCTCTTTGCGGTATCAGGAGACTCAAGATCAAAGCTGGCTCCGCCCGAGGGTGTCGTCGACCCGGTTCGTGACGGTGATTCCACCATAATTTCCTTAGTTATTGAGTCTGTGGGTGTTGCAGCCTTGGATCGGTCAAGGCCAAGGTTGTCGGATATCGCGCGCATACCCTTGCCTCCAGCCAAAGCAATAGGCTTGTTGACCACCGAAGCGAGCCAATCCGAGTTGAATCCTTGATGCTTAGCCGTGCTGGGCGACGCTGTTGAACGAGCTGATCCGACTGAAGTGTCCAGTTTAGTGACAGTAGGCGATGGAGCTTCACCAGCTGGAGGCAAATTCCTAATCGAGTCCGAAGTTGTTGACGCAGTTCGCCGGTGAGGGCCTGACTGGATACCGTAATACTTCTGAGCCGCTGAAGACATGCCGCCCTCTGCCATGGATCCTACACTTCCGAACCTTGACTGCCTTGAGATGGCCGTGGCGCTTCGAACTCTTTGCTCTTCTGCATAACTTGACTTTCTCGACTCTGCCCCACTGTCGCGTTTTCGTAGTAGGTTCCGGCGTCTGCTACCTTCAACGTCTGTACCAGAGAAGTAACCCCGATCCATCTCTACCGAAGAAGTGTCGTGCGCGTCCGGTCCAGGGGGACTCAGAAGATCCTGGAGGCCGGTTGACGATAGTGGTCGTGGCGAGGTCTGAGAATAAGCGCTCCCCAAAGTCCAGTTCCGATCGAACGATGGCTGTTTCTTGTGCGTGACATCTACTCCTGGATAGGTGCCAGTGTTGGTAATCTTAGGAGTGGGAGACAGTCCGGGGGCGACAGGTGTTCCAGCATTGCGGAAGTCGGTCGATGAAGAATGGCGACGTGAGTGATGCAATTCCCTAACAGATGCCGCGGATGGTCTCTTGATGTGGCTGGCGCGATTTGTGCTGTCTTGCGCGTGATGTGTGGCAAGCGTCGGCGAGGCCTTGGGGGTTTGCGAAAGAGAAAGTCGTCTCGTCTGAATAGATGTTGGCCGGTTGGTGATAGTGTTTGTTCTACTCCTTGTACGTCTCACTTCCTCGACGCCGTCGTTTCCATAGGTCTGTGTCGACCGCCGTGTTTCTAGGCCGTGAGTATTCACCTCATCTTGCAGCGCCTTGATCTTGTGCCAAGTTTTCAACCGCCGGCCAACGGAGCCAAGATCAAACGCTTTGATAAATAGCGAGCTTTGGTCCATGCCCAGAAGAACCTCACCCGAAATCTCCTGGTCTCTAAAGACCTCACAGTGGTGCTTCTCAACACCTGAAGTGAAAAGGTATTCAGCCACATCATCGGGAGACCAAGCTTCAACTTCGGCGCGCGAGTGAAGGTCCTCCTCTTCCTCGTCAGTCTCCTCGCCATGGATATAAGACGCTCGGTGGTCGAGGGGTGTGCTGCTATACTCGCTTCCGGAATCGGTCGCTGTTGCTCGGAGTCCACCGTTGCTCGCTGGCGATCGTAAATCCGTGATATGCTCGTTGATAACGTTGAGGGTTTCGTGCAGAACAGGGCTATCCTGACTTGGTGAGGTGAGATGGTTCAAGGTCGGCAGAATGGGGGGTTCGCTCGAAGCCAGGACGGGTTCGGATTTCATATTGTTCAAAGGGAGAGTCACCGGCTGTTGGGGGATCGTCACGGATTGCCGGTTTGGAATCGGCTCCTCCCTTGAGATGGCATCCGCGCTACCTATAACCCTCGAGTCTTGTGCTGCGTCATGGTGAGAAGTCGGGGCTTTTGCGGCGCTAAAGGCGCTCGTAGGAACGATTCTGGGGGCGGGTCTGGTGTAGACTATGGATGGTCAATTATTTCTCGCGCAGGAGTGGTGATAGCGTCGGGATGCAGACCTTCGGGGAAAAGTCCATTGTTGTTATTTACCATGTGGCGGCCGAGAAACCAACCGTCGCCGAACTCGTCATCTCGTTCTATGAGTTCGACTCGGTCGCCTTTCGCAAGACTCAATTCATCGGAGCTTCGAGCTTGGAAATCGTCTGCATGTCGAAGATATTCGTCAGCATCACCAGTTTGGCGAAGAAAGAACGAGGGGCTATGAGGCAAGCTTACGTATCACGATCAGGGTGTCGCCAACCTCAGGCCGTAGAGGGCCTTCGTTAGGGCCCCTCGAGGCCATGATGTGACGGAGCGATGCGCTGGTGATGGTTGAGGCAAGATTGTTGATGGTGAACTGGTCGAGGCCGGAGAGACCGAGAAACGGAGTGGTGGTTCAAGGGCGGCTTAAACTCTGCCCGAACGGTGGCGCGGTTCCGAGGGGGAGGCCTAAGGAGTCTATCCGTGGGTGGAGGGAGAAACAAGCTGGTGAAGACGCTCAACAGACGCCATCCGTCGAGCCTGTATTGCCAGGACGGGTTGTCTGCCTGGTTGACGCTCTGCGGCGGGATGGCTGGAGATGATGGAGTTGCGCTGTCGGGTTCTGGAGGTGCTCTGAGCTTCGCTGTGGCTGTGGTGGTGCGCTGTGGTGGTGCTCTCGAATGGTACGCTAAGGTATGCTTTGCTGTAGGTAGTGGAGCGGCGGTTGGGGAGGCGGAAGAGGACCGTGGTCCCTGGACAGGGCGAGAGAGGGCCTAGCGTGGAGGGCTGCGATTGGTGCGACCCGAGTTGTTCATGACTTTTTACCAAGGTGGGCTGGACGTGGTCAAGCAAGCAGATGGGATATTGAAAAGGGCGTGAAGGGTGAAGACGAGGGAGGAGACAACTGTGATAGTTTGGATCCTGTCTGGATCTGAAAACACTTGTCAGAAGCGTGAAATTATTGAAAGGCCAGAATTCCTCGGCAATTGCAAGGTTCTGGAAGAGGTTTTGTTCCTTCAGAGGTGCATTGGGCTCCTCCACTCCAGGGGGTATCCGGGATTGGGTGATGCGGCCAACCTTTGCAGATTCTATTTTGGGATGTAATGCCAACACAGTGGGCTTGTGGTGAAATCAGGACAGAGTAAAGCGTTGTCGATGAGCCGAGCCGTGGTTCTCTGTGATTTGGCAGAGCTGAGATGGACGCGCACAGGACGAGATAGGTTGATTCGAGAACGAGAGACGCGAATGGCGACGAGGGGTTGTTGAACGGGAGATTGGGAAAGGAGACGTGGTACAGTTAGCGAATGAGGGTGACGCAACGAGCCGCTGATGATGGCAGAGGCCACCGCGCAGTGTTGTACAGAAGACGGGCCGGGACTGAAGCTGAAAAGCTCGTATTGTGAATGTGCACTTCTAGGGGAGGATGTCTAGGTAGAGGTAGGCAGCAAGAAGGTAGATAGAGAGAAAGTGAAGAATTTTCAGGTTTAGTATCGACCGTGGGGATTGCAATAAAGAATTTTTACGGGACTACAAATCTTGAATGGAAGGAAGGACATGCGCGGCGTGTTCGGACCTTCGTAGTGGGTGGATGGATGGATGGATGGATGGACGAGCGACCGACTGCAACATCGTGGTGCCTGCCTATCACTTTGCCCGTTCCTGCCGCATCTAGGTACAGTACCTACTCGGAACGAACAGCCTACAGGCAGGCACAAGGGGGCTTGACGGACGAGAAGGTGCCCGCGGGATAAGCTGTGCATTTGCACTTTGCAACCTCAGCGAGGCCCCCAACAACTCAACTCAACTTACCTGACTCTGATGCTCACAACTTCAGGTAGGTCTGGGCACCCGCAGGTGGTCTTGTTTCGCCGGGGTCATGGAAGCGAAGCGTCCGGCATAACTCTATTATGCCTGGAGTTGGGTTGTTTGATCGACTTCAAACACTGTCAGATCATAGCAGGGGCAATTGCGTCTTTTCGCTCGGTCTTTTCAGGTGCAAGGTCTTTTTGCGTTTCAGTGGATGGGCGAGTCAGACGCCATTGACAGCAGCGTTCCTGATAACGCCAGATATCGTCAGGCACAAGACAAGTTGGAGCAGTTGTTGGGAAAACCTAGATCTTCATCGAAACACGGGAATAGACGAATCATGGACTTTACATCCGTGTCCACACTACCCGATCCAAGTGGATACCATCACCAGTCCTGCATCGACAACTCGACGCATGCCAGAATCAAGCAAGACATAGCAGCCAAGCACGCTCAAGTGGGTTCGAGTGCGTCGACGCAATTATCCGAAAGCCTCCTATTTGAGAGGGGTTCTTCACATTTTCTTCTCGTCATCGAGGATCATATTAGTTATGTAATTGTGTGTGATGAACTTGAAATTTGATGCATTCACAATCATGTGTGTAAGTGGATTTGCCTACATTCAATACGTACACATTGCCCAGGTAGACCCGGACCAGTCAGGGGACAGATGGCTTTTAAGACAAAGAAGCCGCTGGCTCAACACTGTATATATATACCTTCAAAGATGGGAGGAAGATGAGGCGCCATGCGCACCACCATTCAAGAAAGTATTTCGAGACGAAAGAAATCAGTCTGCCTTACTTGCAGCACCTACCCACCTCGTAAATATCGTGAGGGACTGGTGATCTTGGCCGACCCCATCTCCCCGCTACATCCCCCTCCCAAAAAAAAATATCTCCACCCACAGTGTCCATGTCAGCCCAATCGCAGGACGGCCTCGGCGAGCATACAAACGGGCTGCTGCTCCAACGATGCAGCACCAAAACCAACCAGGCGAAGAGGGTCCCAACGAGCAAAAGCCGTCTTCCGGCTGACGGCTTATGGGTTGGCTGATGGCTTAAGAGAACATCACGTTTGCCCAAGCCCGTCTTCTTCTTTGTTTGCTCCATCACCCTCACTGTAGGTTCCCCGTCCCCGTCCGTTTGGTTCCTTCCAGTTCTCTCCCCTTGCCCGGGGTCTGCGACTGCACTGCGCTGCAACTGCGTTGCACTGCACCCCTTTGACTGGACTTGCCGCGTTCGTCTCCCACGGTTTCTCCACCTGCCGCCTGCCGCTTGCCGCTTCAACCACCTTCCTTCGCAACGCACCGCACCGCACCGCACTGGTTTTCTTCCTCTTCCAATCCTCGCTCGCAGACGACTTGACCCTCGACACGTTTGTCTCGATTTGCTCGCCTCGGCTTCGCGATCGCCAGCACGTCGCCGCTGACACCCTCGCCCTCCGCGCAACCATCCGGCGAATCATGATTAACCTGTCGGCTCTGGACTTTAGAAAGCGGCGACGTTGAGCATGATCCCCAGATAACATCCAGATGGTATTCACGATCTCGTCTCTACTACGACCTTCTCCCGGGCTAATACGCGATCGCCTCTCCAGAACTTCCCCAGATATCACCAACCTGTGAAATGCCACAAACATCCAGGTCAATCCAGCCAAGGGCCGTCCCTCCCTCCGAATCCCATCAGATCGCGACGTCAAATGAAACCCTCAACTTGCTCCTCGGCGGTCGCAATCATTCTTGGATGACCACCGGTTCATCTACAGACTTCGCTCCCAGGCAGGAACCCAGACCCTCCCAGGTCAAACCTCGAAAGCGAGGACGCCCAACAGCAGAGCCCGCTACCGAACCCGTCACCACCGCTCTCCTGCCTACCCCGAACGAGACTGCTCCACAGCATGGGAACATTTCCATCGGTCACGTTGTTAATCAGCCGACAGCTTCTGTTGAAACAATTAGGTACAGGAAGAGTCCTCTCTCCTATCTATCGCAGTTTCATCCAGGCCTTGTGTCACGCTTGGTCTGGGGAAAATAACCTAGTGTCGCTTGGCAGCCTTAGCTTGTCTAGCTCGCAATACATGACACAAGCGCTCTTAGACTTGTCGTTCCTGCTAACTCACTCTCTAGAGCTTCAACTGTCCTCCCTTCCCCAGCACTGACTGACGCACCGAGCCCGAATGTTGCAAACCAGCACGACTGCGCCAACACTTTGCCAACCGCCCACCCCGAGGGCACAGCATCGAGGCACCCTCTCCCTAACGGCGTGGACCGAGACGGCGCAGTACCCTTTTCAAATATTGCTCCGGCTCTCCAGGAGCAAACCTCGAATTCTACGCCTCCTCATCCACCCCCAACCGAACCGCCGAGCCGTAACATGACCGTTGACTCTACCCCGTCTGTCTCAGTCAATCAAGCAGGGGCATTGCCGATACCCTTCCCAGTTAGCGCGCAGGTTCCAGCTGCCTTGGTCAACCAAGCAGCGGTGCTACCAGCATCCCTCCCAGCAAACGCGCAGATCGACGTTGTTGCACCTCCAGAACTCAGGGCAAGGACCAATGGACCTAACTCTGATGTACATCTACATCGGGCGAAGCGCGCCCGTGTTCAAGGCCCGGCCACACCCAACGAGTTGAGAAACCAGGCGCTGTCTATGCAATGGAAAGAAACCATTACTAGCCGCGTGAAAGGGTGCGATAGCGCGGGACTTCTGAATGACAATGTCGAGAAACCTCGTTACAGGATCTTGATTGAAGCATGTGCAAATACCGATCACTTCTACATCGCACTTCATCAAATCCTTTGTGCTTGGTCCTTGGATAAAGCACCAGTCCACAAGATGTTCCAGGGTCTAGTCGACCCTAGCCAAGTTGATGGTTCCTTTGAAACATTACAGACCGTCCTCAGAAATAACCAAGCCATGTCGGTTTCTCATCTGGAATGGTTTGCCAACTTTCCTGTTCCTCTGGCGGAAGTCTTGAGAGTATTTCATCCATCCTCCCTGGCCAAGGACATTGGCACGTTTCTGATCCAGCTCTCATTGAATTGGTATAATCTCATTCAATCTGTTGGGAGCCGGATGCATCCGCTCCTTGCCTGCGAGCTGATCGAGCTACTCCGATGCCCTTCTCAGGGGCTGCAGGCCATGTTCTTTACCATGAGTCGCAGATGGCTCGGCATTAAAGACGGCCCTGTAGCAAATGCGATAAACGACATCTTTGAGACGGATCGAACTAATGAAGCTGCTGCGGCCGATCGCGGCGACACTCCTGAGAAGATCAACCAAGCTCGGTCTCAGATCATAGCCCAGTACTCAAGTCTTGTAGTGCAAGAACATCAACGTCACCAGATTCAAATGCAGCATCAACAATTACGACAGCAGCAACAACTCCCAGCTAGTACGTTGTCTATATCCCCTTTTACAGTTGCGTTGGATACTAACCTCTCTTCCAACGCATAGATGCAATGCTCTCTCCTGCAATCGCTCACGCTGCCCCGATCGCTGAACGACGTGGACAACGCTCAGTGCCTCAATCGCCTGTAGTCCCATCTCACACGGCGGTATCATCACCAGCGTTGGCACAATCTCCCTCAGTGCCTCAGTTCGACGCATTGGCCCCGCGTCCCTCGATTAGCGATCGCAGAGTGTCAAGTCCAGCAATCACCAACCAACATCCCCCACCGGGCAGTCCGGCCCTCCAGGAGCATCTAAGGTCTGGTCCTAACTATGTGCCAGCCGATCCTCGGATAGCTCAGCCTCCATCTACTACCAACTATTACTCCCCACGGATTCAACCACCATCCTTACCCGGGGCGGCCAGTGCTGGGCCCTCACCATCACATTCAAGGAATGGATCTCAGAGTACACCGCAAACCCCTGTCTTGCCCTCCCAGGGCCAACTCCAGGCTCCTGTTCTCTTATCAAATGGACCACCGGTCCATCCGCAAAGGAGAGCAGCCTCTATTGCATACCCGTCGCAGTCAGTTCCCAATGCCCAGGGGGGTTACCTGCAACATCCTCCGACCGTCCAGCCTCACTATATTGAACAAGCTCCGCAATCTGGGCCTCGTCAAGTCATGAATCCGGCCCCAATGGCACATCCTCACACCCAGATGATGCATCCCCATCAAGCAGTTCAACCTCTTCCCCACATGCAGCACGCCGTGTTGACACCCACTTCGCCAAACTACCCTCACCTAGTACAAGCATTGATGCCGCAGCATCAAGCATACCAACCACCTGGTGTCCACCGACCAGTTCCTCCGAGACGGGCATTCGCACCAATCCCTGAGACAGAGTACCCAATGAGTCCGTACGGCCGAGTGTCGCTCCAGGTTGGTCTGCACAAGGTTGGCCTGCGTAGCCCTCGGCGCGTCCCTGCACAACCGGCGAATACTCGTTATTACCAATACATCAAACAGTTTGCGCTTCAGCCCATGTTGATTGCGCCACAAACAGGTCTACGAATATTCAGCTTCAACGTGCCCAAAGATCACATGCGGAGGCTTGCCAGGAAGACTCAAGGAGAAGGTCTCCCATACTGTTATTACTCTGAAGGCTCTTGTCGATACAGACTTCGTACCTGCGCGCGGTCTGCCAAGGAGACAGCGGTTCAAGAGGCAGATTGGGTGCTGGCAGCAGCACAGTGGCCTCCTTACATCTTTTTCGATCTCAACCGTACCTGCATGGAGTTGCGTCGAAAGCAGCACTTCCATAAGGATCAGCCAATGGAGCTGACCGACTTCTTGGTTGAGGGCGAGAACAGTTTAAGATTGAGTTTTCCTCAAAATCCACAAAATCAAAGACTGAGCGTCAAGTATTTCTTAGCAGTTGAGATTGTGGAGACCATTAGCCACGATTCTGCCATGAAGATGATCGAGACAGGACGAAGAATTCCAATGGAGGATACGAAGCGGAAGATACAAGGACGGTTACGCGGCTCGGACTCTGACGATGTCATCATCGAGGATGAGACTCTGTCGGTCTCGTTGGCAGACCCTTTCAGTGCAACTAGGTTCAACATTCCTGTTCGAGGGGCTCATTGCCAACACCTGGAGTGCTTCGACTTGGAGACGTGGCTCCAGACGCGGCCCCAGAAACCGGCACAACAAGGGGGGGGAGCGTCGCAAGTAGGGGACGAGCCCTCGCTGGTGGATGTGTGGAAATGCCCAATTTGCGGGCAGGATGCCCGCCCCAGCAGTCTCTGGGTTGACGACTACCTTGTCGGTGTTAGACAGGCTTTGGTGGCCAATGGTGACACGCGGACAAAGGCCATCACGATAGATGCCACGGGAGCGTGGTGTGCTGTCGAGGAGCCAGATGACTCTGATGATGACGAGTCACCTGGGCCGAGGCCCCTAACAGTGGCCAAAAGGGATACTCGGCGGTCTGAATCCACCATGCCGGCACGAGCGGCTGTGATTGAAATCCTAGACGACGATTAACAGGGTGCAAAAAGCGGATATGTGCGAGTGGAGAAGAAGCAAGAGCAGCCCAATGGAGATTTGGGCCCTGGGTCCGGCGTTTGGAGATATAGGGCATCTGTGTCAGGTCAGGAAGAATGTGTTTTGCAAACAGATACCACTACAGTTTGATTCAGGGTTGGCGTTGGCGTTTTCAAGGCGGGAGGAAGGGAAGGGAAAGGAAGGGAGTCGAGGCCTGGACCAATCTCGAGGCATTGTTCCTCGGTATGTATCATGGCTCACAGGACATGTTTGATATTGTAGTTTCTTTTTCTCTTGGTTGAGAGTTCCGCGCTCATTAGTTATGTGGGCAGTGAGATATAGAGGTTCTAGCCTCGTATATACTTGAGGCTAGGAAAATCGAATAAAAGCACGAAGCGATAACGAGACAACAGGCGAGATGCAAGCGGCTGGACTGGAAAACGTTGATATTGGTGTTGAGGTGGCAGGATATTGGGCAGTTAGTGCGCGATAGAAGATACCTGAATGGTCACAGTCTCAGTGTGGAACGCAGAGTATTTTTTATCTCTGAAGGTCACCCTGGGTTAAGCTTGGTCCGAATCTAGGTTGGCTTGTCTAACTACCACTTGCTGACTGACCACATCATCATCCAGGAACAATCCTCGAAAACCCTCGCCGGCCATGGCGGAAAGATCCTCTAGCCCGCCGCGCCGGCTTAGATCATGCGTCTCTTGTGTAAAAGTGAAGGCGAAATGTCGTTTTCAGCAAGAGAATATTGCGCGCCATCTATGTGATAGGTGAGTACTCCCTGCCATGCTTCGTACTCGTCGAGAGCGTGTGGATAACCTAGCCAAGGTGTCAGAGCATGAATATAGAATGCCTGCCCCAGACTACGAGAAGCTTGAGAAAGCCTAGGAGGATAAAAATGAGTGACAGGTATTATTAAACTACATTAGATTTATGAGAATGGGCATCTGATGTTGCTTCAAGCTCGGCTACCCTAGAGCAAACCACCGTCTCAGGGGGACATGAGAACAATGGTATGTAAGGCCATTTTCCTACCCAACAAGCAAGGTCCCGTAATTAATAGCTTAAACTGATTGCTCACAGGTATTGGAGATCATGAAAGAGGTGGTGGAAGTCTGGTCAAGAATAACACGCAGGTCGATTCTCCACTAAACTCCCACATTCTTCAACCCCCGTTTGGGCTTTCATGGCCTCAAGCAACTCATGCTTTGACTACTTTCCGCCGGAATCATACATTACACTCTCCCCTTGTAACTATGAAGGAAGACTCAACAGCCGAAGACTTGTATAAAGAGAAGCCCTTCTTGTTCCGAGCCATCATGCTTGTTGCTTCACCATTGCCTAGATCGAGAGTTGTCAAGATGAAACGCAACACGCTTGCGTATCTGGGCTATAGAATGTTGGTAGAGGAAGAAAGGACTCTGGATCTACTTCAAGGTCTGCTAGTTGTCGCCGCTTGGTAAGATGTTCATTTGCTTTGCAGCCAGTTGCCCATGGCTAATGAGATTAAACAGGGCGCACACTTGCCACATCGACGAAGGCCAGGTTACGAACCTTGCTTTTCTTGGTCTTGGATATGCACACAAGCTAGGAATTACTCAAATGCCCTCATCGTCGCCCGAGCAGGTCAACAGCAATAACCAGCCTGGGACCTCGGGCCTGACAGAAAAGATGCGACAAGAAGTAAAGGCACATTCTTTAGATGAGCAGTGCTGTCTTCTTGGCCTCTACTGCGTTCTTTCAGTGTAAGTGTAAAATATGAGTATCTTACAGCAGAACACTGACATATCCAAGTATCTCGACCAAACAGTCTCGAAGCAACCCCCTTGACTCAGCACATATTGATATCTGCTGCAACAACATAGCCGCCTCTCAAAGCGCGACATCTAGCCCCGCCCTGGAACATCTCGTACGATTTATTGAATTGAGCGAAAGATTGTCAAAAGGCTTTGGTGAACCACATGAGCGCACCCTCTCTAGACCCTATGCTTTTCTCCTCGAAGGTAACGGGCGTCGTTTTCGGGCTGATCTGGAACGCCTTGCTGAAGTAGCTACTCGGAATGATCCTGCAAATCATCATCAGATTTTCCAGCTTTATCATCAGTACACCCTAGTGCGTCTTTACGAGCCCGCCGTTATGGTGGCGGATCATCCAGACGAAGGCGTTGCCCCGTTTGTGTATCTCTTGATCTGCCTCCGCAACTGTCTCGACGCCATACGGTCCTTCTTTGACCTCCTCCTGTCCTCTCCACCAGAGGATATACTAAAACGTTCCATTATAACCACTGATCAAGCTGCGTTTGTCATGGTTCTGGCGGCACGGCTTCTGCTCATCGACGCGCCCGGTTGGGACCCCGCGGCCGCCCGGCAGATACTCGACCTAAGCGTCGTGCTGGGGAAGATACAGACGCACATTGAGAAGGCAGAGGCACAACACATGAAGGCGATGCAAGAATTTGCTGCCGTGGCAGGAGACACGCTCTCTGAAGAGGAAAAGGCCGAGAATAGCACGTTGGGGGAGCTGGCCACGAAGACGCGGTTGCTGAAGGAGTGGTTTGAAACAAGACTCGAAGGTGAACATGCTGACAAGATGCCCTCTATGCATGGCTTCTCGATGGAAGCAAGAGATGGCGAGACTGAAGAGGGTATGACACGGCTTGGAGGGCTTTTGAATGATATCGCATGGAACTTTCGGCCATTTGGATGGTAGTTGATTTGATGTGTCACATATCGGATCTCACGGTATATGTGAATATGTAAATCAACAACTCTATGGGTATCATAACGGAAGAAATCTATAGTAAATCAAAGCCAACCCGACCAAAACTCCAGACATTGGTGCGTAAATCGTACAATCCTCATCTCAAGCGTCGTTTCACATCCACCATCATTCCTCATCATCATCCGACCCGCTCTTGTCATCATATGCGTCCTCACTGTCATAAATCTCGTATTCCTCTGCAGAGTGGTGAGACTCGTCGTCGGTAGACCACTGGAACTCATCCTCCTCTGAGAGATCATCCTCGTCGTCAACGTAGATGGCATTCACCAACTCTTCCCAACAAGCAGCATCACTCATGTCAAGACCCTCAATGCGGGCCTTCCACTTGCCCTTCAGCTGTCCCTCTTCATCATAGGGCATCTGCCTCATCCATGACGCCCAGAGGCTCACAGCCCTAGATGCGTCAAGCGAGCTGGCGCTGAACCACTCGTTGTGACGGATGCCGCACACCGGGCAGCCCGTCGCCTCGACCTTTCGCTGGTTGATCAGCTGGGCATGGACGAGCCTCTCGATCTTGACGTAGTGGTCGGCGCTCTGCTGGACGAGGACCTTGGGGCGGTACGCGCACTGGGTCTCCCAGCAAGCCATCCGCGCCTGTACGTCTTTGGCGAAGCCTATCTTGAGATAGGGCGCCGCGTCGTGGTAGCTTTCGGGGAAGGTGTAGGTGTAGATGTATCCATCAACATAAGTCTCGGTTTTCAGAAGTGGGCGGAGCAAGAGCTTTCTGATCTTCTTATTGATGAATGTTGTTGATCGAACAAGGCTGTAGCGTTCAAACTTGTGAACGACCTTGGTTTCCTCGGTGGTCTTGGGGGAGTCGGGTGTGGATGAAGGTGTCTGGGTAGCCAAGCCTGGGGTCTCCTCTTGTGTGGAAGTCTCCTCGTCAGTCTCGGCATCTGAATGCCAGGCTGATGAGGGAGGTGTTGGCGAGTAATCCTCAGCTTCATCTTCTGACGAGGTATTCTCTTGTTCCTCGTCCTCGACTGAAGGGATCGGAATTGACTCAAGCTTAACTCTCCACTCCGAGATCTGAATGGGACCAAACTTGTCCCCATGGCCTACCCTCTTGTTCTTGCACATGATCAGATATGCGAGCTCAGAGAGGATTGATTCAGCAGCCTTGAAACTGCCAAGCTCGACAATCTGGTCGAGCAGCTTGGCCGCTTTATTACAGTCGTTCTTGTTGATATTGACAGTGCACCGCGAATTGTCCTTCTTCTGGGTTTTGCCATGGCATGTCATGCTGTGGCAGACATCCATGTCGAGCAGCTCCCGCAGAGCGGAGGCCGTGGCAGGCCATGTTGTAACAGAAGGAGAAGCGGCCATTGTGCAAGGAAAGTCCACGCACGGTATAAGAGGATTGGATAAGAGGATTGGATAAGAGGATTGGATAAGAGGAGGTTGGTGATGGTTTCTATGCCAACATTCCCGCAGATACTCGACGATATATAGCACCTACCTTGCCTACTCCGAGATGGGGGTTAAGCGCCCATCGAGGCGGAGCCGGCTTGGAGGGCCTCCTAACTGTCTCGACTTGGGTCATGATGCTGGCCAGAAGGGGGAGGTGGGATCAGCTGGGTGGAGCCCCTCGTGATGGCTGCATGAAGACTCGTAACAGAGAGGGAGCTGCCAACAGGTGTTGGTTGGTAGCTCAAGCATCCATTGCTTCTCGTGGGGGACGGATAGCTTTTGTCGACGATGAGGCTTCATTTCGTCCCGAGTATGAACATCGTATTCGTTCTTGAAGATGATATGAAGTCAGAAAAAATACTCTGAATATTCAGTACAGTCTGTATCTATTCTTGTGTGTTAGTTGTGAGTGTGTTGGAAATGAGTCTTGGCTAGTGATTCAGCCCCGGAGTGGCACCCCGGTCTCAGGCCTTGCACCCGCATCGAGGCGAGGCACATTTCTGCACATCTGCCCTGACTGCGCCTTGCGTTACGACATTGTTAGCCCATCCGCTGAAACTCGACCCGGATCTAGATGCCATCTCCTTGTAGCTGATGACGTTTATGAAGGCATCGCAGGCATCGTCAGCACGGGGGAGCGGGCCGTTGCGGGAAGGGCGGAAAGTGGAGAAGATGGCGCAAGAATAGAAGCCCAGAGTTCTTCCACTTCATCTTGTTATCTTATCCAACGATGGATCTGTGTAAGGCAGCATCTGGGATGTGAAGAATATGCATGTCCAATGATAATGGAATTCCCTCAGTCCAGAGAGACGTCTAGATGACTCAACCACTACTAGACACAATGTCGCAATCAAAAACCAATCAACTACATGAACCAGCGTCAATTCGTGCAATAGTATGCCGAACTCGGGTGGACGAGTCACCGTCAGTCATGCCCAATATTGATTACTGTAGGCGCGTTCAAGGACGCTTCGAGCTACAAATATAGAGTTTGTCGCTGCAAGACCATCAACCCCTCAATCCGATCAACCAAGAGCATACACTCCGGAACACACCTAATAATACGATGACTTCCTTTGAGAGCCAGATCGATTCCGCTCAGCGCATGTATACACCGCGGGCAACCGACTATGAAGATTCCTGGCACCCAGAATACAGCCAACGCTTCACAGATGTAGCGCCTATCAAGCCGGGTGATCACATCCTTGACCTGGCATGCGGCACTGGTCTGGACGCCATAATTGCAGCTGAACGAGTTGGCGATCATGGCACTGTCATCGGCGTCGATGTCACAGCTGCCATGCTCGAAAAGGCGCGGGAGAAGCTCAAAGACAACCCAACTCTGGCTCGTCGCCTTACGTTGGTTCAGCACGATGTTACCAACTTGAACGAATGCCCGCACGTGCAAAAGGGTAGCTTCGATCTCGTTCTCTGCTCAAACGCATTTGTCCTGTTTGAACATCCAGAGCAAGTCGTTGCCCATTGGCGCGAATATCTCAAGCCGGGCGGCAGGGTCGTCATCGACATCACCCACGAGCAAAATCTTCCCTCTGGCGTCTTGGTGGAAAAGGTCGCTAGAAGCTTGGATCTCCCTTTCCCTTCGAATCGAACCTGGATCAAGTCCAAAGACTCATTCAGCGAGATACTAGAGCGGCAGGGCTTTGTGGTCGAAAAGGTAGAGCTTGTGGAAAAGGCTTTGGGTCTCGGCAGCACGTACCTCGACCTCGACCAGGCTGATGCGCAGTTCGATCAAATCTTGAACGGCCCTCTTGCTGGCATGACTATTGCGGACACCCTGAGAGCCAGTGGCCGAGACAAGTTCAAGCAAGAGTGGGAGAATGCTGCAGTCGACGGCAAGATTGAAGTGTCCGACATTCTCTACGTCTATGTTGCCCGAAAGATTTGAGATACGGCGTATCTCGCCCAGTTTCTAATTTCTAATTCCAAACCCATTATAATATCACCTTACATCTTCGCCTTCACCTGATGGTATTTAGGCTCAACGGGTATCTTTGGATGATCGCCAGCGAGCTTCAGGCCAGTCACTCGCTCAAGCTCATCCACAGCCTCAAACGCCCTCCCCAGGTTCACCTTGATTGTTCGAAATCCTTGCTTGCGCGCCTCCTTTAGATTTTCACCAATGTCGTCCAGAAACACCACATCTCCCGCCTCGATGCCCTCATCCCAGCCTAGCCCCTGACCCCGAGGCAACCATTTGAAGGCCTCTGCGTGCTCGCGAATTTGCGTGAGAGCGAATTGATACATCTTGGGATCCGGCTTGCGGATTCCAACGTGAGCTGAAGAAACAAACACGTCGAATAGTGCTCGGACCGGTTCGTCAAAGAAGTTGTCGATATGGAGCTTGTGACCTGGAGGGAAAATGACCGTGTTGCTCAGGGCAGCCAGGATATACTGGCCACTCTCCTTGAGATTCTTCAGCGCTGGGTACATCCAAGGATCGGGACTGCTCGAGACGGTCATCATTTCGTTGAACAGCCATCTCGCATCGACATCGGGAACAGGTGGTGTCTCTTTCAAGAGCTTGGGGTTTTTGCCCTGTTCTCTCTTGTAGAACGCCTCCCATCTGGTTTGATCATGAAGGTCCTGGGTAAATCCGCCGAAAAAGGAGTCGTCCATGGGTATCTCTCCCCTCTCTAACCGATGCCAATATCCATTGGGCGCGGTGCTGGATATGGAGTAGTTGACCCATCCAGGGGGGATGCCGAGGCTCAACTCATAGTCCAGGATAGCTTGGAACGGCGACACGACCTGGAGAATATTAGCATTGAAAGAAGTATCCCTGCGAATCCGACGTTTTGTAAGGGAAAAGACATCTCTGGATAGCCGGAAGAGACGGAAAGGGGGAACGGTCAAGAGTGTTGATGTCACCGGGGTTACTTACACATACACCCCCAATGTCAAAGAGGAGGACTTTGGGCTTTTCTTCTGGCATCTTTGCTGGACGGAACCTGAGATTAGGTGCTGGAAATGATGATGATAGTTCAGAAAATCAGCGGTCAAGTCTTGCAGTCAAATCTGTGCTACTCTTCGACGATGACACCCAAGTGTAAGCCGGAGCTTGGGACATTCAACTCCGAGGAACCCCACCCATGAGCCTCGGCATGGGTTCCCCAGCATTCCGCGGGGAAAATTGTTAAGATAAGGCCTTCTTATCGGTTATCTGCCTCAAGTCCTGGATCACGTGCCTCGTCCCCAACCCAGGTCCACAGGCACGAGCTAAGCGATTTTGGCGATTCATTAGGGCACAGAAAAGTATTATCCCCCACCAGCCCGATTTTGAATCCCTCCATCAACTTTCCAACCTCAGCATCACACGTCGTCGTTGGCAAATACCGTCAAGATGGTAAGTTGAGGCCTATCTCGGGGGAGTCGCTCAGCAGAGGACTCCTCTAGATGTTTTTATTCTCGGCAGAAATGCCAATTGCTCGACGAGAGTCACCGCAAGTTGCTTCGGAACGAGGATGAGCAAATCTGAAGCGCAAATTGCTGACTCGGGGATGTGCGATAGGTTTTCCACAAGTTGGTCAAGAACAGCGCGTACTACAGGTGAGTTATTCTGCTTCGCTCTGCTTTTGAAGAAATCACGCTGACCAAATCACAGCCGCTACCAAACCAAGTACAAGCGCCGCCAGCAGGGCAAGACCGACTACTACGCCCGCAAGCGCCTCATCACCCAGGCCAAGAACAAGTACAATGCGCCCAAGTACCGCCTCGTCGTCCGCTTCACCAACAAGGACATCATCTGCCAGATCGTCACCTCTGAGATCTCTGGCGACAAGGTCTTCGTCTCTGCCTACTCGCACGAGCTCAAGGCCTACGGTATCGAGCACGGTCTGACCAACTGGGCCGCTGCCTACGCCACCGGTCTCCTCATCGCCCGCCGCGCCCTCAAGAAGCTCGGCCTCGACGAGGACTTCACCGGTGTCGAGGAGGCCGATGGTGAGTTCACCCTCACCGAGGCCGCCGAGACCGACGATGGCGAGCGCCGCCCCTTCAAGGTCTTCCTCGACGTTGGCCTGAAGCGCACCTCCACCGGTGCCCGTGTCTTTGGTGCCATGAAGGGTGCCTCTGACGGTGGTATCCTCGTCCCCCACTCCGAGAAGCGATTCCCCGGTTACGACATGGAGACCAAGGAGCTCGACGCTGACGTCCTCCGCAACTATATCTACGGTGGCCACGTCGCTGAGTACATGGAGACTCTTGCCGACGACGATGAGGAGCGTTACCGCAGCCAGTTCCAGAAGTACATCGACGACGACGTCGAGGCTGAGGGTCTTGAGGACCTTTACACTGAGGCCCACGCCGCCATCCGTGAGGACCCCTTCAAGAAGGCCGAGGGCGAGGGTGAGAAGAAGACCAAGGAGGAGTGGAAGGCCATCTCCAAGAAGTACCGAACCCCCAAGCAGACCAAGGAGCAGAAGGAGAAGCGGGTGCAGGAGCGCATCGCCGAGCTTCTGGACGAGGAATAAAAAGTTTTCAACCGTGTGGGCATTTGACGATTGTTAACCTTGGCATTGGGTTTGGAGTTTCGAGGAAAGGAAAGGTCCGTACACTGGGTCACATGAATGAATTATCAAAAAGATACCTTCCCGCCAAATTCCATAGCTGTGGTGAACGGGTGTCTGATTGTACTCGATCCAAGTTTTGTGCTTGTCGTGTGAGTGTGAGTGTGTGTGCTGTATGTGCGTGCGTGTGCCCTTACCCGTTGTGGGCCTAGTCTGAGAGGTGCATGCAACTCAAACGAGCGCTGGCAGGGCTGACGTTGAACTTTCTCAAGTCATTGAGTTTAGGGCACGACACCATCGCCAAGTCTCGGAACTGCTGCTTACATGAGGCTCAACAGTGGTGAGCTCATTGGTAAGACAACAGTTGAGAGAGTTTCCCACCAAGTCTTGCATCTCGTGGACATTCGCGACTTGGAAGAAACGGCCCGGAGCTAATCTCTCTTAAAGTTATACCAGACCGATAGAGCATGAGCATGAGGATGCATGAGTAATCTGGCACCGTCGCTGGGGTTAGGGTTCCCTCCGGGTATTTCGGACTCGGACAGTGACGGAGGTTGCTTAGAGGCGGCTGACGGAAGCGATTGACAAATATCCCTCTTCTGCAGTCCAGTCCCGAGCGGCGGAATTGTATTGGAGGTTACATGTATCCATCACGGGAGAATAGAAGCGAGTGACGAAGGCGGGGGATCCATCCATCCAGGGGGGAAATAATGGCTCTTCGCTCTCCACGGAACGGAACCTGACGCCGGGAGTGGATACTGACGGAGCAGGACCCTTGAATAATGATGAAATCAAGGTCGTCTCGAGCAGGAAAACATGAAGGGATCGCGGGCCGAGGTCGGCACTCTGTTGACGATGGACAAGCGACCGCCGGGGAAAAGCAAGCTCGGCAGGGGGAGCTAGAGACTTGTTTGCTGGGGCTCGGGCGTTATTTCGTTATTTTCAGCGGTAAACGTCGTGGCGATTCCCGATTCTGTCTTTCTCTCTCGGAGCGGGCGCATATTCCGGCCCCGACGTGATGCGGGCGGGCACCCGCGCGGGTATCCCCATCCATCCCATCGCATCAGACAATCTGCGGGCTTGGTGACGATTTCTGTTTGGGGTGGCGCGTGCAAGGGAGGGGCAGCCGAAAGTAACGCCAAAACATCCCATCATCAGCCATGTCCAGAGGTTGGGATCGGAGACTAGATGGAAAAAGTCAGGCAGTTTGGTCGTGATAGAAAAGGAATCGTTCAGTAGCTGTCAAAAAAGTTGACGGATGCACGCTATGCGTGTAAAAGGATTCTTCCATGTCTCGGTACGTAGTGGACGAAGCTCGGCATCTCTGGGCACCTTTTTTGCTTTTTTTAATGCCTCCCTCACCCCTTTGATGTCATATTCCTTACCTTCAATACCAGCCTGATTGGCTCCCCGGACTTGCCCTCCTGAACAAGACACAAGGTGAAGGCTCAAGGTGAGAGAGAAATGGATCCCGTAACTGTTGTGTGACGGGGAACAACAGCAGCGAACCCTGATGACATCCATCACTTCGCCAAGATTTCCCTCCAGACACGTGAGCTTCGAGGGTTCTGCAACCTGTCAGTTACCGGGTATCACGAGTGATGGATTGTGTGACGATTTTTTCCTCCTCTGTCGATTTCTGCTCTGCGCCCATCATGGGCTGAGGGGAGATGCATCATCAGACGTTGCTGCACGGGAAACCCACGAGGGGGGACATTGTTTTAATTCTCCCCAGCTCGAAATGGCGGTTTACCCCTTTTCCCCCATGTTTACATCTCGATGGCTGAAAACCACGACAAGTTGGATTGGGTTTTTCAAGGCTGGCTGGACGGAATAGAATTACAAAGCAAAATCTCTCTCCCGTGCCCAGTCTCCGAGGATTGGATATCCGGGATCCAGGATCTCACCAACCCATGATGGGTGGTGGTCGCTAGAATCGGCCGCGGCGCTCGCACTGACGCCGATAAAGCCGGGGTACCTACCGACACTCTTTGCCCGCCCGAAGCCTCCTCTACCCGTTTGCCGTTTGATCATGGGGATTTGTTTGTGCTGGTTGGAGCTGGGACAAGGCCTTTTTGAAATTGTCATGGTCTTACACTCGCTCAGTCAGTCTCCTTTTTGCGAGCTTGTTCGTCAATGGTATCAATCGGATCCCTCCCCTCCCATCCCGCGTACAAAAAAGTGACCATGCATCTTTATCCGTCAGTCAAGGACTCCACAAACCCCGTCATGCTTGATGATCCAGCCCTAGCTAGTAGGGTACAAGTACAGAGTTTAGTTTACTTTTATGCCTTGGTCAGCACAAGCAAAGCAAGCACCCGAGCTGGAGCTGGCGATGAATGAATGGCCATGATACATGGATGTAATCCACTCGTTTCCCTCGCCTCAAGTCGACGGTACTTGTACGCCCGCGCATTTGCCCCCGTCTGCGCATAAGTTTACCATGGATGGCAATGAATAAGAACAACAAGAAGAGACTGAAGCCTCATTGTTTATCTCCCCCCGTCATCATAGTCCCGCTCCAGGCCGAGACCGCGAGCCATGCCAGCGTCCGACTCGCGCTAGGCGACTAATGCCGGTAGAAAGGTAAATGTACCTGTACTCGACGGATAGAGCACAAGCGCAAGCGCACCACCGTTCCCGGTACTCCAACCTAGTTACTGGGTACCTGCTACTACTGGACCTTGAGCAGGGCAATCCAATCTAGCTTCCCTCCACTCAGCCAAACCATTCTTAACCAAATCCAGCCCACCCTCGACCATCTCCAGCATTCGCCCGCCGTCCACCACCACCACCTCGACACACCTTCTCTCCTCTTTCCTTTACAAATCCCTCCCTTGATCCGATATCTGAGATATTCCTTCACCCCAATATATCCACAGCATCCCATCTATTACTCTCCTATCCACATTCCTCAGCCTCGTCGCTGCCGCCATCCCAGCATGGAGCAGGTCCACGGCGTCGATGTGAGCTGGATGACCCATGGCGCTCCCAAAGGCATGTTTCCAAGTCGCCACCCGTCCTCGTCCTATCGCATCGCCTCCCGCGATAACCACGACGACGACTCCGAACTGACCTCTAGAGTAGAAAAAGCGTCAAGGAATTCACCTCCTTCCAAGAGTCCCTCGCCAGCCCTACCGCGACAGATTCCTGGCGCAACTTCGAGACCAAAATCGCCGGCTTCGGCCCCGACTGACAACCCGTCGCCCGATACCAACGGTACAAATAATGGCCAGACCGTACCTTCCAACGGCTCCGCTACTCAAAGAAGACCCTCGCGCTCGAATTCTGTAGATAAACCAACTCCCGTTGGAACTCCGCCGCACCGTCGCAATTCATGGTTCTCCAATATTTCCGCAAAGTTCTCCTCCAGCTCGCCGCCCGCCAACCCGCCCACACCGGCTTCAATACCAGAGACGCCCAGTCCAGCCTCCGATCCCGCTCCTCCCAAGCTCTCGCATACAAAGAATGCTGTCCTGCAACATGCCTCCAAACCCGAAGGTGACGGTCCTTATATACCAGCCCCGCCAAAGAGTGGTCAAGCCGGTTTCCTGGGTGTGTTTAGACGTCTATCCTCGTCCTCCAGCGGTGCACTCTCGCCTGGTGGTAAGTTAGGACACGGTTTGGTCGACAGGGTGGTTTTGAATGTGGACCAGAACCGGGAGCGATGTCCTATATCCGAACTCCATTGCGCCAAATTGCGAAGGGTGGCTTTCTGCGTCGACGTCGAAATTGCGCCAATGCCTCGGTACGCCGAGGGTGAAACTGCACAGCCTAACAATGTCGACAAGGTGCAAAAGAAAAAGGTCACGGAAAAGGGGGAGGGGGAGGCCCTCAAAAACCCAAAGGCTGTAGAGGAACAGAAGGAGACCAATGGAGCAGTGAAGAGCACTGGGGAACCTCTGCCCAAAGAGCCCGAGAAGGAGGGAACTGAAGCTCCTCCTCCTCCTCCTCCTCCTCCTCCTGCTCCGGCCGCCAAGAACGAGTCCACCAACGACAACACGACCCCGGCATCTGAGAAGAAGGAAGAGAACACTAAGAAAAAGGAGAAGAAAAAGAAGAGCGAGGAGGAGCGCAAGGCCAGGAAGGAAAAGAAGCGCAAGCTCGCAGAGGCCAATGGATCAATCCCCATGGAAATTCGTTATGACAGTAGCGACTCTTCCACCAACACCAAGACGCCTCCGGTTGTCAAGGCTCCTAAGACGACGTCTTACCCAACTACTAACCCTGTTCGCATCTACCGAAGATGCTGTCAGCTACGCGAGACGCCGATCCTTAAGAAGATCACTGAGCAGCTCAACGACTCGTCCAATTACTCGTCCTCGACTGGCATGGTGAACAAGCTCGATCTAACCAACTACTGGCTCCAACTACCAGATCTGATCACCCTTGGAGATTATCTGGCCGTTGTACCTGTTCGGGAAGTGTTGCTGGAGAACAGTGGGCTGAGCGACGAGGGTGTACGGGTCATCTTGGCCGGTCTCCTTGCAGCAAAGCGCACTGTCCCGAAACGAGGGAAACCCAAGCACGACCTCGAGGAGCAAGGTGGTGTTGTGGAACGACTCGTATTGAGAAACAACAAGATCGGTCCTGATGGTTGGAAGCATCTGTCTCTCTTCACTTACCTCTGTCGATCCCTCAAATTCCTTGACCTCTCCCAGATTCAATTCCCTCGCCAACCTCAGATGCAGCAGAATGGTTCATTGCCCAATGGCGTTCAAATTCCCCGAGGTATATCAGACATTTTTGCCAAGGCTCTTGGGGAACGTCTTGGCGGCTCAGTTCTCGAATTGGTCAACCTGAGCGAGACTGGCCTGAGCATGGAGCAACTGGGGACAATTATTGACGGGCTAATAAAGTGTGGTGTTCGACGGCTGGGTGTCTCACACAATCAGATCGATGAAGAAGGCGTGCGGCATATCATCAAATTCCTTGCTGCCGGTAACTGTGAGGGTCTGGATCTTGGCGGAAACGATCTCAGCGAGCACACCGAGGCCCTAGCGGCGGCCATCAACAACGATCAATCAACATTATGGGCGATGAGTCTGGCTGGCTGCAACCTGTCGCCGTCCTCTCTCTGCAAGATTCTTCCCACCATGGCCAAGTTGACTGAGCTTCGCTTCATCGATCTGTCGCAGAATCCGGCGTTGTTCCAGTCAACCCCCAACGCCGTCGGTTTGCTCAGAAGGTGAGTTTTCATAATTGCTTACCATATGCATATATCATTTGACTAACTTGATCCAGATATCTGCCCAAGATGAAAGCCTTGAAGCGCATTCATCTCGAGGATGTTCAGATGACCCCAGAGCAGGCGATTGCCCTGGTCGAAGTCTTGCCCGAGGTCAAGGCCCTCGCACACATTAATATTACCAACAACACCGAGATAATGAAGCTGGCCGACGCGAGGACTGAGGAGGCCCAAGAGGAGGCCTGCGCTCTATATGCCTCCCTACTCGCAGCGGCTCGTGTGTCCAAGAGCCTCATCTGTGTGGACATTGAGGTTCCCAGCGAACGGTCTGGAGAAATCGTCAAAGCAATGGCCAAGCAGGTCGTTGCCTACTGCCTGCGGAACATGGAACGAATCCCTGATGCCGATGTCAATGCGGCTCTTGCTTCAACTTTGGCTGAGAATGGTCTTGAGGGGCATGATCACAAGCACCATACTTATCCCGATGTTCTTGCGCATCTTGTCGGACACGACGTCCTGGATCAGGACGAGGATATCGACCTCGATGGTTCGGCGCCCGACGAGGACTATGTTATTGGAGGCACCGGCGTGGTCAAGGCGCTGACCTGTTGCTTGAAGAACCGGGGCGATGAGTCCCGGAGACAGTCGGGCGAGTTCATTCGTGAGGTCGAGAACGGTGAATCGAGGCCCGCGCCAACATTATCAACGGGAGGAAAGGCCAAGGATATGTCGAAGCATTTGTTGATGGGAGCTCGCAAGATCCGACTCCGTCTCCAGCCAGCACTGACCAAAGCCAGGGCCAATCCTGGTGATCAGGACAACCTGCGTAGGCTGACCTTCTTGGACGATACATTGCAGGGTATCATCAAGCGTTTCGAGGACGAGTATCCGGATACACGCGAGGAGCCTGCCAAGCCAACTCGACCGCGGGCCGAGACCAAGGGAGCAGTGGAGGCTCCAATTGTACTCCCACCAGAGGATCCCTCTTTGGCTCTTTCGGATAACGAGGATGATTCCGAGCTCAATGCGGCCGGAGCACTATCGAGGTCGAACTCGATGGCCAAGACATTGGCAGAGGAAGAGGGCCGGATCCTCCGGGCCGGTCATCGGTTCCGTGTTGGCTTCTTCAAGCAGGAGCAGATGGACTTATTCAGTACCATCGACGATATCAGCTCAGACCCGAAGCACGTACGCATGCTCTCGGAACTTGCGGAGGATATTGGCGGAGAGCTTCTTGAAATTGTGAAGGAGAAGGGCCCTGTGAGGGCCTTCAAAGAACATCGTGATATTGCGCTCAAGAGCATGGAGGAGAGTGACCCGGAGCACTGGGAGCACTTTGCCGAGGCACAGCACAAGGCTCGTGCTAATATCACCGTTCCCAAAAATACGGACGCTCTCAACAAAGCTGACGAGAGCGCAATCGATGAGAGCGCGGTCGCCGACTGAAATAGGCACCGAGTGTCCGGAAGACTCGGGATAAGAGAAGAGAGTGGGGAAGTTTTCGAGGGGGTTTGCCCAACAAGAGCACTGTAAAGGAATGATCACGACATTGTTGTCGTCATGAGTAGACGCGAGGACTTGTTGGTCTAATCAAGGGACGGGAGGGGCGGTTGAGGGGGAGGATACGTTTTGTGCTGAAAAGTGCATCAAGATTCGCATAGCCACGGCGCTCGTTTACGATTTTCTGGTTCTGTTTTGCTTTTAAGCGGGGAGTTGCTGTTGCTGTTGCGTGCTCTTTGAAGAGGATAGTGGGCTTTGTAAGATGGAATGGGCTGGGGGCTCGTTGACTATCCTCTATTGGAAACTTGAGGGAACAATGTTATCACGAATAGATGTTGTTTCAATCTGCGAAAGCTAGGTTTTGGGAAGAAGAAACAAGGGATAGGCGTTTGTGAAGGAGGGTGATGCTATTTTTGTGCTTCAGCTGCTACCCTGGAAGGTTTCCTTCCCCGGCTGGTCTGGGGATGACGTCCAGGGCTGATATATCGATGGTCCGTAATATGAACTGCGCATACTTATCGAGAATGATGTGCCTATTTGCCAGGGTTGGTATATTCATGATGCGTGTGAGCGGGAGAGCCGGGGGCTGGACGGGGAGGACAAGAGTGTGCATAAGAAGTGGATATAATTAGACACGGTGATTTGAGATAATCAAGGTGATGGTGATCCACTACACAGCTGAGTGAGTGAAAGAGTAAGACGGTTTTATCACGGCCAAGGCAAAATGAAGCGTTCGTCTCTTTAGACGTTTGCAATGGCATGCTGTTGGCCCGTGATGTCACGTCCCTTAATTAAACTTGAAGACCCAGACCCAGAACGACCTGCAACGTGCGCTATTCTGTTCTAGGCAAAGTGAAACACGGGCCATTCCTTGTTGGGGTTAAGGCTGTGCCAGGGTGTGAGACGACAAGGAAGCCACAGGGTCTTTCTTTCCTTCTCGTGCCTGCCCGCCTTCTCGAACGTCTAGAGCCTTGATCAGTTGGACTCATCTCTCATCTTTCATCCATCTTTATTTCCGTCCGTGTGTTTCTTTTTCGACATTTCTTTTCTCGTGCGTTTCAACCCAGGATCTAGGGCGCTATGGGACGGCCCTCTTTTTTCTAGCGCGTGTATCCCCTGCCCTGCACCGCCCCCAGACCTTCCTTCGTCGATGCTACTCTGAACAGCAGAAAATCTGACGAGAGAGGGTCGATGATGCGCCCAGGCGGCCGAGTTTTAAGCCCAGCCTCGACGTGTTGAGTCACTGGCTGTCGGGCGGCGAAAAAAGAAGGGCAGAGCTGGCAGTCTTAACGTGGGAGTTATATGTGGCATGCTGCTGAGCTGGCAAGGCTGGATGGATGGATGGCCAGCCGACTTTTTTCACCGCTCGAGATGCAGCTTCGACAGCGAATCGCGACCTTTGTGATGCAAGATGGGGTTGCTTGCTTGGTACCCAACTACCGGCGTCAAACGAGATGGCTTCGTTGTCTGTTGAGCTCGCGTCTATTCTTCGTCTTTCTCTGTGGTTTGGCCCGTGCTGGATCCATGACCTGAAGTTCGCACAAGCACAGAGAGTAATTGGTCTGGGACTCGATCCATTCTTGCTCCTGATTTAAAAAGAACTGTCCACCTCTACTCCGACCTTGGCTCTGCCCCCAAAGCCTTGTGCTGATCCCGAAACAGGAGCAAGCCCCTCTAGCGGGATATCCGTTGGCGTCGGGCCGCGTTGATTGGCCGGCGGGGCCCTCGAATTCATGCAAATGCTTACAAGGACCCCTTGAGGGGCATCCTTGCGAGAGCTGGGATCCCTCGCCTTGGAGTTGAATGACGAGCATGCACTCTCCAGTCGTGTTCCTCTCGCGTCTCCTCTTGGTTCCCGGGTTTCCCTCGTCTCGTCCCGTCTCTTCTCCTCCTTCAACACGTCCTGTCCTGTTGCTTGACTTGACTGTTGATGCCTTCCTTTCTATACACTCATTTTTTCTTCTCTTCCGCTCTTTTCGCTTCTACCTCGTCCTCTTTTCGTCTTGGTATCTGTCTTTGAGGCTAGCCGTGCTCCTCATCGTAGCCTTTCATCTCCCCCCCTCTCACATCGTCTGTTCTTGATTTGTGCCTCGTTCGTAGTGACCGAGTCTATTTTGTCCCCTTTGGAGAAGCAGTGCTACCACCATTTGATCTTGTTCTCTGGCTCACAATCTGGCATTACATCCTTCATCTTGATCTGAACTTGTTTGCATACTCTTCCCCAACATCTCCATCTTCTCATAGACCATCACTTCAATGGAGGGCCCCCCTTCTGCCCGGGGATTTCGACCATGGGTTTGGGAGAAGCCGGGCTCGGTTATGAACTTTGAGAGGTAAAGAATGATATTTGCTACTCATCAGAAACGGATGTCGACTTACACGGCAACAGCATCTCGGAGGAACCTGGATCATCTTCTACAACACGTCCCCCAACGAGCCGGACTCGAGGCTTCACCTCTTCTTCAGGCCGGCAAACTGTCCGATGGCCCTTTCACAGCTTCACCAACTCACGATCTTCCATCCCCACCTATGGACGACGACAATCCAACACACGATCTATCCCGCATAGCTCGGGCTCTTTTCCTCGCCGTGCTGCCGGCAGCATCAGCCGCTCCGTATCGACTGTGCTGGGCAGCGACATCATTCCCGACTATGTCGTCCACTTTATCCGCGGAGAGACACCAGAGTCTCTTGCCCGGAAGCACCGCATCCCAGAGAGCCCAGAGCCGGGTCAGTTCCCTCGCGCTCGTGACTCACGAACTGATGGTGACTTTATCGCTTCGGCTTCTACTTCTACTTCACCAAACAACTCGAGACCAGGCACGCCCAGGGCTGAACGGGAAAAGATGCTCCAGGAGGAACGACCACAGGCTCCGCGATCACTGATGGCTGGTTGGAGGGGAGGTGTCGCCGCAAATGTTCTTCTGGCCCTTCTCATTCTTGTTGCTTCCATTATCTGTCTCGCCCTTGCAGCTGCCAAGGGACATATCTCGACCAACGTTTCGTCTCTAATGGAGGGAAAGTCGAACCAGGTGGAGGGTATCAGTCGAGGGATTCTGGCGGTTGTGAACATCTTCGGCATTATCCTCATCGCCGGAGCCAACTACGTCTTCCAGATTCTCAGCAGCCCAACTCGCGCCGAGGTGGACAATGCTCACGAACAGCGCAAGTGGCTCGATATCGGCATCCCATCTGTGCGAAACCTGTCTCTGATCTCACCCACACGAGCTACACTCTCCGCAGTCATTCTCGTGCTCGCCGTTATCTCTCAAGTAATGTAGGTCACTGGCTTGTTTTGTGTTGCTTACCGGCAACAGAGATGCTGACAGTTTCACAGCTATAATGGCCTAATCATCACATCTCATACGGCGCCCGTTACCGATCTTCGCCTCGTTTCGAAATCGTATATCGATAACCAGGACGTCAAGACTCTTTCGCTTCTCACCCGAATTGAGACGGATGAGTGCATTTCGGTGTTCGACAACGCGTTCCAGACTGACTACCGCTCTGGTCTCGTCGTGACAAAGTCCGGCTCTTCCAAAATCAACACCGCTAAGGGAGGCCTACTCTCGGACTTGCTCGACGAAAACAACAGCTCCAAGGATTCGATCGATTACTGCCTCGCTGAACCTTACCAGGGAGAGTCCGAAGCTTCGCTCAATGTCAACGGACCCCTCCTCGGAGCCATCACCCTTGTCAACCTTGTCATCGTCCTCGCTCTGGTTATCTCTCTCGCCCTAGCTCTCACTCAACGATCGTTCAATCCTCTTGTCACACTTGGCGACGCTCTTGCTTCCTTCCTCGCCGACCCGGATCCCACCACGCAGGATTCATGCCTCATCACCAAGGCTGAGATCAAGAAGGGCATCTGGGGTGAGCGTGAGGCCAAGTACTGGTTCACGCAGTCGAGCCGGTGGTATCATGTGCCCTCGCTCTCGCGATGGGCGGTCTGGGCCTCGGCCTGGTTCGTCCCCTTTGCTCTGGCTGTGGCGGCACTGGTGTTGGGTGCGCTTGCAGGACCCAAGAACCCTTTCTCGTCATTCGGCAAGGCCACGGTGGTGTACAAGTTGCCAGAGGGATCACCACGAGCTGGCCTGGCAATTATTGCTGCGCTGCCTCAGCTTCTCCTGGGTGTCCTGTACGTCTCGACCAACGCGCTGGTGACGCTCCTGTTCCTCTCGCACGAGTTCTCTCAGTACTCGCTCGGCCCTCTTCTCCCCTTCCGTGTGTCATCGGGTCAGCCTATTGGAGCACAGACGACCTCACTATACCTTACCCTACCCCGACCTGTGTCATGGCTGCTCTTCTTCATGGTGACAGCTATGGCGTTTCTCCTGAGCCAAGGTGTGTTCCTCGTGTCACTCGACCACAGCGAGGGTTCTACATCGGGCATTGGCTTCAGCCCACTGCCCCTACTTATGCTTGTTGCCCTTATGTTGGTGCTAGGCCTCGGAGTCGCGGGGCTATCGCTCCGAAAAGTGGATCCCCGGGGTGCCGTTGAAGGCGGCCAGCCGGCAGGGAACCCGCTCACTCTCCGGGGCGGAACCTGCTCAGCGGTGCTCAGCGCGCGATGCCACCGAGTACCGCGGGAGAGCGGCGTGGAGGCGCTCGAGGTGCGATGGGGGGTGGTGCGAGAAGGCGTGGGGATGAATGCCGGGCACGCGACATTCTCGGGACGGCCTGTGGGGGATATCATGGTGGGGAGAGCGTACGCCTAAGCTGGAGGTGCATGAGATGAGGTGGAGGTGGAGTACATTAACACGATGTTGACTGCAGGTCCATGCCATGGATGTTTCTGGTGATGTGGTGATTTTGGTGAATGTCTGGCATTATGCATTATATGGGAGCTTGTATTGGTATTGGTATTTGTGCACTGGTTCGGGACACCATGGTGTTTCTTGGATTTTGGTCAAGAGTTTGAATGTCTCTTTTTTGATGTGGTGGTTAGTTAGATATACCCGGTGAGAAGAGGCTATTGAGGTAGAAAAGTTCAGTTGGGCATATAATGAATAAAGATTTTCTTTGTCATCGACGTGATTGGTTCCGTGAGATGAAGCTGAGGACCTTGATGCCTTTGAGATATGTTTCAAGCCGGGTTATGGAGGATTGACGCCATCCAGGTTCTTGGGAGTGAACACCTTGAGGGGTACAATCTCAAGTGCCGAGATGGAGATGGTGGCTGGTTCAGGGTAAGTATATGTCATGACTGACAAGGACGGCGATGGGTCCTTGATGAAGAGATGGACTCTAGTCTCTTTGACAAAGGGTAGCTAGAATAATCTGGAAGGTGGTTAGATGTTGAAGGGTCTTGAAGAATCAGGCTAGCGCCGGCGTCAACTACCACGATGGTGTTGTCCTGATGCGATGCACCACTTCAGCCCAGAAGTTGACAGGGCTGAGCTGATCGAGTTGCGGGGCCAGCCGGGGGATATTTTGGGAAGATGGTGTGCAGAGGTGTCGTCACGTGTGGTCTCTGTCTCAGCCACAAAGTGTCTGAACTGTCGATTCCCCAGCGAAAAGGCAGGCGATCCCGCAGATGCAACCTACGATGAGAGATAATCAAAGATGGGTCCTCTCACGATTGAAGGGAAAATCGTGCATCGGAAGCCTCAAACCCCCACGCTGGGAACGGTCGAGGGAGTGGTTCCATCTGAGGGTGAGACGTTGCTTGCAGTTTTGAGCTTTGGAGAGCTGAGCTGAGCATACATAGATTGGCATAGTCTGTGCTCCCTGCAGATGATGGGCTTAGTTCTCGACCACTTACTTTGCAAGCACACGCCAGCTGGAACATTCCTGACTGCTGTCTTTACAGGTCCAGACTTTCAGGGGAGTTTTTACGGTTGCCTCTCACAGCCACAGATAAAAGGTCATGCGATTTCGCACCGCCACACGGCTGATTATTACAATGTCGTCAACATGATTGGTCAAAAACACCCTGGGAGGAGCTCCTCCGGGTTCTCCTGCCCCCGTTGGAAGGTTGAAAGGGGACTCGGTTCGCGGATGGGCCGTGACATTCGACTCGGGCCAAAAGACAGCCCAGAACAAGAGTTGAAGCGGGTACCTACAACGCCTAAGTGGCAGTCCCCGTCGGTACCTGGAGTGGAACCTCTCTCTCTGCCTGCAGTTAGAGTCAGACTGCAGACCAGGGGGTGGTTGATTGA
The DNA here is from genome assembly GCF_025433545.1 of Fusarium keratoplasticum. Lineage (NCBI taxonomy): Eukaryota > Fungi > Ascomycota > Sordariomycetes > Hypocreales > Nectriaceae > Fusarium > Fusarium keratoplasticum. The sequence goes on from NC_070533.1 coordinate 1,767,573, forward strand.
TCCCACGCGTCTGTTCTGGCGTCCCCCATCTTTTGACGGCGGGTGTGTGTGTGTGTGTGTGTGTCAGTCAGTGGAACTCTTTGAGCCTCGTGGAATCTAATAAATAAGGACCAGCTTTCCCTTCTTGATCTTGTTTTCTTACCATCCACACATTGATTCATTCATCCAGCTTAGTCACTCGACTACTTACTACTTCTCACTTACACACACACTACATACAACTCAAGTGTTCAACAACACATCAAACCACCATCATGACCTACACAATGACCGCCCACCTCTGCAAGCAAATCTACGCCTCCTGGCGTCAGACCCGACAGCCCTCGCCAGAGCCCAACTGCTCTCAGCCCTCGCCGTCCTTCATCCGCCCCTTCTCGCGCTCCCCTTCTCCTCCCGCCCAGATCCGCTCCGAGCGACGTCCCTCCAACGCGTCGGAATCAGAATGGAACCCCAACAGTCGTCACTAGACTCTTGACTCTGTTTCAACTCGCTCGACGAGTTTTCCTCTTATTCCTGGGATTAGCAACTGGCGCACTGCTTTCATCTCCTTTTTTTCGGCATTCTCCTCTACATACTGGGGGGACCCAACATGCATCCCCTGGCACACGACCAACTCCCAACAACAAATATCCACCATGAACAGCCCAGAAAACCTGTGGGGGAAAAGGCCAGCTCCGAGAGAGCATCACGGCATCCCGCGTCGGAGTGACATAACGACACTTGTTACTCCAGACGTGGAGACCCGCCGAGAGAAAAAGGGCGTTAACATGACACGCAAGCGTCGATGGCATCATTTTCTCTCCTCCGATCAACAGGTACAACAATGAATGGCGCTAGGGACGGGGGACAGAGTGGGAAATAAACACCTACCTAATCAACAACAACAACAACTTGCAACGGCCTCTTTTTATTTTATTTTTATTATTCAATTTTCTTTTAAGCACCAGCAAGCATCAGTTTAGCTGCTGATAGATACCCAAAACCAATACATATCAACACTTCAAACAAGACATTGTCTACCTACCTACCTGTGAAAATCTGTCAAGATCCCTCCCAAATCTCATCTCACATCCATCCGAAGGCTAATGGACCCTCGGATAGCGGTGCCTCGCTCCTGCCCGCCGCAGTGGCCTGACCATCTGCTCATTCCCATTCCTGGAAGATCGGGGCCCGCCGATCCCTGGTCCTGATCCTGCTGGTCGGTGCTCCCTTTATCCCCCTTTGGGAAGGCCAGTCCCCACATCACGTGCTCATTTTCATGGTCTTGTGAATAGCCTCGTCCGGCTTATCTCGACGGCAGTTGAGCAACATCGGGGGAATCTCTATCATACTCAATCTAGATTACGAACACATTTAGCCATAATAAAAAAACAAGGCAGATACAAGTTTCCCCCCCCATGTCTTTCAACACAGACCCCACGTCCACCAACAATGCGTTCATGCCCACCTCACATGGACATCCACCATGTTTGCTTCGCTCGGTTCGGGAACTCGACCCGATCTGACACCGCAGCCTCTCCCTCCCCTTTCCGAACCGAGCCCTTCTAGAAACCGATGGGGCTGGAATCTTACGTTCACAGAACTCTGCGTGGCCCAACAATCGACAATCAATACTACAGTACAATCCACTTCATGCCCCTGTACCCAAACCTTGCATGTACGTATATCGATACTACCTGCTTCACCCAATGACATGTATTTACAAAGACATGGCTGCTTTGCTGCTTGTTCTTTTTGTTGTTTCGTTTCGTTTCCGCTTTCGCTTTCTTTCCAGCTCTGCTCCGCTGTTGGTGCTTGTTTGCTTTGCTACTCGTTCTCGTTCTCGTCATTTCTCATCACAATCAATATATCCCAACCTCGCCCAACCGAATGGCCGTCCTGTTGATGCCCCAAACGGCCCATAATAGCCTTCTACATGCCCTAGCCAATGTTGAATGTATCTTTCGTCTTCTCCGTCTCCACCGCCGGCTCCTCCGCTTACATCGTTCCCTTCTGCCTTGTCGCCGCCGCCTCTACATCGCCGACGCGGCCATGGTGTTGATGGTGGGCGCCGTCGTCGGTCGGTGAGGCGGCTTATCATCCCCGCTGCCCTCGGGCGAGTCCTGCAACGCCACGTTGCCCTGGATTCGTCGCTTGGCATCTCTCTTCTCTGCTTCTGTGATGTTCTCCTCGTCCTTGCGCATGTCAGGAGTCCACTGTGACTCTGCTGGCGAGTGTCCAATCGACATGCCCACGCGAACCTGTTTAACCACGTTAGCTATCGTTCTTTTTCCCCTTGTCCGAAATCAACTTACCAGAGTTTCGAGCGCTCCGCTAGAATTGTCTGCAAGGTCATCATCGAACAGCATCTGGCCAGGCTCAAACAGCAGAAGCACTGTGCTGCCACCAAACTTGAAGTAGCCAAGCTCCTCTGCTCGATGGACTTGGTCGCCCTCATTGCGAGTGATGACGGTGCTGCCCACCATCATGGCACCGACACAGATAACCATGACTCTTCCGTGCCTCTCGCTGTCGATGGGCACTAGAATTCTCACGTTCTCGCCGTACACGTCGAGTGCTGATCGGATAGCCATAGGGTTGACCGTGTAGTACTCGCCCTCGATCGTCTTGGGCTTGCCCATGACACCGTCCACAGGAATGTGGAAGCGGTGGTAGTCCTGCGGCGCCAGTCGGAAAATACCCAACGCACCACCCTCGTACCGGGCTGCGTCCTCGGGATAGGCATCGCCCAAGAGCCTCTTGAGGTTAAACTCGCGGCCCTTGACCCAGATCTTGGTCGCCTGCGTGATACTGTTGAAGACGACGCTACGGCAGTCTGCGGGCGACACAATAATGTTCGGGTTATCGGGCGCCGAGCATGGGCGAGCTCCGGGCTTGAGCGCACGGTAGAAGAATTCGTTGAAGTTCTTGAACTCATTTAGGGGTAGAAGAACCTCAGACATGTCAAGACCGTGGAACTCGATGAACTTTTCAATTTCCTCCTTGGAAGCTGGATCGTCAAACTTCTTGCCCTGCTTGATACTCAGGCTCTTGAGGAGTTTCCGGACTATCCTCATGTTAGCACATTCTTCGTAGTCCTCAAACTGTGCACTTACTTCGCTTGTTCTCCATATCCCGAGACTTGAGACCCTTGTACAGCAGACGAATGCCGAGCCTCACGTAGACGCTCATCTTCTCCTCGTTGATCTGACCCGTGATTCGATCCTGCACCAGAATGTTGGCCGAGTTGGCGCCCAGCTTGTATCCACCGTACGAGATCTTGGTGATGACCTTGGAGTACCACTTGCGCTGCGCCTGGCTCGCCGTCACGAAGCCGCCAACCAAGACGCTGTTGACCTGTCTCCAATCCTGGCTCGCGCAAGTCGCAATGTGAGTGATGATGTCGGCATCCTTGCGCTTGTTGAGTCGCGGCTGGTGACAAATGGGACATTCTCGAATCTCAACAACATGCTCTTCACTACGATCATCACTGTCCGACCTGTCCAGAGGATCACCATCTTCATCCGCAGGGGTCCTGAGCGCAGGAACGTTGGTGACCGATGAGGGCGTCTGCGTGCCCGAGGGCGGCTCCAATTCCAAGACGCTGGAGCTCTCGGAGCCGCCACTGTTGCCATGGCCTGGTACATGGAGGAGGTTCTTCATCTCGGGAACCAGACCCTTGAGCTTGTCGCCCACGGTGCCCGATGATCTCCTCTTGGGCTCTAGTTGATCCTCTAGACAGATGACCACCTCGTCCATTGTGAGTTCCCAGTTTTCGTCATTGTCGGCGTCTCTGTGAGGGAAGCGCTGGTAGAAGCTGTCGATGGTGGCCTCACTCAGCGTGGAGCCCAGAGACTCGAGCATTGTCGTCAGTTCGATTCTGCTAATCTGACCACTCTCGTCTGCGTCATATTGCCGGAGCATGGCTCTCCAGAACTGCTGCCGGAGCGCATCGTATGGCATGTACTTGGCGCGGAGATAGAGCACAGGGTTGTGCTTGCTCTCCCACTTGTCCAAGTTCTTCATCTTGAGGGGCACGGTGTAGTCGTTGAAGTCGGGATCACCGTTCTCTTGGCTCGAGTCGCTGTCAACCCCCGTGTTGGCAATGGCATCGCCTGGTGCCAGCAAGTTGCGGCTGGTGGCCGAGGGCGTTGAAGCCGGGTCAATCGATGTAGTACTAGTGCTCGATGCGTTCTTGCTGATTGGGGGTCGGATCATCTTGCTCAGACTCTGCGATGACGACGAGCGCGACACGGCAAGCTTCTTGAAGCGTGATCGCGAAGCGGGCGGCACAGCCTGGTCGGGTACTCGGAGATCGTAGAGGCCGGTCTCTGGGTTTGCTTTGGGAGCCTTCTCGATCAGCTCCTTGACGGGCAGATTACACGAGGCGATAAAGTCGTTGCCCGAGTACTTGTCATGGTCAATGACGGTAAAGGCGAATGAGTACTGCTGCTCGTGGCCCTGGATGTGGAAGAGCATCTTCTCGTTAAAGACAGGGTTGAGGTTGTGGCGGACTCGTCGAGTGCGATACGTCTTCTTTCCCAGGGACGTCACAACGAAAGGATCCATGTCGAAGCTGGTGCGGGTCAGGTTGGACTCCGGGGGCAGATCTGTGATCTTGACAACCTCGAGGTAGATGATTCCCACAACGTCGGAGCCATTGCTGGCGAACGCGTAGGGATTGTTGCGCCGCTTCTTCTTGAGTCCTCGAATACGGAGTCTCCGCTTGCGCTTGGTGGGATCTTGCTCGTCGCCCTCCTCATCCTCGTCCTCCTCATCTTCGTCCTCATCTTCATCATCGTCGTCGCTGGGGCTGTCCTGTGCGGCAGGCGTAGATCGGGGAATGGTCGTCGGGGCGAGGTTGGGGGTCATGGTGGGAGTGATGTTGCGAGAGCCGGCACCCACGAGGGCGTTGAACTTTTCGAGAATCTGCTGCGGTGTCGCGGCGGGATTGGTCGCGTCGAAGAGGGAAAACTGCAGCTGAACCTCGCCAGAGACGACACTCGTCTTCTTGCCGGGTCGTTTGCTCTTGAGAGGGTACCAGCGAGGCTCCGGTTCCACGTTTTCATTGTTGAAGATCTCTTCGAGGGCGAGGGCAAACTCGCCCATGTAATCCTTGCCGAAGCGGTCCTTGTCCCAGCAGATAAAGTCCAGGACGAGGTTCTGGCTCGAGGTGAGGGGAATCTCCTCGGTAACGTTCCATTCTGGGTTGAGCGTCTTGGGCACGTCGTGGGTTACGATGCGAGCTTCGCCTAGGGAGACGACAATGTACTGAGGAGGGGAAAATTCATGTTAGAATCGAGAAAATGCCCATGTTGGGATGGAGGGGGAGGGGTAGCTCACGGGATCTGAGGTGCCATTGCGATCCTTGGCCGCGAGATCTTTAGCCTAATGAATCTATGTTAGCACTCTTGTTAGTGTTTTCTCGGGGGCAATATATTCAGTCGCGTCGCCGTTAGAAGCGGCGAAATACAGCCAACTCGATGAAGAGGCGGTGATGCGTCGTCAGGGCTGGGGGGCCCCTGGGTTGAATTCTGGCCAGTGTGTGCGTCGGGGTTTGGGGTACTGCTTACCTTGATGATGGAGACCTTGAGAGCCAGACCGTTTCCTGCATCCCTGGAGGGGCTGGTGTTGTCCATCTTCGATCGCGTAGGGGGGCTGTTTGCTCTGCTGCTGCTGTTGTTGTTGCTGACAGAGATGGTTGTGGAGGAGGAGGAAGAGGATCGAGACGAAGGCTTGAGTCGAGTTGGGATGATGCGCACCATGACGACGAACTGGGCCAGCCAAGCTGCTGGGCAAGCTCTACCTACTGTACGGGCAGTGATCGATCGACGGCGGGGACCGCCTGAGTGACGGATGCCAACGGGCCCCCGTGGCAGTCCAGTGGACCGAGGGGCTCCCTCAGCTCCAGGCGATGACGCCCTCGACAAAGCCCTGGAAGGTCACTGTAGGGCCAAGGTTTTCCAGCGCTTCAGGTCCGGGGCTGGAAGAGGGGGGGACGCGCCAGGAGGGCGGGAGAGGATCTCGGCGCTGGGATTGGATCGCGGGAGGGCGGGGAAGAGCGGCCGGGCGAGACGGCACCGTATGGGATGGGGTGACGTAGCGGCAGAAAAAAAGGTACCTTTTTTTTCCTTAGCTCTGGTGGGTGTGAGCTGGAGACCTCAATAACAAAATGTCACTAAGAAGCTCCAGAACCAGCCAAGAAGCAGAAGAAGAAAAAGGTTCAAAATGTGGTCGACTTCCTAGGAATGGATGTTGCCGTCGTCGTCGTTGTCGTCGCCTTCAACGTGTCGTCTTCTCTTCCTTCCTCTTGGTGCAGTACTGGTCTCGTGCGTGTCTCGTCTCGTACTGTAGTTTTTCCAGCTCCCAGTTGGATTGGGCCGTGAATGGATGTTTCGTCGTGTAGCTGTGACTTGATACCCGCCTCCTGAATCCTTTTCTTTTTCAGCCCCAGCTTCAGCTTCAGCTCCAGCTCTTTCTTGTGTTGCCCCCCTTTTTTATTTTCGTTGCAATTCAGTTCCTCGCTCTTTCAAACACACCCGAGCCTCTGGCTCTTATTCGCAGTACATACCCCCGGTATTTGTACTGTTTCGTCGTCGTGTATTCTTTTTCGTATAACCAAAACCCCCCCTTTTTTCTTCTCTCGTCAGCAATTGGACTTTGGCTTCGTAGCTGCGTGACGCAACAAGGCGACAAGAGGCCAAGCCACGGCCAAGCCTCCGTGTCAGCGCCGTGGTGGGACGGGGTGCAGTCGACGGTCAGGCCTTTTGAGTGGAGCAAAAGGCGAGGGCGTTTGTAGATGTTGATATTCAAGGTAGGGATGGATGGTAAGAGTGATTCAAGAGGGAGCTTGAGAAGTGACAGAGGGGCAGACAGGAGGTTTTGAGGACAACAAGAGAGGGAATGGAGGTGAAGAAGAAGAACAAGAAGCTAAGCAAATCGAAAAGAGCAAGAATGTAAGCTCCGTTTACTTACGGTACGGGTACGCGGAGGCTGAATTAAGGATACAGGGCTCAAGGACTCAGGAGTGCCGTGATCTAAATCGAGTAACAGCGAACAGCGATTTCCCCTGGTCTTTAATCTCGTCTTTTTTCCAAATTCTCGCAAAAAGAAAGGGAAACCCTGGCTTTTATTACTCGAAGCCTAGAAATAAGAAAGAAAAAAAAGGGCACCAACCGTTCAATTTTAGTCCCGCGTCCGTCCCCCCAGTCCTTCATCCTGCCTTTATGTCTTAGGAGAGCCAACGACGCCGCCTCCGCCCACACACCGGGGGCGTTGTTGTTGTTGGGGCGGCGCGCTTTTCCCGTGCCGACTTGGCCGGGGGAGAGCCCAGACGACGGGGACACGTAGGCGGTCACCTCACTTTCACTTGGACTACATACGAAAATGAACTTGTCCGTCTCTCTCGTAGCGTGGAAAAAATGCGCGAGAAAAAAAGGGGACTACGGCGCATTGCAACAGTGACAGTTGCGGCGGGAGAGGGAACCTAACCCCCTGAGGTTGTTCCTCTTAGTGGTGGACATGTAGCCTTTGCTAGCGAGTCGTTGGGTTGCTGCGTTTCCTCGCCTGCATTCCCTGGGCTTCTGCACTAGCTATTTTGTCGTCTGCTTGCCTGCTTAGCATGGCCCAGATCCTTCCATTCTGTAGGTCGCTTCCCTCAGCCCAGCCGCACAGAATAATCCCTCCGACCCAAAGTGCCTAATGTGGGTGCCCAAAAGAATGGGACACATTGACTATGCAACCGTAAATAACTAGTCACCCCTGGCCTTGTGTACCCCATAAATGATGTATTATTTTGTCAGGGCCTTTTCCATGCTTGCATCTTTTTGACATACGACATATCCCTCCCCCGAATAGGCAACTGGTGCTACCCCCCATCATCCCCCTCTGATCTTCCCGGCCCCTCGGGAAAAGGCCCTTTTAGATTCTTGGCCTTGCGGTGCCGATTCTCCGGTAGACCTGCCAGATCAGAGCTCTTGGCCCTCATCATGGTCCGACTTGAGTGCATATTGCAATTGTCCCGGGAGGCATCCAACGAAGACAAGACTCGAAATGCGGGTGAGTGAGTGAGACAGAGACAGAGAGGGAAAAAAAAGACAAATCCCATCCGCTTGGGTGCAGACAAGCTAGTCCTACAAGGGAATCATCCATGAATTCGCATCCGCTACAATCCATCCACCATCATTTCAACTCGGACAGGACGCTCTGACATTCCGGCCCCTTCTCTTCTCGTCACCGCTTCTTTATTTCGACTAGGTTATTTCACTTCATTTCTCTTCTAGCCTGTTCTTTATTACGCTTTCTCGCATGTGATTGAGCACGTCGTATTAGTCCTTTCTGCCGAGCCTCAAATCATCAAGGTGCCTTGTTGCCGTCCCGTTTCGTATAAACGATGCCATGTGCATACAACCACCATCTCTTCCCCTTCAGCTCGCAAGATAACGACAAAAACTCTACCAAAACGTCAGCCAAATCTCACTCGACGTTTCGCCGCTGACACCCTCGCCCAAGTCATGCCGACGTCACTGGAATCCGACCAGAGAGAGATCCTTTCCATTCTACCTCGAGAGGCTGAGACAGCGCTCCAAGCCACCAGATCCAGCCCCTCATCAAAGCTCCCCTCCCATCAGCACATCCCCTTTCCCATCTACAACCACGTTACTTCTTTATTCATACCGATATGACGTTGTTCTTCTTACTTGTAACCACTAATCGCAGCCCAGTCTGAAATTACCCTCTATCAGCTACATACCTTAATCTCACCCTTCGGCATCCTTCCGAGGCTTCCGATTACTTCCAACACCAACAAATGTGGTGCATCCTGCGGTATCAGTGTCCAACGCCTTACCACCCAATGGCATTTACATCATGTCTCAGCTCGACAATCAAGAGGGGCTCAACCACTTTACCGCCAAGTCAAACATCCACCCAGACATGTGAACTCGCCAAGTGATAAAGTTGAGTGCCTGTTGCAACTCTGCTCTGCTCTGCTCTGCCCTGCCCTGCTCTATGCCGAGGTATACTGAATCCCCAAGTTGGGGGTCAAAGCCCATCCATAAACACCCTTCTCTATCGTTATGTGTGCAACCCAATGTCCCTTCTCTTTTGACCGCCAAACGCCAATCTCTGTGCGCCGTCTTCATGAAAGCCTCATGATACCATGTGAACCCAAACGAAAAAGGAAAAGAAACAAGAAAATGCAATCCCATCTTTACAACGCCAGGCCTCTCCTCTCATAGACGCCCTCTAAACTGCCCCCGCCAACTTCCCCTCCAGCTGTTTCAAAACCCCCACGGCATCTTCAAACATGATGTTCCTTCCTCCGAGACAGTCGGCCGCCAACGCCTCCCGAGCAAGCTTGACGGCTCCTCGAGCCTCGTAGCGTTGGACCTGGCTTTGTACATCGGCTGGCTCCATATCCGAAGCCGCCAATATCCACTGTGTCGCTGTCTCTCGTGATACCGATGTGTTGTATCTGTCTCTATCACCCGTGCGGCTAAAGGCCCAGCAGATCAGGGCGCAGATGTACACACCCCAGTAGTCCGAGATGTCTGTCCATGGTACAGTCTTTCGGCGTGTCCCTTCTGCCTTGTTTTCCTCTGCCTGGTTCGACTGAGCTCCCAGGCCGAGGAAAGCTTTCAGTGCCCGGGCAGCAAAGACTACTGCGATGGCCGATATATCGGATCTGCGCCATTGTTCAACCACCTTCTGATGCTCCGCATAGGCGCTCACTTCAGGCACCTTCTTGTTAAATACCCAGCTCTCCCCAGCCACCGACAAAAGGCAGTAAAGGGGCGTGTATTGTAGGGCCAGGTAGGTGTTGGCAACGGCAGAGCCGGGAAAGAGCTTTGAGATGGGAGCCGTCTCGGTTTGGATGCTCTTCAGATTGTCCATGGGGCTCGCTTGCGTCGGAGACTGAAGAGGGGAGAGGAATAGCGAATACGCCGCAAGCAGGATCGACGCGTCAAACGGTGGTGCCGTGGCAATGTTGGAAGCGGCGAGTGTCCCCAGGTTCGTGTTGCAAAGAGTTTTCGGACTCTTTTTCGTTCGTGTTTTGGCCCAACTTTGAGCGTCCTTTGCCTCCCAAAGTTGCGTTGTGTCGCCTGTGAGAGGTATGGGGAGGGTGCTTGGGGAAGAATAATCCAGGCCGGCGGCAGAAACGTGTTGACCTTCGTGATAACGCGAGCTGTGCACATCCAACAAGAAACAAGCAGCCACCAGCCTCCGGTGGGCTTCTGTTTCGATCCATGTCTTCCATGTGCGCTGGGTATCACGGGTAGACAAAAAGGGAGCAGATTTATTCTGGCCACCGACAACCTATCGTGGAGTTGAGCATGGCATCCGGAGAAGTTAAGTTGTCCATCGAAGGAGAGAAATGAATAGAAAATGTCAAGAAGTTAAAGAAGAAGAATATCGACAAGACCATCTTGTCGTTGGGGAGTAAGGTGATGATGGAAATGAAAAAAGATCAAGCTGAACTAACCCTGTGATAGAGTGAAGTGAACCGAGGAGAGGGTTTGTAAGACTGGCTCTTTCTACCGCGGAAGCGTGCATAATATTCACAAAGCAGAACGGTTTGCTTGACGGGCAACGGCCATTCGTCTGCCTGAGTGAACTGTCATCCATCAGTTAGCTAGCTGTCATGGCGGTGAGCTGGCCGTTTTGTCACTCACCAGCTTGGACTTTTGCCAAGCATAGGCATGCAGTTGAGCCCCTTTCATGCGGTCGTCCTTATCAGCAAGATATTGTGTTGCCACTGCGGCCATGGCATACCGGAGCACCTCGAGATGCTCCGCAGCGGCCACAGTTGCTTTCCCGAAGGTATGCTTGTGGATTATAGGATAGTTGGGGTGCACCTTGTCCCAGTAGACCTTGAGATATTCCGGAACCGCCTCGCTAGCCGCTGCGTTCAGCGACACTGGCAGTTCTGTGTTTAATAGGCTGCCCCCATCTGGAGGCTGAGAGCCGCACCCGGAAAGGCCGAAAATCCGACCTGATGGTATCGATGGGATGGCGACTAAAGTCTCAGATTGAGCCACAGCCAGTGAAGGGGACATGCTACGAACTGTAGAGGTTGGGATCTGGTCCGCGCCGCTGAACGTATCCCCTTCGGCGTAGCCGGGGAGAGGAAGACCCATGTCACCAAATACGGGCTGGTAGATTTGCGGGGGTGAGCTGGTATATGTAAAAGGGACAGAGAATGCACCATTCTCTATGCTCGTGCTTCGTAGGTCGTTTGAGGTTGTTTGGAAAGAGGGAACAGAGTTGATCCAGTCCTCGCTTGAGGTGCGGATGGGGAACTGGGGGTGCCGTGTGTTGTCCGAGGGGGTCGAGTAGGTGCTCTCCGAAGCTGAAGAAGCCATCCCTGAGTCTCGCCAACGCACCTCTGATGTTCCGTTATCAGGTATGGCCAACATTGTAAGTTCCGGCATAGCTCTGGGCGCTGAATCATATTGACCAAATGTATCGTTTGTCGTTGGCAAAGTTGTCGGCCCAATAACATATTCTGTTCCTCCCATAGGATAGTTGTCTGTGGTATTCGTCATGTTGGACGGCGTCGTGTAGCTCTGGCTTACACTTGGAGCAGCGGGCATAGATGTCCACGATCCGGAGACCATTGTAGAGTTGTTGGTTGAGCCAGCCATGGCACCCATCCGGGGGCCATTGAGGTTGTCAGGCATTTTCAAGCCCGTCTCCTGAGTCATGTTTGGACATGTTTGTGTAGATGTCTTTGAGTTGCGTCGAGAAGCGGGCGGTTTCGGGTCCTTGGCACCTTTCTCTTGCTCGCTACAACAGGTTAGCCTTTGGATAGCCTAGTCCTGCGTGGCCTTGTCCACGTACTGTCTCTGGATATGTCGGTCAAGGAGATCTTTTCTGTAGAATGTCTTGTTGCAACCTGGAACCTGGCAGCACAGATCAGGAGGTGAGTGACTCAGTTGATGCCGTCTATAGCAGAATGGTTAGGATATGGTTCAAGCCATGAAGAGAAGAACAAACCTCAAGTGCTCGGCTCTAGAGAAGGTCTGAGCTGGTTAGTTAGAACTGCCCGGAGTTAAGATAAGGACATAGGTATCGCACCTTGGGACATCGATCACAGGTATGAACTGGAACACCCTTCTTTGCCTTGCTAATCTTTCGAGTGATGGGGGTCAGTTTGACATGGGGCTCATTGCCCACTCCCGCTGTGAAGGGCCTCATGGGAGCGTTTGACGATGGGCCTGGCTGGTTTGACAGTTCGAGAGAGTCAAGACTCGTGTTGCTACGACGGCGGCTGGTCATGTTGCGGTTGGTGCTAGAAGATGACAGGTGATCGACGACAGAAGATGTCGTCGAAGAAGTAGGTGGATCGGGCCTGCTGTTATGGGAAGATGATGAGGTTGAGCCGGAGGCCGATGGATTGGGGCGCAGGGACGGCCTTGAAGCCAAATCTATGGGCCGGCTTCCGGATCGCGGATCGACGTGTTCGTCGTCGGTGTTCATGATATTCTTGAGACTAGCCATGGCCAGTTGTGACAACCGGGGCACGGGTTAAAGAGGCAGTGGGTTCGGAGAGTTCGAGAAGGCCACGGACAAAGTTAGTAAAACACAGCCCCCGAGGAGGCTGAAGATCAAGTCCAGGCGGGTGAAACGATTTTGGGTCATGTAACGGAGGAGGGTATAGAGCAGGAGGCGGGAGGAATAGTGGGGGGAGTTGGCGTAGAATCAAGATCCCAGATTAACGTCGACGTCGATGATGGGATGGGTGCGAGACGAAACAGAGACGGACGGCTAAGGCTGGAACTTGGGGGGGACAAAGCGTGGGCGAAGCTAGCCTCAGACCAACCCAAGTGCAAGTGTGAGCAGGGATGTAGGGGTGAGTGTGAGTGTGAGAAGCTGCCCGAGTGCGATATCGACCTGATTTGCAAAGATTACAAAGATGCAAACCGAGAGAGGCATTGCTGTCAGGAACTCGGAGGAAGCGTCATCAAAAGAAAGGATCGGAGAGGATCTGGGCAGCAAAGTGCGAGTGAAGTGAGCAACAGGCGTCGACCCAAGGTTGAAGACAACCCTGCGAGCTGAGCATGGGGCGCAGGGCCCTTGAGCCAGGGTTGGAGGGTACAAGATTAGATGGATGGATGCTGCACCCCCGAGCACCATGGATGGCAGCATGGATGCCAACTACATACAGTAGCAGTGATGGATAGATGGAGGGCACCTGATGCAAGGCACTGGACTCGCCTGTTGGTTGCCCGTTCCGTGATCGACTCCATCATGCCAACAGTTAGTGGTGAGAACGCCCATTGTGCTGAAAAAGTGCCTCTTTTCTCACATCACCCCCTGCCGGTTGCTCAAGCTTCCGCCTATCCCCTGTTCGTCCATCCATGGCCAGCCAGGAGGAGTGGCGGGACGGGGCCGCAAGCGCCATCTAAGCCTTGGAAGAACGGTACCTGATCAAGCGGCTAGCGTCTGCGCGCGCACGCAAGATTCATGGAAGGCTACTGTACCAGCAACAACGGTCCCAACTCTGTCCCGAAAGATCCGAACTCCTGCGGATGATACAGTAGAAAGCCGCGCTTAGATGGCGTCGTCGATCATCCAATGCGGCGAGGCGGGAGACAGGCCAGCGGGCAAAGAACGACGACGGCTCAGCACGCGAACCCATAATTAGCAGGACCGTTGGTGATGCAGAAAAACTCGGCTGCCACAGACGCAGGAGATGGTTGGAGCTCCAGCAGGCGGGGAAGCTAAGCAACCAGGGCGGCGGCCGCTGTGAGAGGAGCAGTCCAGACCGGGCAGCCCAGTGAGAGAGCTCCAGCAGAGCGGACAGGACGGGACGGAGGAACTGGGAGCTAGGGCCAGCAGCAGGAGGGCGCCAGCGGGTATGGCGTCAAGGCGTCTGTTGGTGGCTGCTCTAGAGTCGATCTGGGGTCGATGTCGCCAACGTGACAAAGGAGCATCATGGGGCGAATGGCTGACAGGATCGGCACAGTGGAAGGAGTGAAATATGCAAAGTGGCTGTGCGAGCATGGGTTTCTGGTGTTGTGGTGAGTTCCATATTTGCAGTGTTAAGGATTAGAAGACATGAATGGAAGAAACGGAGCGCTGGAGATATTGGTAAGCACCTGGCCTTACCTCGAGCAACTGCAACTGGAGGCTAGTTGGCTTACGGATGGTCATCAGCACCTTCCTTCTACAAGCAATGTCTTTGCTGATGAATAACTGGGAAGGAACCCCGACACTGCCGAAGGGATCTACGTTGCTGATATCATCCAACAAAAATTCATTCATTTCACTTACATTCTGAGATTGATTGACTTAGTTTGTTAATATCAAGAACCCCCGCAAATGCAGCCTCATAGGGCGAGCGCGCCGTTGCACCGTGCTGCAGGCCTGGTCCGTGTCCGTGTCCGTGTCTCTCTGTCTGTCTTGCTCTCTGAACAATGCAACCGAGTCAATCAATCTCCCAATGAGTCCAACCTCTTTCACCGACAATGACAAAACAAGAGAAGCCTCCTCAAAAAACGCCTCCTCATGATCAAATCACCAGACGTTGGATGCTGAACCCTGTATCCCTCCCTCAGCGCGCGCAACAGCCGCTCGGCAGCGTCAATTCTCGCCCCCCCTGTACAGGTTGTGAGGGTGGCATTGGATGTCCCCTCCCCCTGCTAGACGCTAGGGCGGCCGGGCACCCGGCCTAAGTTGATGGTGGAGGATTCGGGCTCAGCCACTGACCGGCCCATTGGCTGTGTCTCACCTCTTGGTGTGCTATTTTTACACCCTGCGCGTGTTGGGTCCTTTCACTCACTGCTCTTCGCTTGCCTGCTTGTCGGCCAAGCGCCGGCCAACTTGGTGTCGCGACTCGAGTCGACGGGAGACCGGCCCAGCATCAGGATGGGCCCGATCCATGCCTGTGCTGCAATGTGACGAGAAGCTTATCCACGACAAGGCATTCGCCGTGTCACCGGATTTAGGAGCTTAAATTCTCCACGATTATGCCTTGCCAGTTCGGAGCTTGGATATCTACAGCGTCAAAAACTCTTGTTGGCCCCGTCCCGACAAGAAGGATGCGGGGCGCTCCGGACCGTTCCATGTTCCACGCTCTGCAGAGCCTGTCCCCGCCTCTTGGCCATAAATGGAAACCCGCCCGTTGTGAGATTGGATGCCACCTACTCACCTCACCTCCCAGCTCTCAGCTCGTTCACCGGCCTGTGATGTGATGTACAAGAGAGAGAGCCAAGAGGCATCTTCTATTTGATTGAGCTGGCCTCACGGCGATGCACAACCAGAAAGGCGAGGCTGCACAAATTCCGTAGCATTCGGCCCGTCGTGCGGCGCACACTGTCAACGTCCACTGCCTGTCCGGAACTGCAACCCATGGCAAGCCTCCGGCGCTTAACAGCTGGCCTATTTTTGGTGCCGGTATCCTATTCTGTCTTCCGACAACCATATGCGTCCTTTTCTGTCTTGATTTGCCAATGAATCTTTGGGAAAGCAGTTGTTGGTTCTGTTATCTCTTAGCCAAGCTCTCGCTAACACGCTCTGACCCCTTGACGCTCATCTACCCAGTCACATCCCGTGAACTCCTTCACTGCAGGCTTGCCGGGCCATTGATTTCATTGCTAGACGTGGGTAATGTGTCATCCCAACTTCAGTCTTGATGCACTCCTGGCCTGATACCACCTCATGTGAGTGGATGGGAAAGGCAGAGATCTTCGCCAAGGACACGCAGGAACCCAATCAAGCAGTTGTGAGGCATGATTCCATCACTCGCAACTGAGCGTCAACCGATAAACCCCCACACACTTGCCCGGGGACTTTCCTCTGAATAGAGAAACTCACCGTCTTTCTCTCACACGGCGTCTGCGTGAGACTGAGTCCCGCCTCGGTAGTCTGTTGTGCCACCACAACGACCTCTCGTATCCCTGCTCCAATGGCCCCGACAGTCTGGTCCTTCCCAGCCGGGGCGTCGGCGGCAGAGACGGCTCCTTGCAGGTCCAAAGCGGTTTCCCGCAAGGCGTTGGTTTGATCAGAGTTTACCTAACAAGCTTTTTATAGCCACCAACGATCTGTATCGGCTGTGAGAATCAAAAATGCCGATCGACTTTGCTGCGGTCGCTTACATGATTCCCTGATCGACATACCACTGACATCTACCACCACAACCTTCAAGTTCAGACTCTGCAACTTGTCTTCAGCTCCATGCAACATTACATTCTCGTAGCACGACATTCCAGTGATGTTGTCTAGCCGCCTAGCCGCCTAGGCGCGCCAGCCCCCCAAAGTGTGGCTCTCCATGCACCAGCTACCTGCTGCGCCATCCCCTCCCCATGCACTTGAGAGGTGGATTACCCTGGAGCTGCGCAGAGATCGGAACTGAAGATATCCGACAACTCAGCCTCGCGGGAGGATCTTTCAAGCACTTCAGCCGCGCCTTGGGTGTCGCTGTAAATATGACCGAGATCGGGGAATGCAGTGCAAGTTTTCAGCTCCTTGACCAGCTGAAAGAAGGACATGCTCAGTAATCATTGACCAAAGTTCCTATCAACACCGACGGAGTAGGAGTACACGAAAATGCATGACAAAACTTCAAGTACACAACAATGTAACACATGCCAACTCATACATTGCTCAAACACGAAACATGAAAACTCATCGAACCCATTCGTAATCCTCACACGTGGTCAAAGAATACTCTCGCCGCCCAGGCTGAGCATCTCTCCAGACCTCCTCCACCAAACCAACCCACCACCATTGAACAATGCAGCAAAAATCATACATAGACAAGCCGGAACGCCTTGTATGCCGGCCTTGTATTAAACGTGCACGACTGAAAGACTGATTAAAATAGTAATCCAAGACCCATTGCGAGTTTCGAAACAATTCTTTGCCCATTTTGTAGCGGCCCCGACCCCGGTCCTTTTTTTGCTCTCTACTAGGCATCGTTTTTCTTCTTCTTCCCCATTTCCCACTCTTGAGCTATCTCATATTCCAGCTATAGCTTGGAGGTGGTGGTCGGGGTGTTGATCGCGGGGTCTGTTGACGTCTTGGCGTTGGCATCGCTCTCTTCCGACTCGTCGTCGCTGGCGGGTCGACTGCCGTCTGCCACGTCTCTTCGGCTCTTGGTCATCTAGATGTTTGTTAGTCGAGTCTAGCTGTAGAAGATCGGACTGTGACTTACCCATGATCGCACACCACCGACAAGACCCAGGGCGTAACCGGTGATGAACTCCTTGGGAGTACCAGAGCCGCCGCCTGGGGTGGTAGGCGATCGTAGCTGCTCGGCGCTGCCGGCGCTGTTAAACCGGGCAGGGCTCTGAGGTCGGCTGGTGGGCCAGAACTGCTTGAGCTCGCGGCCGAGCTCCTGGCCGGTGGTGGTCCAGTTGTTGGTGATGTTCTCGCGCAGGTCCTGGACGTGGCGCTTGAGGTCCATCTCGTTCTTCTTGAGCCAGCTCACGTTGAGCTCCTGGCGGGAGGTGCCGCGCTTGAACTGTCGGGCAATGTACTTTTCGTAATCGCGGACGATTCTGTATCGTGGGTTAGAGGGGTAAAACATGGCGGGGAACAGGTTGCTGTGCTCACCTTGTAATGAGACCAGTGGTGCTCACACCCTCTGTTCGCTGGGTGACGAGGAACTTGCCAGCAGCCTTGATGGGCTGGTAAATGTCGTCGCCCTCGTCGGCGCCGTATGGGAGATCGTCGTGGGCAACGTAGTCGAGCTTGTGCTCCTCGAGGAACTCGGGGGTGACGATCCAAGGGCAGTCCTCGATGACCTCGTCGACCCATTTGCAGTGGCGGAGGGTCTCGGAGCGCTCAGCAGCGGACATGACGGTCAAACCCTTGCGCTTGTGCGTCTCGTGGTCGCCAGTGACGCCGACGACCAGAGTGGTGTTGGGGAAGGCCTTCTTGGCCTGCTCGAGCTGGCGCATGTGGCTGCAGGCTGTTAGCGATTGCATGGGCGAGAAGGGAATGTGCTAGCTCACCCAAGATGGAACAGATCAAAGACTCCATCGGCGTAGACACGGACAGCTCGACCGACGGGAGGAGGGTTGGTCTTGTAACCACCGGCAGGATCGGTCAACTTGCCAATGGGAGGAGGGGGCATGGCCTCTGTGGCCTGAATATCGTCCTCGTCCTCGTCATTGTCATTATCGAGATCCCTCAGGGAGGGCTTGCGGGCCTTTCGACCAACACGCTCGGCGATGTCGACGCTGGCCTCGGTGGTGTCGCTGGGCTCGCCGGGGTCGAGGGCATGATCGGTGTTTTCGATGATGCGGTCCGAGTTGGAGCGCTGCCTCTTAGGAATAGGCCCGCTAACGGCGGCGGCGCGGTGGTGAGGGCGACCATCTTCAGCGGCTGTGGTGTCGCCCTCCTCGGCCGAGGCATCACGAGAAGATGTCTGAATGCCGTTGTCGAGGAGGTCGACAGACGAGTCGGGGCGGCTGAGGGAGACCCTCTTGCGCTTGCCTCCTTGGGAGGAACCAGACGGCGAAGACATGGCTGGCTGAGGGACTGATAGATGAGGGCACGGGAGTGATGACGCGGCTTCGACTGGGCTGCTGGCCTCGTCTCGATAACAGGCGTACGTACGTGTCTCTGTACGTGCGGCGTTGGATTGCGTGTGCTGCGTCTCTCGTGTGTAGAGGCGGCGACGGCACCTGGACGATGGAACGGTTATGGCTCCCGAAGCAGTCCAGTTCCACGTTGACGCGAAAAAAACCGGGTCTCGACGGGGGCTTGGCTTGGCCTGATTGGGGCCGAAGAGCCAGGATCCTTGCAAAAAATCTGGGGTCAAAAGTTGGCCTGGATAGGAGGAAGCTTGGAAGTCTGACGTGATGGACGATAAGGAGGCGAGATAACGAGAGCAAGAATTGGAGAGATGGAAGAAGAAAGGAAGGAAGATAATCTATCGCGAGTTTGTTCGCTTCAAGGGGACGACTATGGCGCAAGGAGGCAGCCCAGCTTGATTTCTCGCCCTCTTTGCCCGTTGGCTACGTCGTAATGACAGATCAATTTAAAAAAGTGGCCCAGCTTTTCTCGTGTGAGAAAGGGGAGCAATCTCCAAGTCCTGGTAGTGTGAGTGATGGTCACCGCTTGCAACATCGATCCATCGATGAGATGGGCAATTGCTCTCGTGACAAGGCCTGCTAGCTTCAATTCTCTGGCCGTGCCGTATTCCACACACAAAAGCCAAGCACAGCTCGTTATTTATCCTCTCCCACCGTGAAGCTTATCAATATCGGTATCCCGTCGGTCTGGGCCAGTGGCGTCACCATTGCAACCTCTCCCCCAACCAAATCCTGTAAAAGGGGTAAAAAGGGTGGGCGAAGCTTTGTTGGAGAAATGCTCACGTGACTTTCACGTGTAGGCAATTGACTTTTGGGGAATAAGCTGGGGATACCTTGGATCTGCTTGGCAGTTCTGTCAGTCCACCACTCGAATTCGTATCAACAGTCTATCTGCAGATAAACTTTTTGTTTCAACCTCTAGGGCGATGATATGCCCTCGGGAGCTATGCAGGTAGTGCACTGCCAATGTCTATTTTCAGCCTTGCTCTCCTTGAATCACAAATGGTGCTGTTTCAAGGGGCACGTAAAGCAGCTCAAGCCTGTCACACTCCCTACACTTCCTACCTTTATTGGCAAACATGTTGCAGAAACAAGGTAGAAACAACTTGATGAGGAGCAAGTTTGGGCGAGCGGGAACGAACACGGATACTTTATCATTACTTCCTGGTCTCTGTGTGTGGCAGTCACTGAATTGTTCCTTGGAGCATCACATGACCAAGCACGTGGAATCTCCAACACTCTGCCTCTCCTTTAATCAAACCTCACCCCTGAACAAGCACCCCAGCGATGCTAAGCATTCTTTTCCGCATTATGGCCCAGCTTGGCGAGATAGCTTTCTCCGGACCGTCGCGCTCGCCTCGGAGCTACCTGCAGTCTTGGGCCTGCATCTCCGTTGCCTCTCCAGGTGCACACCAAACACTCTGCGTCTCAGGTCTCGGTCCCTGCCCATCTCATTCCCACATGGGGGATTGGGAGGGGATCCATCTTGGAAACGATGCTTACCGGCGCCACGGGGCTGACTGGCGGGTCTGGAAACATCCTGGCTGATTGTCCCCAGGGTGTCTGTGACTGAGTGAACCAACAACAGGAACCAACAGCGGGTCTCGACGTGTGTTGCTGGTGTTGTTGTTCTCCGCTGGTAACTCTCATTTGCCCGCCAAGTCTCTGTTATTTCAACTTCATGCTTATATATTCCAAACTCGAGGATAAACCTTATGCCTTCTTCAGCTCGTTTCAAGTGAAACCAAAGCAAACACTCGAACATCTTATCACATCGCTAGCCGAACTGTTGGCTCTTTTTGCCTCCACCGGTTTCATGCTTAACCAGGATGCATAGTTGCCCCTTACCCACCCTCGACAACAAGCATGACGGTTTCTAGAAAGTCCGCCAATCCCAACTACCCGACTTCAAACAAGCTGAAAGCCAAGCTTAAATAACGTCTGGAGAAGGGCTGTTTAAGCTTGGCCTCGACTGACAGCCAAGGCCAGGGAGACATCTTTGCAGAGTCTCATTGGAGGCTTTGCTCACGGCCACCCAGCCATCACAGTCACCGCAGCGGTGGCATCGTCGCCTAACGTCTCGGGATCTTCGGTTGGTGTTTATGCTCAAATTCATTCAGGGACTGGGGGTATATGTGGTGATGGTTATTGTTATATATAAGGCGCGCTTTGTCCCAGGTTGAGAGGAGATCTTTCCGAGTGACAAACCAGGACTTTCTTTGCAGCTTTCTTTCATTACTTGTTTGGTAGCTTCGGGCAGGCCCGCTGACCACATTCTTTTACAACAACTTTATCTATAACCTTGTTTCAGCCTTACAGACGCCCGATAATACCTATCCATTCACTACCTACCTATTTCAAGATGCGAACCGCTACCCTTCTTGCAGTTGCCAACCTTGGCACGGCCTTTGCTGCCGTTCAGATTTACGGCCAGTGCGGTGGAGGTGCCTTTACCGGAGAGACCGACTGTGCTGATGGCTCTACCTGTGTCGAGATGAATGAGTGGTACAGCCAGTGTATCCCTGGTGCTCAGGGTGGAAACTCTGGCTCCAACCCTCCCGCTCAGGAGGTCGAGGTTCCTGAGTCCACTGAGGCTCCTGCTACTGAAGTTTCCTCTGTTGAGGAGGAGGAGGAGAACAACGACGACGAGACCGCTCCCGTAGAGACTTCCGCTCCTGTTGTTCCTTCGCAGCCTGCCGAGGAGGAAGGTGATGACGAGGAGTCTGCTCCTGTCGAGACCTCTGCTCCTGCTGTTCCCTCTCAGCCCGCTGAGGAGGGCGACGAGGAGTCCACCCCCGTCGTCGAGCCTACCAGCGCTGCTGCTGCTCCCACCTCTGGATCCGGTAGCGGATCTGGCTCCGGCTCCGGCTCTGGTGGCATCACCCGAACCATTCCCGCCTCCAGCGGCTCTACCAACGCCGCTACTGCCATCCCCGTCTCCGGCGAGCTCGACGGTGGCATGATGTACTACGACCGATCCCGTAAGACTCCTCACGTACCATCCATACATAGCTAACGCATCTCCAGCCGCTGTCTGCAAGGACCAGACCGAGACCGGTGAGGCTGACGCCATGTTCATCCTCGAGGACGGCGCCACCCTCCGCAACGTCATCATCGGCCCCGGCCAGGCCGAGGGCGTCCACTGCAAGGGCACCTGCACCCTCGAGAACGTCTGGTTCGAGGACGTCTGCGAGGACGCCATCACCCTCAAGCAGAAGTCTGGCACCTCCATCATCCGCGGTGGCGGTGCTTTCCACGCCTCCGACAAGGTCGTCCAGTTTAACGGCCGCGGCACCGTCGAGATCTCCGACTTTTACGTCGAGGACTATGGCAAGCTTGTCCGAGCTTGCGGTAACTGCAAGGACAACGGTGGTCCCCGCAACGTTGTCATTGAAAACATTGCTGCTGTTGACGGTGGTGTTCTCTGCGGCAGTAAGTTACCCCTTTCTTTTTGTGAAAAGGCTTCACAGCTGACATGTATCAAGTCAACACCAACTACGGCGACACCTGCACCATCAGCAACTCTTGCCAGGACTCTGGCAAGACCTGCGATCTCTTCGAGGGTAACTCTGACGGCTCTGAGCCCACCAAGCTCAGCAGCGGCCCTGACGGCACCTCCTGCAAGGCCGATTCCTTCTCCGAGACCTGCTAGATGGCTTCTCGAGAGTAGTGAGATGATGGGGTTTGAGAGCGTTTTAATTCCGAGTGTATATAATATCCAAGCGTTGAGCGGTGTAAAACAATAATAAGTAACCCAAGTACAAGCACTAGTGCTTTACCAAGCTGGCCTTTTCAAGGAGTCTTCTTTATGTGAACAATGAGGCACCAAGTACGTAAATAGCGTTGCCAACGGTGACTCTCACATGTACCTTGATGCTTTGACTCTCTTGTGCCAATTTCACTCCATCCTCTCGTAGTCCTAGTAAATAACCTCAACGCTCAGGACCTCTACGTTCAGGAAACTTGATCACTTGCTTCATAGTCAGATGATATGTTGGTAGTTTGATGTTAAAATTACTGCAGACTATTCCGCGCAAATTCATTCACCTCCCTGGTTACCCCTGTGATTTAGCCTAACCTGGCTTTACTGAAAGAAAAACCACCCATTGTGAAAGTCAGAAAACAAAAGGGAAAGAAAAGATAAGATGCAGAGTCCCTGAAAAAACATCAAGAAACAACAAAGGGTTCCGTGGTATTGTACACCTGTTGCCCTGTCCGTCCCGATCGACTTCTCCGCAGGCCCGGTAGCCAACCGACTCCTGCGTGACAAACGCCAACTCTGATGTACCGTCTTTATCGCGAGTATGGGTGGTATCCACGGTTGCCTCCTCGTCCGCCTCCGCGGTAGTTGGCACCTGGCTTGCCGGCATTCTTGGGTCCCGTAGGAGCGTTGGCTGGGGGTGCGTGCTGGGGATCAGTGTTCCCACCGGCACTTCCACTGCGATGGAAGCCACCGCCGCCTTGGTTGGGGTTCGGCTGAGGGACATCGTCATACATGCCCTCCCATGAAGTCGGAGCTCCGCCGCCGCCGCCGCCACCTCCTCCCATGTTGTAGCCTCCGTGTCCGCCGCCGCCGCCGTAACCACCGCCACGGCCGCCGCGACGACCTCCCTGAGGCTGTTGCTGGTATTGGTTAAAGTTGTCGAATCCTCGACCACCACCTCCTCCGCTGGCGCCTCCTGCGGCAGCCGAGTTATCCTGGCCACCCTGCTGGCCCTGTTGTTGCATCATCTGCTGTTGCATCTGCTGCATCTGCTGCATCATCTGAGGCGTCATGTTGTTCATCATGTTCTGCCCATTGGCTCCGCCGCCACGGCCCATCATCTGCTGCTGCATTTGCTGCATCTGCATCATGTTCTGCCACATGCCTGGGTTCATGGGCATTCCTCGGCTCATGGCCATCTGCGACTGCATCATGGCAAAGTACTGCTGCATGCGCTGGAAGTACTGGGCCATGGCCTGGGGCGTCATGCCATTGTTGCCCATCTGCTGGCCCATGGATCCCTGGTTGGACTGATCGCCATCCTTTCTGAACTTGTTGCGTCGGGAAGCCTCCTCTTCCTCTCGGAGGTTGCCTCGGGGCTGGGCCTTCTTGACCTCGATGGGCTTTCCATGGATCTCCAAGGGCACATTGATGCAGGCGTCGACACCGGCTTCACTCTCAAATGTGACAAAGCCGAATCCTCGTGGCCGACCTGTGTCCTTGTCCATCATGAGGGTCGCATCCACAACGCGACCGAATTGGGCAAAGTACTCCTTAAACTCCTGGTCGGTTGTCTCCTGACTGACACCTCCAACAAAGATCTTGCTCGTCTTTTCCTGTTCATCACGGGGAATAGCACGCTTGGGGTCGATCTGCTGAGGTATTAGCCTGTTGTAAGTTCTTCAAGGGGCAGAAACAACTGACAATCTTCCCATCCAGGAAATGCTCCTTGACCATGACAATGTTGACCGTCTTGGCGTCCTTAAAGGTGAGGAAACCAAAACCTCGTGACCGTCCTGTGCTGCTATCTCTCATGACGGTGCACTCAACAACCTCACCAAACTGTGAAAAGTAGTCTCGCAGGGATTCTATCAAGGGTCAGGATACACCGTACTCTGAGAGATTCTATGCCACTTACGATCCGTTGTCTCCCAGTTAAGACCGCCAATGAACATCTTACTATTTAAACATGTCAGTACGCGAATAACTAACTCTTGTACCCGAATTTGGTGATATGGTGAGTAAAGGCAGTTGCAAGACATGGGTCGTATTGGCTGCAAGCTTGTTGGTTCCCTGGCTGTGGCATGGTGGCTTGCATCAGACAGGGTCATGATGTAGAGTTCTTCTTTGGGCCTTCTCCTTCCATGTGGGCTGAGAATGAACAGCTTGATTTTGGCATCTGATATCGCGACAACTGGTGCTTTATGTCGCGAGTTGGCAGGGCGGTCAACATGAATAGTGTCAAGTTTGCTGCCCTCCACGAGGCTCCACATCCGTAAGGCAGGTTATGAGAGCTTGCGTGACAATAATAGCGTAGACAGGCAGTTCAGGACCGGGAAAGGTCTGTTCCTCATGGAGTATCCCTCGGCTCTTGGCGTTTTGTGTTGAAGTTTGGCGATGTGAAACTCCCGAGACCCGTGATCAGGGGTCCAGTTGATTGATGGTTGGCGAATGTTGTTCATGAATCGCCATGGTGGTTGCAAGACGTCGCAGACAACGCAGCGAGAGATGCCAGATCAGCTTGGTCGAATATTTGTTCGTCTTGTGCTATCGTCTTGACTCTTCTCTCTGTCTTGCTAGGTACTGGCCTCGAGCGCTATTCGCTGCAAAATCTCGCTATAGCAAGGAGAACGTCTGACCGTTCTGACTGGCTCATAAGATCTCTGCGACTGATGGCTATGAAAGACGGAAGCAGGGTCTTTCGTCTTGACTAGGGCCGGCTGACTTTCTCGGGAGTATCCACAGGGCGAGTTCCCAAGTTTGACACTGAAATCCTCCTCTTGGTCTCAAGCATCTTGGTCCTGATCAGACCTCTTGGAATTGCTGGATGCCTCGTCTCATTTGATCATAGTCTTGATCCCAAGTCCTCTCGACTCGGCTGACGATAGTTCCTCCGTTTTGAGTCTTGCCGGGTTGATGTCTCTGAATGCCACGCCTCTTCTCTTCATTTGACCGCGAACCTTTCCAGCCAAGCCAACTTCCGAGATGTCTGAGTAGCACCCAACAGAACAGCCACTGCTACGTGGCCAAATGGCAGCTGCCATTACAATCCAGGCTGCAAGCACGCGACCAAAGGCAAACCGCAATACTTGCTTTAGGGCAGATGGGGGATACAAATCACAGGGAATGGGACAGAAGAAACTTACCCGTCTTCCTTGGCACTTGCTTTGTGTACAGTTCCGTATGGCGGAGGTGTTGGGACATCGTCATGAGCAGCAACTTGGCTTGTGTGACCAGCTCCTGTAGAGCCTCCTCCACCAAGGTTGAAATCGACGTCATCGTCATCATCATCCTGATCCTGCATCATGTGTTCATCACCTCCCGCGTCTTGATGCTGATACGACCCGTCTTGGTCATTGTTATTGGTGTTGGTTGGTTGGACCTCCGGGGCTGGCGGAGCTGCGGCTACGGGGGGAGGCGCCGCCTTGGAAGCGTCGTTATCGTCGTAACTTGGAGAGTATCAGCTTGAATGTTGCTTTGGGATACAAAAGCGACGGCTCATGTGCGAGTTGATAGTGGCTTACAGGTCGGCGAAGAGATCATCCTCGAAGTTCTCGGGCTCGGTCATGGTGACGGCTGAGGTCTGGCGCAAAGGCCCAAGTCGTGATAAGAGAGTCCGAACGGATAGAAGTCACGCGCAACTTTGCCGAGGGCTCAAAGCCCACGCGTAGAGTCAAGGAAGGGTGTGTGAAGACCAAGGTGCAGGATTGAAAGAGTCGAGGGGATAGAATTGGAGTACAAAGAGTGTGTTGAGAAGGTGTTGGATCTGTCGTGGTCGTTCTGATGCGGAGCTCAAAGGCTAAGTTGTTGTGATGACTAAGCCACAGGCTGCCCAATGGAACAGCAGCGCGAGTCAAAAACAGGCGGGGCTCCTCAGCCTGATGAATGCAAGCCACAGTGAAGGCATAGGTACCTACCTGCCTACGGAGTACCTACAAGCAAAGGCTGCAGGGGACACCATTGTTCTTGCTTTGCCCTGATCATCTTCAATCCTTTCTTTCAACACCAGCCCTTTCTATCCGATTTACTGCTCGGACGTTTGTCGCCTTGCATTCTACAGCGTTGCGCAAGGTGCTTTTTGGAGTGGTACGTATTCTTCTGGTCTTGTGTCTTCTGATCCTTTCTGCAGCTTGCGACGTCCATGACGACAAGGGCGCGTCTGCATCTCCGATGGACGCCTTTTGCTCCTTTGCGACCAGTCAACATCCGCTAACGCCTACTCACGCAGAATCCCTTCTCGACTCGATACCTATTATTAGACCGAATCTCGTTGCTGCAAACATGTCGGACTCGGGCAAACCGGAGGAGAAGCCCACGGCCGAGCACGAGCACGAGCATGAGCATGAGCATGAGCACGAGCACGAGCCGGAAACCGAGATGAATGCGAACGAGGAGGTGCGTGAGGCGCGCAAAGAGGTGGATTGAAGAAGGAACTGACGAGGCGCCCTAGGAAGAGATCACTGCCATGAAGCGCCGGGTAGCGGAAATGGAGGAGGAGGCCAAGAAGCTTCGAGAGATGCAGGCTACTCTAGAACAGCAGTCGGCCGATCTGGCAGACGACAAGGAGTCGATCGATGCGCGCAGCATCTTTGTGGGCAACGTCGACTACTCTGCCTCGCCCGAGGAGATCCAGGCTCACTTCCAGAGCTGCGGCTCTATCAACCGAGTCACCATCTTGCTTGACAAGTTTACTGGACAACCGAAGGGGTATGTTTGCAGGTCGCCCTTTGATGGTCTATCGACCGCTGACACATGAGGTTTTAGGTACGCCTATGTCGAGTTCACCGAGCCCAGCCTGGTCGCCCAGGCCCTCGTCCTTAACGAGAGCGTGTTCAAAGGGCGCAACATCAAGGTGACACCCAAGCGCACCAACATCCCAGGTATGAGCCGGGGCCGTGGTCGTGGAGGCTTCCGTGGAGGTCGAGGATTTCACGGTAGAGGAAGCTTCCCTCGAGGAGGCTACCGCGGTGGTTATCGGGGCCGTGGTCGAGGCTTTGCTCCCTATTAGGAGCAGGGAAGTGCATCCACCATGGGACCGTCTCGGCGATCTGAGCAGCCCAAGCATTTCGAGATTGAGGTCGAGGAGACTCATGGGGTCGATGGCAACTCTCGTGGCTACGTCGGGTTCTGATACTGATGCTCTGCTTTGTCTTGTTTTTTTTTTTCTTTCCATGTTCAGGGCCCCGGCTGTGATAAGGAGAAGGGCGCGCGTTTCTAGCCAAGGCAGAACGATGTATAATAGTATATTGGAAGAGAGGGGGATAAAATAGCCAACACGCCAGAGGACGGATAGGAGTTTTCAATCTTGATTTCTTTTGACTGACATGACCAGCCGTAAACATAGGTGGAAGTAAGGTTTGACTGTAGTTCGTGAATATATATGTCCCTGAGCATCCGTAAGAAATAGGCTTGCAACTGTTTCTTGTTAAATCCTCCATCGGATCATCCTTTTAACATAATATTTTAGGTTAATAAGGCTAAAATCATAAAGCAAGCATATTTGCAGTCCTCGTCAGTGTCATGTGAGGCCTTGCAAGCGCAGCCACTCTGTGCACTAATTACATGGTAGAGCTGGCAAACGCGGCACCTTAATACGCAGGTACGAAGCCTCCAAACCCAATCTGCAACACCAACCAAGCCGGATTCGAAGACGGCATTTGTGGGGGGTTTCCCTGTTCTCCAATGGCCACTTGAGCACTACGCCCGACATCCCGAGAGACAAGAAAGAGGCTTCCATCTCAGACACATGGCATTCTGTTGGCCGAGACTGACGCCGCCAAGCCAATCACTTCTCAGGGCACGGCTCTGGCCACCGCCATATTTTTGCCGTTCTGAGACTTGGGGTTCCCCTATTCTGGCTGGAGACTTGCTCCTGAGGGCTTCAATTTCTTTATGCAGGTGATGGGTACGGCGCAGAGTAGTATGCAGCGAAAGGGGGGGGCCTTGTTGGTCATGTTGCACTTTGCGGCAAGCCACTGCGGACCAGAGAGAGAGAGGAAGCTTTGGCGTTGGGTTTGATGAAACACACACAGCGCAGCGTTCGTTTACTTTGTTCAATCAAATATCTACCTACCCAGGTTGGCAATTGTTCGGCGCATGCTCGCAATTAGAACCAACAAGAGGTCCTCGGCTCTCTCGACACCCTGGGTCCCCCCTCAGCCACTGCAGAATGCCTGGGAGGATTCACCCCATCAGCACATGCACCCAGACTGGGATCCATCTGGTGGTGGATGCTACTGAGAGCGTGTTCCTCTTATTAGATCCATGCCCGCCCATGGCCGGGGCACGCAGCGCCTACTGTACCGGGCTACCTGGGCCAGTTAGCGGTCTCTACCGCAATGAACGAACCCTGGAAGCCTGCCCGCAGGGCAGCGGTCCCTGCTCCAGGTCCTCATGAACATGGATGCTCCCCCTGCTCCTCTTGATTGTCAAGCTTCATGTGGCTCCGCAAAAACTGCAGCGGGCCTTCTGACCTTCTCCACGCTCTAGCGCACCATCCTTCCAACTATCAAAGCCTCCCAGCGCCTCCCACCCACTAAGCTTCGACTTGCAACCTCGCGGCGATTTCCTGGGCAGTCCAAGTTTCCACCAGGACCTCGACTCGACAGGGCAGGGACTTGGCTTGACTTGACTTGTCCGGGACTCCTTCCCGTTCCACCTGACCACTCAACACCACAATCTCAACTCACCTCACCTCACTCTTCCTTGCTCTGTCAACCAAGGCAATCAGATCGTTTCTCCTTCTTTCTTGTTTTTCTCCCCTTTTCTTCGATTCCTCGGCTTCTTGTACTCCTGCGAAGAGCATCCGGCACCATCTACGATACTCCCGAGACTTCCACTACACGTACATCTCCGGCCGGCGCAAAAGTCTAAGCGAACCGAATCCTTCCTTCCACCCACTCCTCCGACAATGCCCTCTTGCTGCGCTCGCTGAGCTCCCGTCCATCGATGCTTCGATATCTTGCTCCTCCGTGGCGCGCATAGACCCTCCGACTTCCCCGCCTCGCCTCCTAATTCCTCCCCCATGCTCGTCATGTGGCCGCGACTCAAGCAATGGCTATCGGCCTGGCCTTCTCGCCTAGTCTTCCGTTACCTCAGCACGGCATTCATCGTATGCTTCGCGATCACAAACTACCTACTATGGACCAGCAGCCAGGGCTGGGACGTTACCGAACCAAAGGGGCCCGTCACCATAGGCCCCAAGCACCCGATCAAGAAGCTCATGGCCGACGCTCGCGCACGCCATGAGACCCTTCTTACAAAGCGCAGTTACAACCTCCATGACGCCGCCGAACGGTATCGCATCCGTCGCGGCCGTCACCCACCTCCAGGCTTCGACAAGTGGATCGAGGCCGCCATGGCCTCGGATGCCGTCATTGTCGAGGACTACTTTGATCGCATATACAAGGACTTGACTCCATACTGGGCGCTCGACCCTCAAACCCTCGCTCGACGCGCATCTGCCTGGCACTGGGTCGTCAAGGTTCGCAACGGCGAGGCCACCGGCGTGGGCGATACCAAAGACCGCGTCCCATGGCTCCAACTATGGACCGACCTTGTCAAAGACTTTGCCAAGGAATTGCCCGACGTTGACATGCCAATTAATTACATGGACGAACCTCGCCTTCTCGTCCCGTTTGAAGAGCTCTCCAAGCTTGTGGATCAGGAGGGCAGCAACCGGCGCATGCCTCCGGTAAAGGAGGTCATGACCGAGTTCAAGAGCCTTGCCAAACTAGATGCCGAGAAGCCTCAGCCGTACGACCCAACGTGGTACAATAGCTCACACAACTACTGGGAGCTTGCTCGTGTGACGTGTGACCCCAACACTCCATCTCGCAATGCTCAGCAAGTCTCCGATCTCAAAGGTCCCGTCGACTACCCCACAGACTGGAACGCCCCTTACGCCTACAAGGGCTATATCAAGAACTGGACTGCCGCTCAGGACCCTTGCCTGCAACCGCATCTTCGCCAGATGCATGGTAGCTTCGTCCAGCCTCTTAGTCTGTCCACCTCCAAGGAGCTGGTTCCCATGTTTGGCGGATCCAAGCTCCCCATGAACAACGAGATGCTTATCCCCGGAGCCATGTATCTTACCGACAATGAGTTCTACTCTGGAGGTGAAAAGATGGGACCTGCATGGCATGCCAAGAAGACGGGCATTGTCTGGCGAGGCGATGCTTCTGGCGGTCGAGCCACGGCCGATAAATGGCATCGCTTCCACCGCCATCGGCTCATGCAGATGCTCAACGGCACATATGTCGACAGCGTCGAGAATGGCGGTGTGAAGCCAAAGACTTTCCAGTTGCCATCACACGATCAGTACAACAGCACCCATCGCTCTTCTAAAACGATTGGCAAGTGGCTCGAGAAGTTTGCCAACTGCGGCTTCGCTCGCATGCTTTGCGATGATCGTTGCGGCCATCTTACCCCCTACTTCCATGAAGTCAAGTACATGCCCATGAAGGAGCAGTATAAATACAAGTTCCTCCCCGACACCGACGGCAACTCGTTCAGCGCTCGATTCCGTGGTTTCTTGCGCTCCTCGAGTATGCCACTCAAGGCCACTGTCTATGCTGAGTGGCACGACGACCGTCTGACCCCATGGGTTCACTTTGTGCCATTCGACAACACGTTCCAGGACCTTTACGCCATTCTCGAGTTCTTCACCGATGACGCGGCTGGCGGCGACACCGCTGCTCGTTACATCGCTGAGAAGGGCAAGGAGTGGGCTGGACAGGTTTTGCGGCGTGAAGACATGGCACTCTACACCTGGCGTCTACTACTCGAGTGGGCGCGAGTCTGCGACGAAGATCGCGAAAGATTAGGGTTCATCAAGGACCTGGTGGAATCTCATCGATGAGCTGAAAGCGGAATCGATTCTTTGGCACCTATACGGCACTCCCCTGGGCAGGATAGTCCCAGGTTGAGGATTCTGGCTGCAGGGTGCTCACGTATATACTAATTATCACGGCCTGGCGTTTGGAGTTGGATGATGCGCTCACAAGAGGCGGGATATCTCGAGGATAATGTGGATGGCATTCGATACGCGAGGCGAGGGTGGGCGTTTATCATCATCCGGGGTGCGTCCATATACATACATACATGAAGGAGGCATACTCATGTACCCGAAGCAAACCGCCTGTACAATACCAAATGACGTTGGATGAATAGGATCAAGCAAGCAAGCAAGCGAGCAGGAAAGAAAGAGATGGATGGGATGAGAAGGGAGTCCCTCGCTCTTAATACTCTAACTGTAGAAAAAGTTGGTATAGCCTTTGTACCCAAATAGTAAACATGATACCAAAATCCCCATCACCGATAGAGGAGAAAAATAAAACCTCTTTTAAAGCAGAATCAACTCCGACGTATGCATTTGACTCGTCTTGGGTCTTGCTTTGTCCTGGGTCATGATGCTGTTGTTTGACCGTCATGCTCATGTTCATCCTCATTGCCATCCTCATTAATGTGCCGGTATATACAGGCCTTCTGACCTCACAAACTCTCGCTTTCTCTACGAGACAAAATCCCCAATCCAATCCATCATCACTAATCAGAAACCAACGCCATAGCAGCTGTAGAATTACTAGGAAGACGACGGTGATTTTTCTTTTTCAAGAGCCTAGAGTTGCAGGTTCGTAACGGGCTCACGCGCTGGCTGACCCTTGAGATGAGCGGCCGATCCCTTGAAGAGGCTCTGCCAGATAAAGGCCTCGCTGAGGAGCAGCTCAATATCCTTCTCGGTCCAGTCCTTTGTGGGGAGGCACTGAAGGAACATCATGATCTCCTGAAAGTCCATGCGGACGAGCTTGTCGGACCACTTGACGAGGAAAGCGGCGCAGACATAGAGGTGAAACTCGGAGAAGCCCTGTTCCTCAGCCTAGACAGACGGTTAG
Organism: Fusarium keratoplasticum; assembly: GCF_025433545.1. Classification (NCBI taxonomy): domain Eukaryota; kingdom Fungi; phylum Ascomycota; class Sordariomycetes; order Hypocreales; family Nectriaceae; genus Fusarium; species Fusarium keratoplasticum. Next base: position 1,799,693 of record NC_070533.1, read on the forward strand.
TTTTGAAGAAGTGTTAATAGGATAAGCACGAACCAGATAAGTGTCCCACATGCGGATGGTGTTTTTGACACTGATTTCTCTCATCAGGAGACAGTTCATCCAGCGGAAACTGAACTGAATAAACTCTACACCCTCTTGTTCCAAGTGCTTGGACAAATTGCCGTCGATACGCGCTGTGAGATCACGGAGGGCAGCAACCTGGCGCTGAATGCCAGGCTGAGCCACAATGTAGTGATCCTGGATGCCATCGAGCAGCTTGGTCAAGCACCAGAAGGAGTCAGCCTCAACCGCGTCAAGAACCGACTTAGGGAGCTGTCCTGGGTCCATGCCAGACTCAATATTGGGGTCCCCGATGTAGATACCAAGGAAGACCTGCCAGAATGGCGTCACCAGGTCATTGATGCCCTGAACATAACCGCTGGCCGGGTGTCGCACCGCCCACAGGTAGAGGATGCGCTCCAGCGACCGCTGAGTGGCCTCGTAGCTGTAGAGCTCGATGTGCGGGTTTGTTCGGGGAATATCGATGCTGATCTGATGCCAGATTGCCTCATCCAAGCCCCGCGTCCTGCCTGTAGGGGCTGTGCTAGTCGTACCGGCCGCAGCATTTCCACCGCCCCTTTCAAAGGCCTGACGCACGCCATCGAGATATTCCTTGCGCTTCCTCTCCAATGTGGCGACCCGGCGCTCGCTGTTTGCAGGTAGGTAGCTGAGGAGGAGCTGCCAGGTCATGGCGCGAACCTCCTGGGGCACGCCAGACCAGGCTAGCGACCTCAGGTCGGGCAGCGAGATGGTAGAGGCTTGGAGGAGCTTCTTAAACTTGTTGATACGGGTGATTCGAGAATTAATGGCATCGGCTTCCTTTGGTGTAGCGTTTGCGGGAACGGTTGGGTAGTTGATGAGGTGCAGGGCGTTGGCAGGGTCTATTCATGATCAGCAATGTTCATCTTGATCCATCTGCATGACACACCTCTGAGGATCTCCTTATACTGAGGTCGAAGGATCTTGCCCTCGCTCTTCTTAGGCATGGGATATGTAGGCGCGGGACGCTCGACAGCGATATCGGCGCTATTTGAATACCGTCTCGAGTGAAGGGCATCGGGAGGTTCCTCTGTAGTCGGCGATAATGTACTTGACTCGGCCCTGTTCTGCGTAGCGATGCGCCGCGACCTCCTCTTCATGCTCGAAAGACTTGGCAGTCCAAAGTCATCACCGTCGTCGTCCTCGTAGCCCATCATATCGTCTTCGTCCGCCTTCCAGTCATCGTTGGTGTTGGAGAGGAAGTTGATGTAGCTCTTGTAGGGCGGCGACGATGCCTTGCTCGGGGTTGTACGTGGCGGGGGAGAAGCTTCGTGGACTCGAATCTTGGTTGAGGAAGAGGAAGGGGGGGTCTTTGGTCGGGAGGAGCTGGATGGGTTTCTTGGTGGTTGGCATCAGCGGGCAGAGAACATGATGTTTCACGGCCAGGTCGACGACTTACAGAGAGTCAAACTTGAGAATATCGGCGTGTGAATAAGCGGCGCCGACCACGAGGCCGGAGCCATGGCCTCCAGGCGACGTAATACTCCTCTTAGGGGTAGAGCTGTGGCTGTCTCTTGGAGGCGGTCTCCAGAATGGCGATACGGACCTGGTCGAGATGCTTCAGCGCGCGAGCACAGACAACAGCCAGGACAGGACAAGACATACTCTGAGCGATCTGTCAAGCAGCAATTGATCTATCGTCAGCACATTCGGCCTTGTTACGAGCAACCTGCTACCTCAAAACACCTCGACCCCGTGGGGAGAGGGAATCGCAAGCACATACCGAGTTGGACCATCTCCTGCGGCGGTGGGGCTGTTAGCAAGGAGGGCACCGATTACGTCGAGTCTCGTGAGCATCATCAAGCTCGAGGGCAGGACAAAGAGGGCGGGCAAAACTCACCGACTGAGCGGGCTTCTTGCTGCTCCCAGAGGAGGACCACATGGCTAAGAGTGTTGGCCTTGCACAAACAAGGCCAGAGATGGTCTGTTTTATTTGCAACTGTGATGGATGCGACGCGATGGTTGGGAGTTGCAGGTTGTCGAGGACCGACAGGCGCCTGACTGGGTATGGGACTGGGACTTGGGACTGGGGGTGTGGTGGGCGAGGACTGGCTGAGCTCCAAGGTTTTAGATTGCCTTAGCTTGGCTGGGCAGCCTAGGCTAACTTTTAGTCATAAAATATCTTTATAATATAGAAAACCTTCCAAGGTAGTAATGGATTTAATTTTATATATCATAATAGTTATAACGATTATTTTATTTTAAAAGGATCTTTTGTTATAACTATTTACAAGATGTAATTCGGACCCATGTTGTTAACTTTCCAAATATTTGCTCTACCCCCTTCAGCAATGGGTCGATGTGCTCGTGGAAGCATCTCCTATTCGCCTCAACCCGTAAATTCAGTTACATACAAGCAAAAAGATTCAACCGTTCGTGTTTGCTGATGGGCTCCTGTTGCACTTTATCCAAATGCTTGATGGATGTGTTACCGTTATGATGTTGCTGCAAGCCACCCGGAATGTTTTAGTCAGTGGGTGTGCAACATCGAGCTTTTGGACAATTGCATTGTCCCGCCCAACTATTGTAGCCTTGCATTCGACTTGTGAAAACTGCACGAATACACGGGAAGTGTTGGCACAGATACAGGCGTGGTCTTCCATGGTATGATCATGAATAGAGTGACATGTAGTAACTTCGTCGATAATCATGGCGGTAAACGATGGGGTATGTACTTGGTACAAGGAACCTGAAATGCTGGGCACAGTACTTTCGCAATAGAACAGGGAAGAACGTGTGCCACTGAGGATAGCTGTCCTAAGAGACATCAGTAGGTCTCTTCATCTGCCATATCATCACAATCCTCGAGCAAGAGAAAATAACCCAAGACAAGACAGTCCCTTCTACTTTCGAATTCTATGCGATCCTTAGTCGAAACTCACACAGGGTCCCTTTCAACTACCCACATACCTGTTTGCTTATCCTCACGCTGAGATGTGAGAATGAATGCAAAAATATTTGCTCCCTCAAATACTTCCAAGATTGTTCCAGAGACGTCAATCGTCCATGTCATCGACTCCCAATTCCCACTTGTCAACGACTTGCACTAACACCCCACAACCAATCGCCGCCGAGGTTATCCATCACCAGACCGAACCGGCTAATCCCCGGACTCTCCAGCTCACCTCGGACCAATCAGAGCCATCTTATTCCTGGTCCGCAAGCAAAGAGAGGCGAATCCCATCCTCCTCGAGCACCGAAAGCTTCCCTTTGCCAACGCCGCCCTCTCGATCCTCACACCCAATCTCCCCTCCTCTTGAACCCGAGTGATCGAGGCCGCCTCGTCCGCCGACTCGTCCACTCTCGCAAGATGCTTCCCGCCTCGCGATCCGCGGCCGCAATGGCCCTCCGAGGTGCGTGTTTTCCAACAGAGAGCGACATACAATCCCTCCCCGGCCCGGCGGGTTTTTTGTGACGCTGGCTCGGAGATGGGACCCGTCGCGATGTCGACATTTGTTAACCGCCTCGCAGTCAAGCCCTCGATGGCCATTGCCCCCTTCCGAACCACCGCCGCCGCCTTCTCGACCAATTCTCGTCGCGATGCCAGTGCCCTGCAGACCCATTCGGCCTCATCGGGTCTTGCCAAGGTCCGCAAGGAGGTCCCTCTTCCCAGTGAGGAGGGTACCAAGAGCGTCATCCAATACGCCCTGTACGTGGCCCGTCCCTTTACGACACTCGAACCTCTCGATATTTGTCTTCTCCGAACCCAATTGCGTCGTCCTCATCCATGACCTGGAGCTAATTGAACCCCCCGCAGTACCACCCTCGATGTGATAGCCAACTGGGCTCGTCAGTCCTCACTCTGGCCCATGACCTTTGGTCTTGCCTGCTGCGCCGTCGAGATGATGCACCTTTCCACCCCACGATACGATCAGGATCGTCTCGGTATCATTTTCCGAGCTTCTCCCCGACAGTCCGACGTCATGATCGTTGCCGGCACCCTCACCAACAAGATGGCTCCCGCCCTCCGACAGGTCTACGATCAGATGCCCGACCCCCGCTGGGTCGTCTCCATGGGCTCTTGTGCCAACGGTGGAGGTTACTACCACTACAGCTACAGCGTCGTCCGCGGCTGCGACCGTATCGTCCCCGTCGACGTCTACGTCCCCGGATGCCCCCCCACCAGCGAGGCCCTCATGTACGGCATCTTCCAGCTCCAGCGCAAGATGCGCAACACCAAGATCACCCGCATGTGGTACCGACGATGAAGAGATGGAGTGAGCATGGTTGAGGAGTTGCCTGCCCCCTTGGTTTTGGACGACAGGCCACGAGGCAAAAGGAAGGATTGGACAGCAGGGCTGGGGCAGAAGACGCACCGAGACGCTGGTGTCGGCCATTCTGTCGGGATTTGGATGATTTTGGAGTGCATTGGTCCAGGAGAGGAATCAAAGAGGCCGTGTAAAGAGGATGGCGGCACCAAAGACGTCTTTCTTTTGTTGTTACCGGGTGTACATACTGGGGTTCCCGCCGGTAGAATGGTAGAAGGAAATGCAATTTTGTACAACACCACTCTGTCACCACGCCGGGCCAGGTATGCGGAGACGATATGCCTGGGTTGTGATTCGTAGTTGAGCGGCTGACTTGGGAATTGCCAATTCACCAATGTTGAAGATGACGACAATATTTGAAATCAATCAGCCAGCTAATACCGTCCCTACTTGACATGAGCTCTTTGCAACAATCACCTTGGTCCGGGATATCTCAAGACGCAATAGGCATCTGGTGATGATGTCACACTCCTCCATCCGAGTTAGAGATGCTTATCTATCTCAACAGTCACAACTCTATCTATCAAGGTGCTTTGATACCTCAAACGGTGGGACAGTCGACAACCAACACACTTAAAAGACACAGCATCTACGTAGTGAACGTTCTTGTATAGTATATGATGAATGTTAAAAAAGGAGGCGCTGTGAACCCTATCTTTCCCTCCGCCTAAATTCGCTGGCTCCATCCCTCTCGTCCGCCGACATCGTACGTAATACACAGAGGTACAGACTCTCTTTTCCACTTGTCAAAACAGCATCGATCACCATCCATCCTTGCTTGGGCCCCCGTCGATTCTGGTGTCCACCTCGATCAAGCCGTAGAGTAAGAATTCCACAATGCCCACGAGGGCGTCCCACCACAGAGCAGACCCAACGAGGCATGCCCATCTCGTCCGCTCGGGCGACGAGGCTTGGATGCCGTCCCTGGTCTATACGCTACGCTGCTGAGCTGGCGCAGAGAGGGAAACAGGGGTTGCATCAATCGCATGTTGAACGTCAATTAATCCACCAGCGCCAAACGACCCAGGTCTGTCCACTCTTTGAACCAAAGCAAATACCCAAAACAGTTTGTGTGTGTGTGAGCGAGAGGAAGGGGCAGAGAGAAGAGGTCGCTGTCTTGAAGGGCAACGCCACAGCAGTCGCCTATAGGTAGTGTAAATGTTGCAAGTTCAATATCTCCACCAAACAGTGGCGCCTTTGTCGTCTCGTCTACTCCTGGCCAAAGCCCATTGTCTCTTCAACAGCAATCGTGAGCTTCTGTTGAAGCATTTCTAGACTCTTATAAGCAGGCAAGTCGAGTCGGTTGAAACTATTTGCCGTTAGTCTTGTCTCACTCAGAAATATCAAACTGGACTTACCAAGTATGTGCCTTGGGTAGGTTGGTAATCTCTCCTGCTTTTTCAATCGTGAATCGTCGGGGGCCATCGCTGCCCTGAAGATCCTTGAATCCGTTGACAGGGATTCGAGAAGTACCCGTCGTGAACTGTAGTAGTCGAGACTTCTGCTCTCCATCCCACGAGCGCACCGTCGCCCAGAAGTTCTGAACAACCTCATCCGACTCAGTGTATCCTCTATAATCGGTGTGCTTCTTCCAGTCATCGACATCGATCTCAGCAATACCACCAATCAGAAGCTCAAGCTCACGCTCATCAAAGACGTTGATGAGATCTTGAGGGATGAGCTCTTGGAAGCCCTCCTTGAAAGCCTGGAACTGCTCTGCAATGCGCTTCTCGATTCGCCACTTGACCATGAGATCAACATACTCTTTCTTGTTCTCGTTGGTGACGTCGATGTTTCGTCCGTTGGGAATGAGGTCCTCCGTTGTCATGACTCCAAAGCGCTCGTCCTCAGTCGAAAACGTCTGCTCCAAAATTCCACCCGAAATGTCGTTGTCCAACATCCACTGCAAAGATCGGTGGAAGTCGGCATCAACACCCTCCATGTCCGCAAGAGCGACTGCCTTTCCAAGCATCATCTTGTAAAGGGCGCCAATGAAGAAGGCGTCCAGGAATCGGCGGTGGAAAATAGCCAAACCAACGACACGGCCAATAAACTTGAAGTAGTTCAGATGTTCCGGGTTGATTCCAGAGTGAGGGTTGATCTGGAGGGTGTAGTTGTCGTGGGCCGAGTACTCGAACAGACAATAGAAGGGGTTGAACATTTCGTGTGAAAGGAGGAAGAAGAACTCTCGTGAGAGACCACCGTAATCCAAACCGTCCTCGCCATCGAACTTGATCATCAACCGCTTCTTCAGATCCGTAGCCGATTGGCGAGTAATTTCCGCAAACGAATCCTCAAAGATATGAGACCGTCTCACCTTGATGTGGCACTGTCCACTAAGAATGCGCATCGCCGGCTGGGAACGGAAGTAGATGAGCTTTCTTCGGAAGTCTCGCTTGTATTGAGGAACGTTCTGGTCGAGTGATGACGGAAGTCGTGGGTCGTCCCAGGTTGTGGTCTTAGTGTTGTGGTCGACGAAGTAGACACGAGCTGTGTTCGTCAGGCGCATCTCCCAGCCGCTTGGAAGGGGGCCGAGTTGTGATACTGGCTGCTGCTGAATCTGTCCGTTGGCGTTGTTCTGGCCACCGTACATGCGGATATACTGCTGTCGGCGCGGATCAACCCAAGTGGTTGTTCTGGTGTTATGATCAACAAAGTAGGGTCGACCCTCGGGGGTCCATCTCTGTTCCCATCCTGGTGGTAGCTCGCCTGAGCCTGGGCTCGTAGCCCCAGTGTGCATCACCGCGCCGGCGTTAGCGGTCGGGGATGATTGCTGAGGCTGCTGTGCTTGAAGAGTAGGCGAGTTGGAGCCAGTTCGGTCCTCGGGCAGGGTACGGTTCTGGTGTCTCTGCCGCTCCACCTGAGTGGCCGCCTCTCTGTCGTTTCGCTGTTCCTGGGTGCCATTCGAAGTTGGACGGTTCCAGCTCGTCGTTCGAGTATTGTGATCAACGTAGTATGTACGTCCCAGGTTGTCTTCACGGCGTTCCCAACCAGCAGGCAGACGCCCCTGCGCATCCTCGAATGGACTCAGCTGGTTTGACTGGCGAGGCTGCCCACTGGCATTTGGCCCAGGAGCGCTGGCGCCACCAACAGAGTTGATGCTAGAGGGGCGGTGCGGCAGGTTGACCTGCGAGCTGGCAGCTCCATTTGGTCCGGACATGGAGGATCCTGGGCGGTTCTCTGAGGGGGGTGCGGAGAGGGAGGAGAGGTTCGAAGGGCCGGCACCGAGTGAAGGTCGAGTCGACGATGCTTGGCCACCGCGGGCTGGGGCGCTGAGGTTGCAAGAAAGGTTAATGATTAGCTTGCCATGAACAACAAGGTTATCGGTTGATTTCTTCAGGTCTCGTGTAAGCATCTGGTCTGAAAGGCGCATGTCTATGTCAGCAGGGTGTTCCAAGTGTCGAGGAGGTGGCACAGGTCAACTGACCGTCAGCGTCCGCACTGAGTTCGGGCATGACATCTCCAACTCGGATATTGATGACGCCCAGGAAACCTTGGTCCTTCTTCTTAAACTTTTTTTGGTCAAAGACCTGAACTGCCAAAATGCTATCTTCGTTGGAACGGCTGCAGGCTGTGAGTCTGATAAGTCCTAGGTTTGGGGTGGCGGGGCACGTTACAAGTCAAAGCTCTCATTCCAGTACGGGTTAAGGGTCCTCTTGCTGACGGTCGTCGTCTTCGTCTGCTCTCCGTTGATGGTTGCGACGGCGAAGGGGTCGGGGAAGCCTGGTGCGTGTTAACGAGGAGCTCGAGTCTTTGTTTACTCTGGAACGACGTACGGAAAACATCCCTCTTATAAAGACCGTCGGCGGCGATAACTAGGATGATGTCAACAGAGGAACTCGGGCGGAGGGGTATAAGGACGAGAGCGACTCACTCGTAACCCGAAGGTTGGCCCTGCTGCAGAACCGTTAGCACATGTATCGTGAAGGGGCCGAATGGATAGAATGCCCCTTCGCAGGCGCAGGACGCGATGCGATGGATGGGCGGCTGGGAATGAACTTACTTGGGCAGCCCGGAATCGGTGCGACTGGTCATGGTGTCACCTCTTGCGCAGCGCAGCGAGGGACTAGGTCACGGCAAGGACAACAACGTTGATGAATATCCTTCCTGATGGCAGGAGCAGGACGCGCAGTCGAAGCCTTATCAGGGAGAGGCGTTCGAAGGACGGGATCGACTAGGAGGATTCGGCTGGAGAAAGTTGACGACGCTGGAGTTGGGGCAATGGGGGGAGGTTGAGGCTGTGCACGGGCGGCGGGCCTAAAGACCAGACACGGACTCCCCGCTTCCAAAGCGAGGAGGCGGCGGCCGGAACGGGAAGAGAATAGACACGCGAGAAGGGCGTTTTGAAGCCAAAGAGACGAGGATAGCGCGACAGCGAGAGAAGAAAATTTTGTTTTTGGCGAGGAGTAGATACGGAAGTAGGTCGGCCGATAGCTAGGTAGTTCCCACGTCGCCGCGAGTGGGCTGGTGAAAGAGTATCTGCGTCGTGGTTGGTGTTGATGATGATGGGAGGACGTGAGGGCGGCGGAGGATGGGGCCTTGGACGAGACGGGGATAGTTCTCAGCGGTGCAGGTGGTGGTGGGAGGGGGGGAAGGTACCTCCATGGATGCCACCAGGATGATACATTGGGCTCACAGCAGGGGCAGATGGCAAATCTACAGGCAGCTCAGCGGGCAGAAACTGCCTGGAGGAATCCAATCGACCTTCCATTGTTCCCATGCGCCATGCGCCCTGGCGGGTAGACAGGCCGGGTGGCCGGGGGCCTTTTGGTGGACCAGAGTGCCTAGACAACCCGAGATTAGTGGTTACCAAAGGTTCCTGTTGCCTCCACTGCGCTGAGCGTTCATTGAGCGAGTGTCCAACTTGATCCAATGGCTGGAGAATCAGAGGTCGAGGGACGCCCAGAGCCAGAGAGTGGGCGGGGAGGGGAGGCAGCCCGCCATCCGCCATGGGTCTTGGAGGTACCTTTCTGGTGCCAGAATCAAACAGTACCTTCTATGTCTGTGCCTCAGGCCCAGCCTCAGATGACAAAACACACCAGCCTCGGCACTCTTTTGCCTTGATGAGGAATTCATAGATAATGCTTATGAATTCCATCTATATGGGCGTGGCTCCAGCACGATGGTGAATACATGAAGCACCGAGCCACAGTATGACTCCCAACTGCCTCCTTGGGCATCAGACACGGAGTACGGACAATGTTGCAGAGCACGGCTCGCCGGCACAGCTTCTCACCAGGCGCCCAGTCCTGTTCAGGCTGAGGGATGGGATCACCCGGCGCTTGCTTGGCCAGGGCGCTTGCAATCTGGCCAAGATGGATGGATGCCTTGCTGTTGGTGCTCGCTCAATGTCTGGTGGCCTTATTGCTTGCTCCCTGGCAAGGACCTAACAGAAAAAAAGAGGCCAGAACTGCAGCCCAGACCTGCATAGAACAAGGTGGAGGATGAAACCTGCTTCTCACACGAGTATCCGTCGGAAGTCAAATCTTTTCTTGCAGCCCCTGTCAAATAGAAAACCACTACTTACGCCCTTCCGCCAAGCTGAAACTGAGCCCGCGTTCGCACGCGTCCTCGCTCCTGTCAGACTGTGTAGGTACTGTACCTGTAGGCAGATCGCCAAGTTCTGGTGGCTTGCTTGCTTGCGTGCGAGCAGGGTGCTGAGCCACCCAGGGAGACGTCAACAATGTCTCGTGGATTGCGTTGACGCCACACCTACAATGGTTGAGATCGCCTGTCGTGTCTTGATGACAAGCAGCAGGTCGCATAGAGTAAGCAGGGATGGTTAATCGTCCGCCCGCGTCTGCGCAGTAGGGTGGTATTGTTCTCTGGCGAACCGCAGTTAACAGGACATGTATACGTACTACGCCTGAAGTTGTCGTCATCTGAAGTTAACTTATTGACTTTACATAGTCAACAAAGCGCAAGGGCGGAGTGTGCATCCATCCAGTGACAGCTTTGAACGCAGAGAACAGCCTTTGAGGCCAACACAAAACTGGAACAATATTCATCCACCCATGTGAACCCTTGTTCGAGGTTCTCACAGGTTGACAGGTCAAAAGACCCATCACCCATGTCATTCCAGATGACAGATCTTTTTCTATCATTATCCTCTCCTGATATGAGATTTGTCACCTACTGGTCCTCGGGTTTGACTTGATAACAGCGTCCAATAGTGCCTGCATGAGAGTCAAAACAGGCTCTAATAACGTTGAGAACCATGTTACTGGAAACTCAAAATCGAATTTACATGCTTGATTATTCTTTCTCCCTTGTTTCTAATGCAATATTTATAGTTCTGTGCCAATTTTAGATAGAACATCGTGTATTCCACCTGGTGCTTAGCTATCATTCAGGTGAGCCTTGGTGGCTTTGACACGGCTCTCGATAAGATACACAAGGAGTAATAGAACATCATCTCTATCATCTTGTAGGGGCTACTAGTATAGTGAAAGTGGCTTCTCCGGCTGCTGCCCTGGCTGCCCTGGCATTGCCGTCCAGGGGGTGGAAGAGAAAACGGCCATGCTGATGGACTCGCAACCTACCTCTCAGCAATAAGTAGGGAGGTAAGCATGAAAGATCATTAGGCCTCTTGATAGTAATATTTGCATCCAAATCATCGTTTAGTAATCATATTCATTGTAGATATCATGGCAAACCGCCAATAGACATTGTGTGTAAAGCCTCAACACCCCCAAATGCAGTCGTTACGTCCTCCAAACGCCGCCCATGCTCTAATGCTAGTCCATGCGTCCGTCTGTAAACATGCCCTCATCCCATCCAGTTTATCGAATTCCATCGCCCAGTGATAAGTATGCTATGCGCAAGCCAAAGGTACCTGTGTCCACCAGCCGAGCACTAAGCATGCCGGCCTCGCTTCCCCCCTCCGTTGCCGAAAGGATCCTTTCCACCCAGGCTGCCAAGATCGAATATCTCCTCAAAGTTCAACTTGCGCTTAGCTCCAGCCCTTTGGGCCAAATGCCCTGGCCCTCTGGGACATGCTCGACCTGGGTTGTTCAAGCGGGTTTTGGACGGCCTTGTGGCCGTCATGGATGAGCCGTCGTGAGGTCTCGAGTCGGAAAGGTTGAGAGTGGCGATATTGGGATACGGATGCGCAGACTGGAACGTGAAATTGTCTTGGGAAGGGACCACAAGTGGTGTTTGTTCTTCAACAGTAGCAGTAGGAGGGATGCTTGGAGGTGCCGAGTCGGTTCGCATTTGGCTCATCTGCTGGGCAACGGTATTGGGGCGAGTGAGTTCGGGTGATGAAGATGTTTCTGCTTTGTCGATTTCGTCCTCGCTTTCGGTGTTTGGCGAGCTGCTCTCCCGGCCATCAAGCCTCTCCCGAATCCATCTCCGGATCTTCAAGCCATCCCCATCGCCTGTTCCCGTAGTCTCCTTGTCCAAAAACGCCAGCATATCGTATAGACAGTCCTGATACCCATCGGCCCGAGCCTTCGATTGTGCGGCCGCAGAAGTCTTATACAGTTTCGTAACGGATAGCGCCGCTGCCTTGAAGACGTCGAGTAGTTGCTCAGGGGATTCCTGCTGGGCAGACTGCTTGCCAGGGCCGGCAGTGACACCCCGCATGTGTTCCATGGTAGATAATGTGGCAGGTACAGGAGCTAGAGAGCTGGAAGGGCAAAGTTAGAAAGGTTCGAGAGCTTGAAGGGTTAATCGCCTCACCTGGTAGGTAGTCGCTAGGGTTGGGGCCGGAAGGCTTGGGAGCGGTATTTTGGCGCCCAAGATGTCGTGAACAAACAGAATAGAGGGGGAGAAGAGTGCTTCCCCATGCACAAGAGACAAACAATTTGTATGCAGGTCGCTCAGGAAGAGCTATGCCTCCCAAGATATCGAGTCGTTGGATGAACCAAACGTTGGGTCACGACGAAGGTTCGCCCAGTCATCCACCCATTCAACGCCGCACAGAGCCTGAACGGCACTAACCGAGGGGGGGTTTGCACGTGGAGTGGGGGGGCCGGTATGTCACGTGAGCCCCAAGGGATCGACGTCCTTTTCAAATTGGTGTTGAACAAGTTGAGGAGTTGTGATGTTCTGCTTGAGAAGGGTTCAAATTTTTGTAATGGATTTTCGGGTGAATTTTTCAGAGATAATTCCAGCAATCTCCTTATTTTCGTTACGATTTAACAACAGCTGTTCAGTGACGTCGTTGAAAACTGCTCGGATTATTCCTTCTTCCTTCAGGGATCGTGGGGCCGCTTTATGAGGTCCAGTCGATGACAGGGGTCGCACAGTGGCACTAGCCCCAAATCGTCCCCCTTCAAGGTGCCCGTCGAGATTCTACCCGCCGGCACCTTCGAAAAAACATCTACACATTCTCCAAGTTACGAAGCGGCGTGATCCCCGTCCCGACTTCAAATCCTCGTCAAAAACGTCCCTGGAAAGATACAAGCAGCGATTTGGATCACTTGCATTGGACTGCGCTTCTCTCTGCACCATCTCCAAACGCGTCTCCTCGACGCCAGTCGCGTAAAGAGGTCCTACTCACACTCGGTTCGCAATGGCGCCTCGCTCTCGAGCCAACGCCGTGGATACCGACGCGTCCATGTCAGACGCGCCGGAGCACCGCCAGGAGGAGGAAATGGTGAGTTTAACTATTGAATTGCATTTTGCTCTCCATTTGCGACGCGAGAGCTCGTTACTGATGGCCTGCTCCAGGAAGTCGATGAGACTCCCGACTACACAGACACCGAGAACCCCAGCACCACTGCTAGTAGTGTCGCCGGGGAGCCCACTACAGATGGTCGAAAGCGCCGCACGGAGGTTAACCAACTACGTCGAAGCATTTTTGGAAGGAAGCACGATCGTCTGGGCGAATCCAAGGTTCGAAGCCCTCTGGAACAAGGCTGTGACTATCCATCAGTATGCTGACTTCTTATCCACAGGAAGATGACACCATTCGCCGATTCCGATACTTGCTTGGCCTCACCGATCTATTCCGTCACTTCATCGAGACGAATCCCGACCCAAAGATCCGCGATATCATGACCGAGATTGATCGACAGAATGCCGAGTCTGCTCGAGGAAAGAAGGGTGCTGGAAGGCAAGGAGGCGCCACGAGCGATAGACGCCGACGTACGGAAGCCGAAGAAGATGCCGAACTTTTGAAGGACGAGAAGCATGGTGGTTCTGCCGAGACTGTTTTCCGAGAGTCGCCCCCCTTCATTCAGGGTACCATGCGCGACTACCAGGTTGCTGGTCTCAATTGGTTGATCTCTCTCCACGAGAACGGTATCTCTGGTATCCTTGCCGACGAAATGGGTCTTGGAAAGACACTCCAAACAATTTCTTTCCTCGGCTACCTGCGACACATCGTTGATATCACCGGGCCACACTTGGTCATCGTACCCAAGTCTACTCTCGACAACTGGAAGCGAGAGTTTGCCAAATGGACCCCAGAGGTAGATGTTCTGGTGCTTCAGGGAGCAAAGGACGAGCGACACAACCTGATCAACGATCGCCTTGTGGATGAGAAGTTTGATGTTTGCATCACCAGCTACGAGATGGTGCTCCGAGAGAAGGCGCACCTGAAGAAGTTTGCTTGGGAGTACATCATCATCGATGAGGTTTGTCACTCTTTGCAAGGTGAATGCAACTATACTAAACAACGGCTAGGCGCATCGAATCAAGAACGAGGAATCTTCACTGTCGCAAGTGATCCGACTCTTCTCGTCCCGAAACCGACTCCTCATCACAGGTACTCCACTGCAAAACAACCTCCACGAGCTGTGGGCACTTCTCAACTTCTTGCTGCCCGACGTTTTTGGCGACTCTGAGGCCTTCGATCAGTGGTTCTCAGGCCAGGACCGGGATCAAGACACTGTTGTTCAACAACTCCACAAGGTCCTTCGGCCTTTCTTGCTCCGTCGCGTGAAGAGCGATGTTGAAAAGAGCTTGCTGCCAAAGAAGGAAGTCAACGTCTATCTAGGCATGTCGGAGATGCAGGTCAAGTGGTATCAGAAGATCCTTGAGAAGGATATCGACGCGGTCAACGGAGCTGGTGGCAAGCGGGAGTCCAAGACCCGACTGCTCAACATTGTGATGCAGCTTCGAAAGTGCTGCAACCATCCTTACCTGTTTGAGGGAGCCGAGCCTGGTCCCCCGTACACCACCGACGAACATCTTGTGTACAACGCGGGCAAGATGGCCGTCCTTGATAAGCTCCTCAACAGACTCCAGAAGCAAGGTAGCCGAGTTCTCATCTTCTCACAGATGAGCCGACTGCTTGATATTCTTGAAGACTACTGTGTCTTCCGCGAGTATAAGTATTGCCGTATCGACGGTGGCACAGCGCACGAAGATCGTATCGCAGCCATCGACGAGTACAACAAGCCTGGCTCAGAGAAGTTCATCTTCCTCCTCACAACCCGAGCTGGTGGTCTGGGCATCAACCTGACAACCGCCGATATTGTCATTCTCTATGACAGTGATTGGAACCCTCAGGCAGATCTGCAGGCCATGGACCGAGCGCACCGAATCGGCCAGACCAAGCAGGTTGTTGTGTACAGGTTCGTCACGGACAATGCTATCGAGGAGAAGGTTTTGGAGAGAGCGGCACAGAAGCTCCGCCTGGACCAGCTTGTCATTCAGCAAGGTCGCGCTCAGACTGCCGCCAAGGCCGCTGCGAACAAGGACGAACTTCTGTCGATGATTCAACACGGAGCTGAAAAGGTGTTCCAATCTAAGGGACCTACTGGTAACATGGCTTCCAAGGAGGGCGAAATCGGTGACGCCGACATCGATGAGATCTTGGCTCGAGGTGAAAACCGAACCAAGGAGCTGAATGCCAAGTATGAGAAGCTCGGCATCGATGATCTACAAAAGTTCACCTCGGAGTCGGCTTACGAGTGGAATGGAGAGAACTTTGCCAACACCAAGAAGAACATCAACATGACCTGGATCAACCCGGCCAAGCGAGAACGTAAGGAACAGTCGTATTCGATGGACAAGTACTTCCGACAGACCATGTACCCTAACCCGAAGGCGGATGCGAAGCCCAAGGCGCCTCGAGCACCGAAGCAAGTTCCAGTACACGATTACCAGTTCTACCCACCGCGTCTGCGGGATCTTCAGGACAGAGAGACTGCATACTACCGAAAGGAGATTGGCTATAAGGTGCCTTTGCCAGATGGTGATGATGACAACCTGTCGGAGCGAGAGGCCGAGAGAGCTCTCGACCAGCAAGAGATCGACAACGCCACCCCCCTGACCGAGGAAGAGCGCGAGGAAAAGGAGAAGCTATCGTTGCAAGGATTTGGAGATTGGAACCGACGCGACTTTCAACAGTTTGTCAACGGATCTGGCAAGTACGGCAGAACTGCCTACGAAGGCATCTCCAAGGAGGTTGACAGCAAGTCTGCGGCCGAAATCAAGGCCTATGCCAAGGTCTTTTGGCAGCGGTACACCGAGATTGCAGACTATCCCAAGTACATGAAGACTATCGAGGATGGCGAGGAACGAACCCGCCGTCTCGGACACCACCAGAAGCTCCTGAGGAAGAAGATGCAACAGTACAGAGTCCCCCTACAGCAGCTCAAGATCAACTACTCTGTGTCCACAACCAACAAAAAGGTCTACACGGAAGAGGAAGATCGGTTCCTCCTGGTTCTACTCGATCGATATGGAATCGACTCGGAAGGCCTGTACGAGAAGATGCGAGATGACATTCGCGAGTCGCCCTTGTTCAAATTCGACTGGTTCTTCCTCAGCCGAACCCCTATTGAGCTTTCCCGACGCTGCACTACCCTGATTACGACTATCGTCAAGGAATTCGAAGATGTTCCTGCCCGTGGTTCTAATGGAGTGAACGGAAAGGCCAAGCGAGAGCCCGACGATGAGAATGACGAGGACAGCATTCTTGGAATGGCCCCTGCCAAGAAGAAGGCCAAGAACGGTGTCAAGGTATGCATAACGGAGCTTTCTTATCATTGATATGCCGCTAACAAAATCTGCAGAACAAGGCTCTCGACAACGTCAAGTCGGTCAAGTCAAGCAAGAACAGCTCGGCCACGCCATCAAGAGCATCCAGCGTGGCATCCACCGCGTCTAATGCAGGAGGCTCTACCAAGGGCAAGAAGGGCAGGAAGAAGTAAACAAAATGGCACAGGGCTAGGGCCTTTGGGTTGATTGGTAGGTATGCTTGGTCGGTCAAGGGGGATAGATCTTTTTTTGGCGTTTGGTTGCACTTAAGGGCTTTACTTTGCTCATGTCAGTATTTGGTGTGTCTGGCACGACGGACTGTACCAGGATTCAAGGAGGTATGATAGATACCTCGATTAACAATGATGCCTCAAGGCTGGGGCAAAGGGAGCGGGGACGGCGAGCGGCTTGAGTGTTAAATAGTTGTTTGAGAGCAAAAGAACCATGTCTAGATGCCTGTACTGCCTGGTGTCTAACCGGCGTGCCGTGAGGTCTACTACGAAGTCATGCCAGCGTAAAGACGATGCCATGTCGCGATGTACATGAATTCTTCAAAAGGGACTGCCTAGCCATCTGGGCGTATCCAAATCCCCAAGTCGTAGATACGTCATCAAATGGTGCAATTTCGACCTGTTCCCTAAGCCTCCTGGAGAGATGGTAACAATTACAAGCCCCTTTGTCTTCCTCTCTCTCCCCTACACACTCCTATTTCCATCCATCCGTCCATCCATTCATCAATCCCCTCCCGTTTAATTTTTTGCCCCTTGAACAAAAAAACAAGGATTTGTTTGTCCCCCAAAACGCCGTACTATGCAAGCACACAGGAAAAGAAGGCATCTACTGCATTCGGTTCAACCGCTCCCTCTCGACCTCGTAGTTGAAGTCGAAGTAGCCCTTGTCGAAGTGGTGAACTCGAACGTAGCCGTCCTCTCCGCCGCTTGCGTAGCTCTTGCCGGTGGGGTCGGCGGCGACGGTGTTGAGGGGACCGAAGTGGCCTCGCACACGGCCGATCTCGTCCTCGAAGATCTTGTGGTAGAAGCGGGCCTCGAACTTACCCTGACGGGCAGAGGTTCGGGTGACGTCCATGGCGGCCTGACCACCACCGAGGATGACAAAGTCCTTCTTGGGGGTGATGGTAGCACTGTTTAGGGGAGTATCGGCGACGTATGTCTTGAGAACCTCGAGGTCGCGGGCAGAGATGAGCTTGGAGAGGTCAGTATTTGTTTAACCCGTAAGCAGAAGCGACCTACCTTGGCAGTCTTGTCCTTGCAGGCGGTGATGAAGTAGGTTCGGTCAGGAGACCACTGGAGGTCGACGATGGGCTGGTTAAGCTCATGGACGGGGACGTTGTCTAGCAGGTCACCGGTCTTGGCATCGTATCGGCTCACGCTGCCATCCTCGTGGCCAGCAATGATGTACTTGCTCATGGCGCTCCAGCCAGCGACGGTGGCCTTGCTCTCGTCGCAGACGATGGTCAGGACCTTCTCGTCACTCTGCTCGGCGTTGACGTCGGGGTTGATGTCGACGACGACAATGTTGGAGAGGTAACCCATACGCTTCTCGGTGACACCTAGCAGCTTGGTGCCGTCCTCGTTGAACTCGACTCGCTTGACGGCGGTGGGGAACTCCCAGGTCTTGATGAGGCGACCGGTCTTGACCTCCCAGAGGCGGATGGTGTTGTCGGCGGAGCCCGAGGCGATCATGGTCGAGGTAGGGTCGACGTCGACGGTCCAGATGGCACCGACATGGCCGTGGTAGGTTCCGAGACGCTCGCCGTTGTGAGAGAACCAGGCGCAGATCTGCTGGTCCTTGGCGACGGAGAAGATGAGGTCGCCATCGAGGTTGTATCTGGGGGTGGTCGATGATGTTAGCCGGGGGGTTCTGAGTGGTATTCCAAGCTATTTAAGGAACTAGGACATTTCATGTTCCACGTTCCCTCTTCCCCTCTTTGCTGGAGATTTGTCGCTCGAGACTGATGAACAAATGGATATTTGACGTACCGAATCTGGGTGAGCGCACGCTCGTGCCCGGCAAGAAGAATGGGCCGCATGATGTCGTTATCTGAGGGGCTCGGAGGGGTTGATGGCGGAGGCAAGTTCGGAAAGGCTGGTTATATGGCGAGGGCTTTCGCGATGGAATTTTTGGCGGTTGTGCGTTTTGGTGGGGCACAAATCCCCCCTCCTCTCGCGGGGGCACAGGACTTTTACTCTGTTGGGCTAGTTCTGGTGCGGATATCGGGGCTGCGCCTGACACATGGTGTCAAGTTTGGGATTTGCCATGTTCAACACCTTGGTTGCCTATTATTCGAGAGATAGTGACGCCCGTGATAGATTCATCGATAGACTATTGAGTCATCTCAAGGATTCAAGAGTCATATTATGAATCCTTCTTGTCAGATATCCCAGAAAGTGGAATGATAGCATGACTTTGTTGACGTCGAATCTCGCCTGGTGGCGGCCCGTCCTGAGGCATCAACCATTTACTCGCCCGATTTCTTGGAAACCACTTTGCACTTTCTCTCTGTGTAAGAGGCCAGACTGACGCCCTCTCCAACGTGAGGCGAAACTGAACCTTGGACCCTCCAATTTGATCCATTGTTGATCCTGGAGGAAACTGCTGCCTCTTGACGACTGAGTCACGTCGACTCGCTGACGCTTACATCTCGCTCGCCCTGTCTCATCTTGCGGAGGGGAGATCCCACGACCAGCAGTGTCGACGGTTGGAATCCGTCAAAGATGGAGGAGGACTATGAAGATCTCAACTTGATCGTCTGTTCCTTGCAACGCTAGACCTAATTCTCTGTCTTGCTTGCGATTCCTACCTGTACGATATTGTCAGATTTACGTTTGAGACCATTGGCAGCCAGGCGTTTTCCTCTACTCTTTCGTTCTCCTCTCACCTTCCTAGAACAACAACTTTGTTGCACAACCGGCATTGGATACACTCCCCGACATAGGCCATTCCTGTTTAATCGTGCAGACGGACGTATGGAGATTTTTCGGCATCTCATACTAGGTCGGCACATAGGTATGCATCTACGAGATCAGATATATACCACCAGTTGATCATGGCCGGGGTCAAGCTCCGTTACGCCGCGTCGGGATCGACTGCGGATGTATGCCGAAGGGTCCCGAGATGGCCTTCATTCTCGATATTGTTAACTCTTCAGCACCTACGGCACAGCAGCCGTCGGCCACACCAAGCCGAACCTGCAATAGCCGGGCCCCGTTGGACGCACCACTCACACCCGCAAACTCAGGCTCACAGTCACATTTTCACCCACCCACAGGCGCAAACGCCCTCGCGCACAAAGTCGTCAAGGTCAAGGCAAACTCGTCTCCACACGTGTTCGGGCGTCTCCCCCGTGTCGCCCGTGTCGGCCTTGGGCGCCACTATTCCAACTGCCCCTCCCCCTCGCCCAGCAGCCCACTTCATATACGCCGACTACCTCTCGGACAACAGCCGACGATTGAACTTTGCTTCAGTGTCTGTCGCTGGTTCTTCGCCTCCTGTTCGCCGAGTCTTGCATCCATTGTTTGATCAGAGACGGAACTTCTCTTCGACTACCGCCACAATGGTTGCTACCAAGATTGACGGCACTGCCATCGCAAAGTCCATCCGTGAGCGGCTGTGTGCCGAAGTCGCGGCTAAGCAAAAGCTCAACCCCAGATACCAGCCCTGCCTCAAGATCATCCAAGGTGTGTCATGGTCACTTGTGCTACTCTCAGCCTCTTCAATTGCTCAATACTGACTCAATTCGTCCAGTTGGTGATCGCTCTGACTCTTGTTCGTGATACCCTGCCCCGCCATCACAAGATGATCTTCTCACTGACCCCGCCTAGCTACCTATGTTCGCATGAAGCTCAAGGCCGCCGCAGAGGTGAGTCAGACTGATGGCACTTGTGTAACTCAATCATTGACTCACTGGTAATAGGCTGGCATTGATAGCAAGTTGCTTCACTACCCTGAGTCTATCACAGAGGCTGAACTGCTGGACCACATCCGTCAGCTGAACAATGACCCCATTGTTCATGGTATCCTGGTTCAGCTACCTCTTCCCAGTCACATCTCCGAGTACACTGTCACATCCTTTGTGGCAGATGAGAAGGATGTCGACGGTTTTGGCACCAGAAACATCGGAGAGCTTGCCAAGCGTGGCGGCAAGCCTCTCTTTGTGCCATGCACCCCCAAGGGTGTCATGATCCTGCTCAAGGAGGCCGGTGTCGACCTCAAGGGCAAGAACGCCGTTGTACTTGGGCGAAGTGACATCGTCGGAAGCCCTGTGAGCTACCTGTTGAGAAACGCCGACGCTACTGTCACTGTCTGCCACTCCAAGACAAAGAACATTGAGAACTACATCAAGGAGGCTGATGTCGTCGTTGCCGCCATTGGCCAGCCTCAGTTCGTCCAGGGCAGCTGGCTGAAGCCTGGCGCTGTTGTTATTGATGTCGGAACAAACTTCCTGCCGGATTCCACAAAGAAGTCCGGATACCGACTTGTCGGTGACGTCGATTACGCCGCTGCCTCTGAGGTTGCTTCGGCCATTACCCCCGTTCCCGGCGGTGTTGGACCTATGACGGTTGCCATGCTCATGCAGAACGTTGTCGATGCCACAACATGGTACTTTGAGTCTCAGAAGCTCAGGAAGACCATTCCCCTGCCCCTGAAGCTCGAGGACCCTGTTCCTTCTGATATCGCCGTTTCGCGATCCCAAACTCCCAAGCAGATTACTCGCATTGCCGCCGAGGTTGGCATTGCTCCCCACGAGCTTGAGCCCTATGGCGCGTACAAAGCCAAGGTTGACCTCAGCCTGCTCAAGCGACTTGAGCACCGAAATAACGGTCGCTATGTCGTTGTCACCGGTATTACCCCTACACCCCTGGGAGAGGGCAAGTCTACCACAACCATGGGTCTGGCCCAGGCCCTTGGAGCTCATGTTGGCCGGTTGACGTTTGCCAACGTGCGACAGCCCAGCCAAGGTCCTACCTTTGGTATCAAGGGAGGCGCTGCTGGAGGAGGTTACAGCCAAGTCATTCCTATGGACGAGTTCAACATGCATCTCACTGGCGACATTCACGCCATTACTGCCGCAAACAACCTCCTCGCGGCTGCTATTGAGACTCGCATCTTCCACGAGAACACCCAGAAGGACGGTCCCCTGTACCGACGACTGGTACCGGCCAAGAACGGTCAGAGGAAGTTTGCCCCAGTCATGTTCCGTCGGTTGAAGAAGCTTGGCATTGACAAGACCAACCCCGACGAGTTGACTGAGGATGAGATCCACAGATTCGCTCGTCTTGATATTGATCCCGAGACCATCACCTGGAGGCGAGTCCTCGATGTCAACGACCGTCACCTTCGTGGAGTCACGGTCGGAACTGCCCCGACTGAGAAGGGACAGACTCGAGAGACTGGCTTTGACATTACTGTTGCTAGTGAGTGCATGGCTATCCTTGCTCTCAGCAACAGCTTGGCCGAGATGCGTGAGCGCCTCGGCCGAATGGTGGTTGCCACTTCGCGAAGTGGTGACCCCGTCACTTGTGATGATATCGGTGCTGGCGGTGCTCTTACTGCCCTCATGAAGGATGCCATCAAGCCCAACCTTATGCAGACCCTAGAGGGTACTCCTGTCTTTGTCCATGCCGGTCCCTTCGCCAACATCAGCATTGGCCAGAGCTCTATCCTGGCTGACAAGCTTGCGCTCAAGCTTGCGGGTACTGAGCCTGATGAGGACTACAGCGAGAAGGCTGGCTTTGTCGTTACCGAGGCCGGCTTCGACTTCACCATGGGTGGTGAGCGATTCTTCAACATCAAGTGCCGAACTTCTGGCCTGGTTCCGGACGTTGTCGTGGTCGTGGCCACTGTCCGAGCCCTCAAGGTTCACGGCGGCGGTCCTCCTATCGCCCCTGGCGCTGCCCTCAGCTCTGTCTACAAGGAGGAGAACGTTGACATTCTCCGTGCTGGCTGCGTGAACCTGAAGAAGCACATTGCCAACGCCAAGTCCTTTGGCATCCCTGTCGTCGTTGCCATCAACAAGTTCTCGACTGACACTGATGCCGAGATCGCTGTCATCCGGGAGGAGGCCATTGCTGCCGGTGCCGAGGACGCCATCTTGTCCAACCACTGGGCTGAGGGAGGCAAGGGTGCCGTCGACCTGGCCAACGGTGTCATTGCCGCTGCCGAGAAGCCCAAGGAGCTTAAGCTCACCTACGACCTGGAGGGCACTGTTCAGGATCGCATCTCCGCCATCGGCCAGAAGATGTACGGTGCTGAGAAGGTCGAGTTCAGCGAGCTCGCCCAGAAGAAGGTGGACACATACACTCGCCAGGGCTACGGAAACCTGCCCATCTGTGTTGCCAAGACTCAGTACTCTCTTTCTCACGACCCTGACCTGAAGGGTGCTCCTACCGGCTTCACAGTTCCTATCCGTGATGTCCGGATGGCTGCTGGAGCAGGATATCTGTAAGTTTCCCTTTCTCAGCAATGAATATGTCATCACTAACAAGCGTCTAGGTATGCCCTGGCTGCTGATATCCAGACCATCCCTGGTCTCCCCACGGCCCCTGGCTACCTCAACGTCGATGTCGACGTCGAGACTGGTGAGATTGACGGCCTCTTTTAGAAAGACATGACTACTATACACTGGCATGAATAAACGGTATTGTACCCTCAACTCAACGTGGGATTATGGACTGGAAGGCGAAACTTTGGACGTGGCATTTCAACACATGATGCGGGACGGGACGGGATGGGACTGGCGAAGAAATAAACTGTGTCAATATTGGCGATACCTAAATTATAAAATTTCCGCTCATTGTGTCGGTGCGTGATTGTCTTGCTAAAGTGAATAGGGGTATGACACTGAGCAGGTCGACATAGAGTGACTGAGCCCTCTGCCTCATCTACTAAATGTTCTTCTCGTCATTCATATTCCTCTTCACAAAAAAGGCACGGCCTCATGGATTTCATTGCCAAGTTTGCTCTTTATAGCATATCGCATATAAATGGTGACGCCTTGAATCTCGTAAGCAGCTCATTAGATTTCTTGGTAGCAAATCTCGAGTTTAGTCTCCATTTTCATGCCCCTTTTCCGTTACCGGCATCACGCCCCAAAACAGAAGGCAATGTTCAATACTCACTCCTTGCCGTTGACCCTTGAAAGCTCTCATCTTTACCAATTCTTCTTTTCCCTCCATGTAGATTTCCCTTCCCCTGTAGCGCAGTGCCTGTCTCCCATTGCCAAAACCTCCTCTCAACGACTGCTCCATCGGTAATCGACAGCTCGACTTTCAAACCGCCGCCTTATTCTCGCTGAGCTCCTCAAGGGCCAGAGCATGTTCCTCGCGAGTTGGAACGTCGGGAACTTGAACGACATCCGTGTCCAGTCGCGTGAAGAAGGCAGTGGCATCTTGGGTGGGCTCATGCTTGTCCCCAACCATGTCCTTCACAAGGAGATCGATGTCTGACATCTCATCAAAGAATTGATAGACGTGCACCGGCTTCTCCTGAGGGAACCTCTGGATACATCCGATGACCTTTTCCTCCAGGCCTGGCGTCCAAAACTGCTCGCAAAAGATGATCCTCGAGGCGCCAGTCAGATTCAGACCAGGGAAGGCAACATGTGCATCCAGGAGGAGGATGCGGGAGCCTTCGGCATGGTCAAGGTTGAAAAGAAGCCTTTTTCTCTCTCTCTCATCGTCGGTAGCGCTCAAGGCGTCGAGGAGCTCGACCCTTTTAGACACATCGACAGGCCGGTTCAGAAAGTCTGTGGCAGTCGCCCTCACGTTGGGATGGACCGAGCCGTCATATCGAAAAGTTACAGGGTTTCTGCCCGAGTTGTAATTGGACTTTTGGCGGATTGCGTGGGAGATGATGTCCAGAAACAGAACCGAGGTGGAAGCGACAATGACTTTTCGTCCTGGTGCTGTTTAAGGAGCTCGGCAACCTTCGACGCAATGGCACGTACTCGAGGCGACATGGATTCGTCCTCCTCCATGGAATAGACATATTTCTTCCATCCTGTGGTCCAATTCGAGTTTGAGCGCTTTGTTCCCTGTTCTGAGTTGTTCAGGGGGCCTTGCTGGTCGTCATCATAATCTTCCCCCTCATCCATGACCATGTCGTCGTCACTGTCGTCGTGAATATCTTCGTCACTGTCATCGTGGATGTCTCCGTG
The DNA here is from genome assembly GCF_025433545.1 of Fusarium keratoplasticum. Taxonomy (NCBI): domain Eukaryota; kingdom Fungi; phylum Ascomycota; class Sordariomycetes; order Hypocreales; family Nectriaceae; genus Fusarium; species Fusarium keratoplasticum. Next base: position 1,824,152 of record NC_070533.1, read on the forward strand.
GCTCTTGAAGCCGTCGTCCCGGTAAGCAGAATCCTCAGCAGCCTTGAGGTCATCGCTACAGACGGCAGACTCGCTGTCCAGGAGCTCAGGGGTATAGAAGACGGCATCCCTGTCGCTTATAGATTTGGCATTGTCATGATCCAGCCTCAGTCGAAGAAAGAGATACCCCTCGTTGAAAGCACGAGGCTGGGAGTACCAGTACCTCTTGAACTGAGAAAGCTCATCGACCGTCAGGGAGCTCAGCTTGGCTTTCCCGTCGGTAACGCGCTGTCGTTGACGAATTTCCAGCTGCTTCCAGACGTCCTCGGGCCAGGGGCCATACAGAGACTGACCATGGAGTAGAGAGTCGCTGGAGTTGCACTTCTCCTTGCGTACACCATCGTTAACAGCCTTACCAGGCTCAAAGCAGCTGTCAAGGAAGAAGTTGAGCTTCTCTATCACATCCATCTCAAATTCTGCAAAGGGGTCCGTCATATCCTCGTCCATTCCAATTCCGATGGCATGGCGGCTGCAGAGAGCCGGGTGGTTGGCGAGCTGTTATGCCTTTTTGAGGATTGCCAATCCACGGCTGACGGTCTTTGGGCCCTTGATGAGCTTCTTTCCTTCCAGCACCAGAAAGGTGATCTTTAGGTACATGAGACGATCTTGTGGCTTGGAGGGCACTGTGACTTGCATTATACAGTCAGGAATGGTCGGGACTGATCTAGGACGGCTGACGATTTGACCCATGAAGTAGCGTGAGAACATGTTCCAGATGACACCTGCCGGCATCGATCCTTTGCCATCGACAGAGGTTGATTGGGCCGACTTGAAGATCTCGTCAAACTTCTCCATGTTCTGGATCGGGCTACCAGGAAGTATCATGGACTGGCCAGCTAGATCCTGCCAGGAACTCTTCATGGGTGTCCCAGAAAGCAAGAAGGCGTGGTGATACTCGAGCGAACGCACAGCAGCGTTGAGCAGAGTGCTTTCGTCGTGGGCGTCGTGTGACTCGTCCAGGATCAAGACAGGGATATTCCGGTTCCAACTCTTGTACAACCCAGAATGGAGCGGAAGACTGGGACGCACCATCTTTCGGTTGGGAAAGCGTTTCTGTGCCACATGGATGTCGAAGTCGTGAATTGTGTCGCAGAAGCACACGAATTCCTGGCGATTTAAAAACGTCTTTATGAGAAAGGAGGTAGAGCAGATGACAACTTCAAATTGCAAAAGCTGCTCACACCAGATGTCGGTGCTGTTAAGAACGACGCAAGATGGCCGATCATCCTGGAGTATGATTAGCACTATGAAATCCGTTACCGACGGGAAGCAACCATACCTTCTTGAAGTCCTTCCTGATTTCAGACCACCATCGAGGGACACCCTCAGGGGAACAAACAACGAGGACAAACCCGCAGCGTGGTAGCATCTGCTTTCGCTTGATCAGAGCAGCTGTCAGTGCCGTGAGAGACTTGCCTGTGCCGGCTTCATCGCAAAGTAAGGCTCCCTTGAACATGGACTCGGTCGATTGCAGAAGCTTGGTGACGCCTACGGCCTGCCATGGTTTGAGCTCGGTCTGAAGACGCGGCAGAAGCGTAGGCCCAATGTCGGAGGCAGTGAGATGGTTCTACAGAAGGGCAATCGCCATTAGCCGGGGGATCTGGGTAACCGATCAACTGGGAGGGGATACATACAAGAGCTTGGAGAAACCCTGGAGACACCAGAAGGTCCAGGAAATGCACAGATGCCTCGCCAGTTCCGACCATCATCGGCTGGGGGTTATCAGATTTGCGGGTCACCAACGGGTGCAACCGAGAGGCGTTGTCGACGGCTTCCTCAAGCTCGCTGGACGCCTCACCCTGGCCTCCCCTTGCCTCTCGCTCGTTGCGTCAGTTCTGCTCGGCCCTGGCGTATTCGGCCTTGATATCAAACAGGAATCTGCCAGGTTTCAAAAGTTCTGGTCTCATGAAATCGTAAACCGGGAGACGTGTGTTGGCAAGGCGCTCGACGCTCTCATGCAGGGCGTCGAAGAAGCGACCATACGCCTTCGGGATTTTGCGACGGGAAGCAGGCATGCTGAGCCTCCTGTGACCGTTGACAATGGAAGGGTACAGGGAAAAGGTAGGCTGCGAATGCGAAGAGGGCAGTTGGGATGTGTGAGCTGGGTTCTAATGGAAGAATGACATTGGTCTTCTTGAACTGGGAAGAGATGGACAGGAACAGGCACTCGCTCTGATGATACCGGTGCAAAGAGGAAAAGGAGTGATTTCTTCAGTGGAACTTGAGCGTGTTGAGATCGAAGAGAGAAGTGAGGGAGGATGTTGGAGGACGAGAATAGAGGAGGGAGGGAGCGGAGAGAGGATGATGTTTCAATGCTCGTTTGCTTCGACAACGACGGTGAATCACTGTCAAATACTCGGGCCATAGAGGTACATGTGGATGTTTGCCTGCTTTTGCTAGTATTTTGTATGGGCAGAGGAGCATTGCATCACCTTGCACGTAAATCATATAAAGAGCAAGGCACTGCACCACCTACCACCAGTTTCTAGGGTAATGAACCTCATGGATGATCCACGAGGCAGCTCTCCGTTCTAAATACCAACCTCGGGTAGGCAGGTAGGTAGGTGCAAAAACTCTCGGTTGACCAAGTAAAGGCAGCAAGAATCTGGCCTCACATTGAGCCCAGGTGGATCAGCCACAAGTCACCATACCCGGACAACGAACGATGAAAGGTTGTCAAAATTTCAGACTTTACAATCTAGATTCCATTAGCTAGTTTGAGATAGCAAGTGCCCTTGAATCCGAGTTTCAGCAAGCAGATTGACCCCTGAACACCCACCAACACTTCAAACCTCACTACTTCCAATCCATTCTGCTGGCCCATTCCAGTTCCTTGTCCAAGTCCTGACTCCCAGGGAAATCACGCTCCTTTTCAAAAACTTGTCGCATGTATCGCAGAAGTGCAGCATCTTTCTGGTCCAGGTTCGAGGGGAGCTCCAGGGTTGAGGGCGAATCAGGGGCTCCCTCACCTTATTCATTCTCCTCGTAGTCCTTGATAGCCTCACGGACAGCATTCGTGGTGTCTTCTTCTTTCACCGAGCCGAGGGCATGATAGAGGTCAGAGACCTTGTCTGCAAGCTTCGCCAAATTAGCAGGGAGTCCAGGTAGCGTTGGCTGAGCATCCATGGTCTCAGACTCCTGATCAGCCTGTGTCGCAAACTTTTCGACCACATCGGCTGCTACTACATGAACTGTTGCTTGAAGAACTGCTTGGATGACCTCGATCTTTTCGTTCCCTGAGGCAATGGTTCTGGAAAGCAGCTCAAAAGCGGACGCGAGAACCAGTCGCTTCACCTGCCCCAAGGCCGTCACAATAGCCTCCTGGTTCTGGGTACCAAGGACTACACTGGCTACCCGAACCACTTTGTGAAGCTCCCTGGGGCCACCTCCATGGGTGCATGTACATGCACCAGCATCACGCCAGGCCTTGAAATTCTCCATGTGAGCATGCATGTGAGCATGGCTATCACGTATCAGGCTATTGAGAAGAGCAACACCAGGGTTTTCGTTGACTGTCTATACCAACGGACGCACAGAGATGGGAGCTGGTGCACTCCCTCGAGCAATGCTGATGGCCGATTGGATCAAACTGTCATGATATTCTCCCACGCCTGCGTTGACAGCGTGCGAGTTGGAAAACATGGTGCAAAACGAGACGATCACGCCAAGGTACAGGGACTCATGGATGGTGATGCCTGATGCCGAGATGGAACAAAGACCCTTGGCCAACTCAAGGACGGCGCTAATGTTGATCCTGTGTTCTCCAACCGCCTCAAACTGGTATGGCCAGAGTTCCTAAGCCGAGCGTGTTAGAAGTTCCTCTCACCCTTCATCGGCAGCTAACGAACCTTGAAAGCGTTGATGACACACTTTGCCTGCTCTTCAATGAGATCCCCTTTCCCTTCCATCATGTCGCGGATGACCTCCCTGCTAGCCACTCCAGGGGCCGACAGGCTCGAGAGAGAAGTCTGCTCCGATTCCCTGAAGCGGCCTATCGCCAGCTGGAGGTAGGTCTTGCACGGAAAAGTTTTGTATGCTGAAGCCACCGTGCTGATGAAATAAGCCAATTCTTTCGATGTGGAACTCTCATAGATCTGGTCATGGTCGCCCTGGTCCGCCAGGGGAGATGACAGAGTCTGTTGAGGGGGCTCCTTCTGTGTCTCTCCTCGAAACTCAGAACAAAAGGAATTGATGTTGTGCCTTATGACCTTTGTGCGCTGGAACCCTTGTGTCCCTGCCACGCCATGGGTCCATTCCTAGTAAAAGACCACTCTGTCGTCGCAGGTCTGCCGCCCAGGCAAGGGGGTAGCTTCGCACAAGCCATCACGCCTGTTGCTATGCAAAAGATGCAGCGTGCATCTCTGTTGGCCAATGATGGCCACAACCAAACGAGTCTGTGGCCTAGTCTCAACAAGACTATGGATGTCAGGGTCAAAGCTATGCAGAGGTGCAGGTTTGGACAACTCCTTGTGGTTGGGCACCTCAGCTGCTGGTAAAAGCCCGCCGACGACGACAGCCAACAAGCCGCTGGAGTAGAAGTCAGTGACAGAATACAACTCAAAGACGCGGTACGCACTGGTCTACACCCTCAATATCCTCCTCTTTAGGAGTGATGACAAGGCCAGCATCGGTTGTGTCATTGAGACTGAGAATACCCTTAGCTCTCCTACTGTCGTGAGCCCTGCTGATTCGAATGACTCGCCTCTTTGGTCGGTCAACTTTGCCTGTGTCGTAGGCCCAACCTCGGAAGCAAAAGGCGATGTCGCGATTTTCGGCCATGGCGCGATATGGCGTACCGTGCTTGCCGATCAAGCACGGCGGATGAAGAAGGGGTTTGAAGACAAGCGATGAGATGATACGACGAGATGCTGTGTGGGAAGAGAAAGGATGAAGAGGTAAGAGATGAAGAGAGAAGATGAAGAGAAGCGCGAGCGCGAAAGCGCGTTTTAATAAAGACAGAGTTGTGGAACCTAAGCCATAAGACTTAGGGGCTAGGTTACATGACCATGATTCAGAGTCGTTGGTACTCAGGAAGTCGACCCAAAACAAAGTATCTGTTGCTTTGATGACTGTTTCCCCTGTCTGGCGATGCTATCTTCCACAATAGGAAAGGAACCTTTAGTACTACTTAGCGGAGAATCTGAGATCATTATGAGTCGTAGAGTTTGAAAATAAGAAAGGAGAGTCTCATTCTGTTATTTCTAATGGGGTGCTCATCGGAGGATAAAGATGTAGGGTATGATGAGAGGAGTGGCGCGCGGTTCAGTCCTCATCCAGGTTGCGGTAGATTAACAATTACTTATTGAATTGAGCCAGGTAAATAAATAATACAGCAACATTGTGTAATTTAGAGAGTTAGAAGTTCAGGGAGGTCACCAAAATGAATTCATGACTTCATCAACCCGGCCGACAAGGAACACCACAACTGTTCTGCGCTCGAGTCTCTCGAGCCAAGATGACTCGAGGGCCACAAGACCATGTGGATGAGTCGCTGAAAGGGATAAGGAAAGAACTTCCACTTGAGTAAGCAACGGCTAATTATGAACAACAGGCTGTAATGGGGGCAAGGCAGAGGAGGGCTGACCTTCACCGATCCGAGGGCAACACAGACCAGTCCGAAAAGAATAGTGAGTCTGACTTAGAGCTAGTGAACAACAGGTAGAACTACAGAATTACGTGGCTATTTAATCGTCATGTTCTCTGCCTACCGACGAAGGTCAGCGTCCCGGAATTGTTGGCAAGTTGACGCATCATGGTCTCCAGGGAGAAGAGGGCTGGGATATACAGACACGCAACATGACCTCGAATGCCAGTACACAGTTAATTCCCACAGTCCGGCCAGTTTCCAGGAAAATAGCATGTCTCCTTGAACGTGCTGTGTTTGTGAGTATGGTTGGGAAAGGGGGCCAACCCTTGGAACAGAAGCCAAAAGACCCTGCAGTGGCACAGCCAGATGGGAGTAAACCCACATTTCAGGGCATGACGTTTCGCTTGAAGTTACCCAATTACTCATCTAGAAGCATGATCCTTTTAGTAATGACTTACACTGCCTTTGCAGTCGGTTAGAACGGTTGCCCTTAGCTTGGCATGAAGGATCTCTTTCATTCAAGAGTCACCCAGGCTGTGCCCGGCAAGGCATAAAGTATCTCCAAGGTCACTGGGATATTTGCGGGTAATAATACTGCCGGTTGGAAGAACCGTGAACAGCACATCACATCGTGGGTACTTTGTGTGGGAGGGGTCATGGACGGATGAAGCAGGAGGATGGAGTCGAAGAAGATGCCAGAATCAAGGAGTTCCGGACCGCTGACCAAGAGGAGAAGTAACGGTACCTCTGGATAATGTCTTCGCCATCTCTCGCGCTTCATCTTGGGTCATGGATCGGCTGGCGGATGAGTTCCGGGGTGAAGGGGCGGGTGTAAGCAAGAAAGAATCAAACCAACACACCCCCGTGGAGTCTAAAATCAGATCCTTTACAGTGCAGTTGATACTCATCCCGCCATCCCACGGTCGATATGAAGGTATCGGACAGAGCAACCCGCGGGACCCGTGGAGGGGAGATGCGGGTTTCGTCTAGTTCAGATGGCAAGGATCAAGAACCATCCAAGTGATGTCCAGTCCCTCTCGAGGCTTAGATCTCAGCACGAATGGTCCGACTCGGCGTTGATCAAGCTTGGAAAACAAAGGGACCGCTCGATATATCCACCAAACTTTACCATGAGACAAGAAAAGTGTGGAGCTGGGGAGGCGCCGGGCCTCAAAGCACCCTCCGGGACAAGGGTGATCAGACTGGGGCAGAAAACAGTATCTTGCCACGCGAGACTCGTCACTGCGCCTAAGAGAGGCAAAGAAGAAAACCCCTCAATGAAACGGCGCAAGAGTGTCCGCAAAACCGGGTGTTATCACGATGCCGAGGCCGCAAAGGATGAGGCCTGTCGACGACGTTGACGTCGAGAGACGGGATCGGGGGCTAGCGTCATGCAAGTTTCGTATAGCACTACCCTGGTCTCTTTGGAGAATGGTGATTGATCGAGAGTGACGGATGAGGTAGTGAGGCTCAAGGGTGAAGCCATCAACTCGCTTGGATCGTCTGGGGGTTGGATGGTTCATGGTGGAGATGGACCTTGTGGGGTTGTGTGGGGCTTGGAGACATAAATAAAGGGACAGCCAACTGGGATGAAAGTGTGTAGAGTGTTCTATTATTTCTGTCTATAGCTATACGAAAGATGCATAACTAGCGCGTCCGGGCCCCGGGGTCCATCAGATTCTCGCAGACGCACAGGCATCGAAGCGAAAAAGGACCGTCAACTTCAGCTGGTGTCTTGATGTTGAATTGATGGGTGTGCAACTGTTTGTTGGGTATTTAGATAGGCAATGCATAACGGGTAGACTTGTGTATGGAAAGGCTTAGACAAACATGATGCGCTTTTACATGTCGTGCAACAGACGACTGGGAAAGAGAGCTATTGCTGTTGTCAAGCAAGAGCCCAAGAGCTTCGCTTGCCCTGTCAGGCTGTCAGAGCTGTGCCGTGATAGGCTACGTCCCCTGGGAAATTGGCCCTTGTCACCCGGACCCCAGGAGAAAAACTTCCCGCGCCCGAGAAACTCCATCCAATGCAAATCAAAATCGAAGTCTGGTCTGGGGCGCCAATAGCACAACACGTTTTCTTATTCGGATTCCCCATCGTCACACGCCCCCCCCCTTGTCCATTGTTTTTTTTCTTCCCCCCTTGATCTTGTTCTGGTTGTATCTTTCACTCTGTGAGGTGTTGTTTTGCGTTGCTGTTGTCCATCATCACCATCATCTAGACATCCTCTAGACGACAGGTCCTGACCTAATTCACGGCTCACCTCCATCGGGAGACGCCCGTCACCGCTCGTTCTCTACCCTCCCCCTGTTGAGAGAGGCGCATCCAGTCTGCATCCAGTGCCTCGTTGCGCTTCGCTGGCCCTTGTCCACTCTTTTTTCTCCTCGCAGCACCAGCAGACGCGCACCCAGCGAGTCGCATTGTCTAGTTGCTGCTTGGCTTGACGAAGTGTCTCGCATCCCACGGCTCTGAGACGCCCACCACTGTCCTCGGCAGTTCCGTCTCTCTCAGACCGCCGTCCTTGTCAATCCCCTCTTCCTGACCTCGTGCGCGCATATAAAGGCTCCTTTGAGCCCCCTCGATCAAGATGTCTTCAAGATACTCTCTACGCCAAACCCCCAGGTTCGTACAAACTCCATTGACACTTCTATTATACCCTTCTCGACCCAATTGGCCCTCCTGGACAAGTTGATATCCTCCCTGAGCCTTTGCCACTCTCACACAACATATACCTCCATCATGCCACGCAATGACTGACCTGGCCTCAGGAAGAAAGAACTCTTCGAGGGCATGGTAGAGACCCCTTCTCGACGCCGCTCAACACGCCGACAGACTTCCCAGCCTCTTGAAACCTCAGACGCCGACAACGACTCCGGCTCAAACGCTGAAAACGCCCCCCGCGCTGCCCCCATTCGTCGACGTACCACCAAGTTTGTTGAGAACCTCGACGAGGACGACGTGCAAAAGCCGGACGACATGGGTGCCGTCAACCGCAACGGCCATGCCAATGGCAATGGCAAGGCCAATGGCATCGCTCCTTCCAATGGTGTCCCTGTCCCTGCCCCTGTCACCAGCGTCCTTGACAAGACTGAGGGTGTTCCTCAGGATCCTCATGTCGTCGACGGCTGGAGGCCAGGTCAGGACCCCAAGGTCGACTACTCAGGCGAGTTTGAGTTTGGGGGTTCCTTCGGTACCCTCGCCATGATGATTTGTTTCCCTATCCTCATGTGGTACATGTGGATTGGCGCAACTTACTATAATGGCAAGTTCCCCTCTCGCGAGGCCGGCCAGTCCTGGGCCGACTTTGGTGCTCACCTTGTCAACCTCGTCTACACGGGTGCCTTTCCTCGCCTTCAGGTTTGGGCCTGGTACTGGTCCTACCTCTTCGTCGAGGGTGCTCTCTACTGCACCCTCCCTGGCGTCTGGGGCTACGGCAAGCCTCTCCCCCATGAGGGAGGCAAGCAGCTGCGCTACTACTGCAATGCCTACTTCAGTCTCTACACGACCCTCGCCATCCTTGCCGTTCTGCACTTCTCGGGCGCCTGGCCTCTCTACACGGCCATTGACGAGTTCGGTCCGATCCTGTCTGTCGCCATCCTGACCGGTTTCCTCGTCAGCTTTGTCGCCTACTTCTCCGCGCTCTGGCGCGGTAAGCAGCACCGTATGACCGGTTATCCCATCTACGACTTCTTCATGGGCGCCGAGCTTAACCCCCGCATGTTTGGTATTCTCGACTTCAAGATGTTCTTCGAGGTCCGCATGCCCTGGTATATCCTCCTCATCCTGAGTCTCGGTGCCGCCGCTCGCCAGCACGAGCAGTACGGCTACGTCTCTGGTGAGGTCTGGTTCCTCGTCATGGCTCACTTCCTCTATGCCAACGCCTGTGCCAAGGGAGAGGAGCTCATCATCACCACCTGGTAAGTACACTATGATCCTCCAGCCTTAGGACTCTCACTAACTCGACCCAGGGACATGTACTATGAGAAGTGGGGTTTCATGCTCATCTTCTGGAACCTTGCTGGTGTCCCTCTCTCTTACTGCCACTGTACTATCTACCTGGCCAACCACCACCCCGATGTCTACCGCTGGAACCGCGGCATCCTCGCCGCCATGTTCGTGGGCTACCTCTTCTGGTACTGGGTCTGGGACAGCTGCAACAGCCAGAAGAACCGCTTCCGCGCCATGGAGAAGGGCAAGGTTGTCTGGCGCAAGACCTTCCCCCAGGTCCCCTGGCAGACCGTCCACAACCCCAAGACCATCACCACCCCCCAGGGCACCATCCTCGTCGACGGCTGGTACGGACTTGCCCGCAAGATCCACTACACGGCCGACGTCTGGTTCGCCGTCTCTTGGGGTCTCATCACCGGCTTCGAGAGCCCCTTCCCCTGGTTCTACCCCGTCTTCTTCGTCTGCATGATTGCTCACCGCGCCGCGCGTGACATTCACCGCTGCCGTCGCAAGTATGGTGAGGCTTGGCTCGAGTATGAGCGACGTGTGCCCTACCTCTTCATTCCTGTGAGTTCTCCATCGTCCACCACGTTTGTAGTCATCACTAATAAGACACCAAGTACGTCATTTAAGGGAATGTCATGGGCAGAACGAGCATTTTGCTCAATTCTACCTTTTCATAGGGCCCTTTGCTCTATTTTATTCCTTACATAACGACCCTAGATGTTGAGGAGTCGGTGTTGGGTCGATTTGGATTGTGTGACGCGAAAAGTAAGGGGCATGATAGAACCGGGTGAGATCAAGACGTCAAGAATACAGGGACGTGCCATGACACAAAAAGCCATCCATCCGCGTTGACGTAAAAGAGACGGGATGGACATGTTGAGGCTGCTTAGAAATATTGTAATGAAGAATACTTGCTTGTATTGTATACAGAGAGTTATGCCTACCTGCTTTTAAGCGGCAGTAGATTAATACGACGAAGAAATTAATTAACAGCTGTCTGCCTATGTAGCAACGGAGTGGGCATTTACCTTGACACAAGAGTTACCCACCTGTAAGATCTATAACATACCCTACTATGAGGATTAGGGAAATATAGTAAGAGATTGGATAAGAATTCGTCTTTGCCTTAGACTACATTCTCTTATTCTTAGATGACCGAGGAGTAAAATCGTCAAGACATACTCATCAGAGTTTGCTAAGTATAGTCAACCTCGGTGTCACTATGACTCTCCAGGGCTGAGACTCCTAAATAAGATAACTGTTTCTGTCTCTGATAGCGAGGGTTGGAGTCTTTGGTTTAATTACGCAATAGCTCCGTCTCTATGCAGAGAGTAGAACCATGAACGCTAATAGTAGACAGGACGTAACATGGAACAAAGCAATTAGCGGCAGCGTACCTAGATACTTGAGTCCCTTCAGCGTCTATGATGAGAAGCCACCCAGAGAATAACACGCATGTTGACACTATTTTACAGAAACCCTCCGATTCGTCGCGTCCCATTCATCCCCAACCAACAAAAATATATCAGTAGCTCGAGTTCAATTATCCGATTTACGCGCAAGGGGGGCGAAAATATCAATCACCATGCCCAAGCCTGCGCCCACGTCCCAAATCTCCCGTCGTGTTTCCTGCTAGAAGACTGACGGAGAAAACTGTAACGCCGTTTGTCTTGTATAGTCAAGACATGATAGAGAGAGCAGCTCGTGTGGTTCAGGAGTTGTCAAGCTGTCTTCCAAACACGTCGCGTCGCCGTGTGTCGAATTTAGCAGGTAGCCTCGACGTTGGCCTTGGAGTTCATGAGCAGGGCGACAATCAGACCGTAAAGACCTAAGTGGATTGGTTAGTGGGTAATACGTAATTATGCAATGTTTCAGAAACATACCCAGGACTTCGGCGAAAATCAGAATCAGAATCATGCCGACGAACAGACGGGGTTGCTGAGCAGTGCCTCGGACACCAGCATCACCAACAATACCAATAGCGAAACCAGCGGCAAGACCAGCAAGACCGACGGACAGACCAGCACCGAACTGAATGAAGCTAGTGTAAAGGGGCAGGTGCTGCTTCAGACCATCCGAGATAAGAACCGAGACGACGAGACCGTAGATACCGATGATACCAGCCATAATGACGGGGACAATGTCTGCAAAGGTCAGTACCGAGATGGCGATCGATGGTTTCGGGGTCGCGTACTCTTGACGATAAGATCGGGTCGGAGGACACCCATGGCAGCGATACCGACACCAGACTTGGCGGTACCGTAGGAGGCACCCAGGCAGGTGAAGACGATGGCGCAGGTGCAGCCCATAGCACCGAAGAAGGGCTAGAGATGGTTAGCTATGTCAAGCTCGATGTCGGGTCGATATCGTGGACGCCCTAGACGCCCGGCGAGGCATCACGGGTGACGTCGGAGGACGGATGATGTGGAGGACTAACCGAGTAAACGGGGCTGCGTGAACGCGCATGTTAGCTTCAATCGCCAACAGGAAGAAGGTAAAGGGTCGTATCAATGGGATTCGACCGTGTTAGGCGATGCCTGAAGCTCCGGGTGATGCCCAGGGAGCTCCTGTGATGACGGGGGCAAGGAGGCGCGCAACCAAACACTACGTACCAGTATTCGGAAACCATCTTGGCGGTGTTGTGTTGTTTACGTGAACGAAGCAAACTTCTGTCGGCAGAATCGAAGAGGGAAATGCGACGAGATCGACGGGCTGATGAGCTGTTGACGGTCGTTGGATGACGAAGGTGCGAAGGTGTTGCTTGCTTGTTAAGGTCTCAACCAAGGAAGGCGCGGTAAGGTTTTGCTGTACACACTGCTGCTGAGGGAGAGAGCACGGGGGTGCCTTACATAAGCTGACACGGGGCGCCTTGTTTCGGATTAAAGATGGACCCGGAGGTCAGAGCCACAGCTATCGCTGGTTGGTCGATCTGAAGAATGTGGGTCCCGCGCAGGAACTGCAAGCCACACTCTGGCGCAAGGCTTCAAATTTTCTGGGGGCCTTGGCGCATTTTTGGTGGCTCTTTTTTTTCTTTCCTCCGACTTTGTTCGACATCAACATTACCGTCTCAATCTTCTAGCTATAGTCCTCAGGGCGAGCCAACGCAAGGAACCCTGATCTTTGATCCCATCTTGTTAGTTCATTCCTATCTGTTCCCCTTTATCTCGCGACACCGTTCCGAGAGAAACCAGCTGCTGACCTGCGCTCCATCAGATACTCTTTCTCTCACGAAAACCTCGACCTACTCTTTCACCATGTCTGAGAGTGCTGGTATGGACATTCTATCTACAGGTCTATCTCTAGAGACTAACCTTTCGCCAGCCTGGCCCCTGGCCGACCAGAAGCTCGAGCAGGAGCTCCTCGACCTCGTTCAGTCCTCCCAGCGTACGTTCCCTCGACACCGACGAAGCGAAAACCAGTACTGACATGTCGCGCAGATGCCCGTCAGCTCAAGAAGGGTGCCAACGAGGCTACTAAGACCCTGAACCGTGGTGTCTCTGAGATTGTCATCCTCGCTGCCGACACTCAGCCCCTCGCTATTCTCCTCCACCTCCCTCTCCTTTGCGAGGACAAGAACGGTGAGTGCAATTGGGCAGATTGCGATCGAGACAGGTTACTAACGACGTCCTAACAGTCCCCTACGTCTACGTCAGCAGCAAGATGCACCTTGGCCGTGCCTGCGGCGTCAGCCGTGCCGTCATCGCCGCCAGCATCACCAGCAACGACGCGAGCGAGCTTGCTGGCCAGATCCGAGCCATGCGCGACAAGGTCGAGCGCCTCGCCATCTAAGATACCCACCGAACGAGGAAAGAAAAAGATGGAATACTTCGTCGATGAGGGCCCTGTCGGCTTGTTAGTTGGATGTGGTTAATGTTTGACAAGGCGGGCCGTCGGGGTGGTTGAATTGGTGTTGGATGGACTACCGAGGCTGCAGACAGTAATATCAGCAACTCTCATGACGAAGCCAACAAGTTCATGCAAAGACTTGACGATGGATGCCCACTCTTATGCACAGACAAAGACGTTCATGACAACTCAAGGTAAAGGCAAATACGAAAACGAGGCCAAGTGGATGTAGCTCCCGTTCTCCAATTGCCAAATGCGAATGCGACGTCGGAGTTTGGTGTGCGTGGGCCGCTTAGTGGACAGCGTTGGTTGAGCTTCTCCACTGATGCGGTCATTAGGCGCCGCAGTCGCTTGCTTTTTTATGAACTGGTGATCGGTTGAGCTGCAGCTCAGCTCAGCTCAGCTTGGATGGCCCTGCTCCTTCTCCTATGCTCCTTCTACTGTGACCGCTTTGAATTGAGACTCAACTTCTCTCCTACTCATGCATATATCTAGTTGTTGACACGGGCTCCCCGCGCACAATGCCAGCCATCGCTCGCAAGATCCTCATCTGCGCAGCGATCGACGGGCTCATCATCCAGCCTCTCTCCTCCAAAGGCCAGCGACCCTTCCAGCCCGTCCGCATCAAGTATGGCGATGCCACCGTCTCGCACGTCGCGCGCGAGCATGTCCCCGACGCTCCCAAGCCCGAGTCTTCTTTCGAGGCTTTTGGGGTCATTGGTATGCCATTGTGGCCCCGCGCGCTTACAACCCTAGATGTATGACATGGCTGACGTCGACTGCCCCCATTCTAGGTCTCATCACTGTCTCCAAGTTGAGTTATCTCATCACAATTACCCGCCGTCAGCAGGTCGCCCAGATCTGCGGTCATCCAATCTACGTTGTGACCGAAGTAGCCGTCACACCATGCACCTCCAAGACGGGCGCCGACGAGTCCATTCGGAGGACGTCTAGTCACCTATCACGACAGGCTCGCGATTCTGGTGATGAGAGCGATAGTAGCGAGGAAGAAGTCGAGCTTCCCTCGCGCACATCGGACGAAGTCGAAGACGCTGTCATTGAGGATGAGGATACCAGGCCAGACTCTGCCAGGAGCCGTGTCGCCGAGGACGTCATCCGCAGGAGGGGTAGTTATGGGCGTTTCGCCCAGCGATGGTTCAGCCGTAGCGGTTGGACCATGGATCAGAAAAGGATTATGGGGTTGAGCAATTCCGCGAGCGTTCCGGAAATGGCCATCGTTGACACTTCACCGAGCAAGACACCAGATGAAGAACCTACGAAGGGGGCCCTCAGCGAGCCAGAGCTTCTCCCAAAACTGCTGAGAACTGTTCAAGTTCTCTTTGGCTCATCACGGAGTTTCTACTTCTCGTACGACTTTGATCTCACGCGTTCACTCGCCAAGAGATCCGTGTCACCCAGCAATGGCACGCCCCTTCATGCCCAGGTGGACGACGTCTTCTTCTGGAACCGAAACCTCTTACAGCCCTTTATCTCTTCTGGGCACGATTCTCTGGCTCTACCTCTGATGCAAGGCTTCGTTGGACAGAGGACCTTTGTCGTTGATAGTCAGCCTCCACAAATGGACGACACGGGCAAGGACTCCGTCGAGCTGTCCAATCTCACGCCCTCCAAGTCCCAATCGGACACTCCTCCACTTGAGAGCTCCAGAGCCTCAATTGACCTCCGTCCCTCGGAGAGGAGATATCTCATCACCTTGATATCACGCAGGTCTACGAAGCGAGCTGGTCTGAGGTATCTCCGCCGCGGTATAGATCAAGACGGTTTCGTCGCAAACATGGTTGAGACAGAGCAGCTTCTATCCTCGCCTGCATGGGACGCATCCTCAAAGGTCTACTCTTTTATGCAAATCAGGGGTAGCATTCCTCTCTTCTTCACACAGTCCCCATACTCTTTCAAGCCAGTGCCCATTCAGCAGCACTCCGAGGAGGCAAATCGCGCCGCCTGCCACAAGCACTTTGAAAGCCTCTCTAGAAACTATGGGCAGTTGCAAGTGGTCAATCTTGTAGAAAAGCACGGTGTCGAGGCGTCAATTGGCTCGGCTTACCAGAAGAGTGTCGAAGAGCTCAACAAAGAAGCAGGCGAGGGCAAGACAATACCTTTTGAATGGTTCGATTTCCATGCCGCCTGTAGGGGCATGAAGTTCGAAAATGTGAGCATCTTGCTCCTCCAGCTGAGGCAAAAGATTGAGAGCTTCGGAAGCACCGTCCAGAAGGAGGGCGAGCAGCTGATCCAGCAGAAGGGCGTCCTCCGAACCAACTGCATGGACTGCCTCGATCGGACCAACGTCTGCCAGAGCTCGTTTGGGAAGCACATGCTCGAGGTCCAGCTCAAGGAGGAGGGTTTCGACATGAGCGCGCAGGTGGACCAGGAGACGGCCTGGTTCAACACCCTGTGGGCGGATAACGGCGATGCAGTGTCTAAGCAATACGCGTCGACGGCGGCCATGAAGGGCGATTATACGAGAACACGAAAGAGGGATTATCGAGGTGCCTTGAACGATTTGGGTCTCTCTCTTGCTAGATTTTACAGCGGGTATGTTGATAATCCCCTGACGGCTCATCAAGTTGCTAACCAAACAGAATGGTCAATGACTACTTTAGCCAGGCAGCAATAGACTTCCTCCTCGGCAACGTCACGGCCAAAATCTTCGAGGAGTTTGAGAGCGACATGATGACCAAGGATCCTGCCGTGTCGGTGGTCAGGATGAGGCAACTGGCGGTTGAGCTGTGCCAGAAGAGAGTGATAGCAGACGAGAAGGAAGAGTTCCACGGGGGATGGGTTCTCCTCAGCCCCAACGCGCCTGATACTATCAAGGCCTTGCCATTGGAGGAAGTTGTCCTCTTGTTGACGGACGCCGCTCTCTATCTTTGCCGCTTCGACTGGAAGTCGGACAAGGTCTCCTCCTTTGAGCGTGTCGAGCTCGGCAACATCACGGGTATCAAGCACGGCACGTACATCACCTCGACCATCTCTCTTTCTCACATTGACGAGACCAAGAACGCCGGCTTTGTGGTGTCTTATAACCCAGGCAAGAGTGATTTTCGACGCACTAACACCCGAACCTTTTCAAGCCGTGGCGACATGGCCGGCAAGGAGAACCCCTCTGGGCAGAAGGATGCCAGCATCCCAGCCAGCTTGGCCAACCTGCTCTCCAGCAAGCCGTCGTCGACATCTAGCCTACGCCAGCTTGTCTTTAAGGCAACATATGTAGACTCTTCTGTGGCCGTCCTCGGGGACGATGGCCCACGGCAAACCGAAACACAGCAGGTTTCCACCATTTGCGAAGAGATTGAGCGATTGGCGCTGGAACGACAACTAGAGCGCCCAGGGGAAGAGCGCAAGAGCCTAGTCGAGTCCGGAGACATTATCTCTCTGGAAGAGGCGAAAAAGAACACCGGGTTGCTAGAGCAGCTGGGGCACTCGATCAAGAAGATGGTATGGGCATGAAAAAGATTCCCATCTAGAAACGACATAGACGACAGACCTTAGATACCATGAGTTTTTTGCAGTATAATAATAGGATTGTTTCAAGACGACTTTTCCAGACGGTACAGGTGTATCTGGTACCGCATATTCTCGAGGGGTATTGGATATGACAAGCCTTCTGGGAGTCGAAACCAGATGGAATCGTCAGACTGCAGCTTTTCCCAAGAGTAGCCCGGTGTCTCGGTCTCGAGGAGAGTGTGGTCGAGCAGCCATTGCATGGGATACCGCTTCTTCTCTTTGCCCAGGGCAGCTTCTGAGTAGCTTCCAGGACTGTCCACCACGAGAACCAAGCTCCCCGACGCGAGGGCTTGTCCGAGGTTCTTGAGGAACTTGGTCGTCTTCCCGATGCCTCCGCTGGTGTACAGCTCATTGAGGGTAAACAGCAGCGTCACCACGATGGGTACCTTGCCACCCGCGCATCGAGCCGTCAGCGACTCGACATCGAGAGCCAAGACATCCTGCTGTACCACCTCGACAGAGAGCTGACCCGGCTCCAGAAGCGCGCGGTTCGCTGCGCGCGCGGCCGCCGACGCATACTTTGAGATGGGGGGCGGGGAGTTGGTGCTCGACTCGAGAGAAGAGATGACGCTGGCCCAGGGAGCCGAGTCAAGGAGCGTCAGATGACCGTTGGTCGAGGTGGATTGGAGGTAGGATGCAAAGGCGAGGTGCTCAGCTGCACATCCTCCAATTGAAAGCGTTCGCAGAGTGCTTCGTGGTTGAGACCTTTCGGGTTTGGGAGCATCTGGTCCTGTTTCAGCAGATGCCTCACCAGGTTCTGTATCTTGTTCCAGAGCATCGGAATCCTTTGTCAAACCCGCTTGGGTACTTGATTCCAGATTCTTTCCACTGGAACTCCCCTCTTCAGAAGCTAGAATCCCATCCAGATGTCCCTTGATGCCGAGGAAAACAGTGGTATAGCATAGTGTCCGTGTAGGACTCCATCTCGCCGCATATGCCTCGAGATAGTCCTCCCTCCCAAAAGCAGTAGCAAAGTTGCGATTGAACAGAGCCTGCTTCACCTCCTGCAGCAAACCTGCAAAGTCATCTGACGTGAGGGTCGAGTTGAAGGCATTGGAGAAGACGTCGAGCAGGCGCTGCTGCTCGGCTTGGCTCTGCAGAGGTGGTGGTGAAGAAGCTTCTTGATTCTGCGCCGGGGCGGCCGACTTCTTGTTGCTCTGCTTTGAAGGGGCAGCCTTTCTGGAGGGGCCCGTCTTCTTGACCATTTCTTTATCCGGAAATGGCACACTCTAGTCTAGCTTGGTCAGCCAAGACGTGTGTCGGCGGGCTCGGAGATCCAAAAGAATTGATTGTCGTCGTCGTCGTCGTCGTCTGGTGGTGGTTTGTAAATTCCATTGGAAAAGAGAGTGGGGTACAATCGGTGAAACCCCCACTCCGGCCGAAGCTTCCTACCCGGCCAATCTCTCGGTGAAGACCTCGGACGTGTCGTGACTGTCGCCATATAAGTCAGCAGCTCGCAGGCAGATAACCAAGATTCGTCTCCTGAGTGTGGCATCACGCCTAGGTTGGTGTTATTCACCGACAGGCGGCCGCCGCAGGTTTGCTAAGGTTTTGGGGCAGACGGGCGGATACATATCATATCATTCATCAGCCGTTACCATATTCTTGATAACCGCTTACACAGTCCATCCTTTACCGTCTTTGGCTGGGCATTGCATTTCCGCCGACATGCCGAGTGCAACCACACCTGGTTGGACGTCTTCCTTGTCGAGCTCGTCAAGGTGCTGGGCACTGCTGGCTCGCACACCTTGACACGCGCAGCCACATCTCCGTCTGCTCCATCGCACTCGGCCCTCCTCTCCGACTATCGCTCCTTCGACCTGCTCCTCCCTATGTGTACTTATGCGTTCTGTCACCGAGACAGGCCAATTACTTATCTGGATTGGTGCGGATGGATCATGAGGTTGTCCAGCAGCCGATCCAACCAGGGACTTGGGTCGTTTTTATCCAGCGGGCCTCTTCTGTTTGTGAGAGGTCCGCATCGCGCAACTGAAGCCACAGCATCGCAACGGAGTGGTGTCCGACTCGGCCACGGGAGACGGAGTTGCCCCTCTTGAAGCCCCCGCGGGGGCCCGCCAGCCAGTTCCAACCTCCGGGCAATGGTATCCTTTTCTGCCTGTTCACCCTACCTCCGGTTAA
This sequence comes from Fusarium keratoplasticum, assembly GCF_025433545.1. Lineage (NCBI taxonomy): Eukaryota > Fungi > Ascomycota > Sordariomycetes > Hypocreales > Nectriaceae > Fusarium > Fusarium keratoplasticum. The sequence continues at coordinate 1,843,243 of NC_070533.1, forward strand.
ATTTGGTGAGAAAGGCTCTGCAGTCTCACAACCTATGAGCGAAATATGTACTCGCTCCTCAGCCCGGCGTGGAGATTTTTTCATGTTAGTGCGATTACAGCCCAGAAAGGATACAGCAGGAAAAAGCCGCAAAAGGAGTTTTTAAAGACTCTTCACGCGGCAAGATCATCAACATCTGGGCAGACGGAAGGCTCACTCGAGTAATGACCGAGTGGCCAACCGACGTCACAGAGGTGAGGGTTCCTCACAGCCAAGTGCCGCCGTTGCCCTCTTCCTCCATCAAGACTCCACAGGGGCCAGCGAACGGATCAACGAGGGCGCTGGGAATTGGGAGGGATTGCGTCAAGAGGCAGGCACCTGCAGGTTAATCTCGAGCACGCAGCAGCTCGGTCGCCCGTGAATGGGCTCTGCGGGATCTCGACTGGAACATCGAGAGCATCTCGAGGGGCGCCAGGTCGCAGGAGGAGGGGCTCCCAGCGTCACTGGTGTCAAGGACGGCCCCCACCGGGACCCCACTCGGCGTCTCGCCGGCCATTGACCTTGTCCCCCCGCGGCGAGGGCGGCGAGAGCGGCGAGCTCTGTGCTGTTTTTGCTGAGCTCGAATCTGAGTTGTGAGTGGGCAAGGTGAAGTGGTGAGCCAGTTGGAAGCTGGGTGGCCTGCCCTTTTGGCGTGGCCGCCACCTTGACCGGACGGGACGGACTTGTACCTGCTGGCTGGGGAGGATGCCCTGAAGACGCAGGCTGCATGGCGCCGAGGGGCCCTGGAGCTGCCCCCTGGCAACCCGAGAACCACCCAAGCTCCGGGCCCGCCACAGTTGAGATGCCTCGACAGCTACCATCTGGATGATGAGCAATCTTGTTGTTCCCCCAACGTCAATGTACCTCGATTCGGACTGTACCTGCTCGGGCATGTACCTCGTCTCAGCCAATGTCCGCTCATTCTCGAGGCGATGATGGTCTTGGGCTGCGGGATACCGTCCGGCCGACCATTTTTTTCGAGACTGGGAAAACTGGAGACCGCTAAATACATGACACGACCCCTCCAGCAAACGTCAGACCTGTTCCGTTCATCTCCCCGTCATTCGACCTTTTTCTTCCCTCGTTCCTCCTCCTCCTTCTCTTCCTCTTCCTTTTCCTCCTTCATAGAACCAGTCTCTCAAACATTCGGCAAAATGGGTTACGGCGAGATCGATCAAAAGGCCATCAACACCATCCGCACTCTTGCGGTAAGCTTTTTCCTCTTCCCCTCCAGCTCTTGTGCATTGGATTTTACCCCGCCACGCCTGCCCCGCCATTCATTCACCTTGGGTTTGGGGGGGACGCGCAGAGAAATGTGGTGAGAGAGACAGTGTCACAACCATCGCAAGAGGGCGTCACCGCCTCATCGGCTTTGTTGTTTCGCTGGCTCTCGTATCGTCATCGTGTTGGGCGTGTGCCCGGCAGTTCCGTAGCTCTCATAACGAGCTGAAAACAAATGACAATGTCGACTGACGAGCTCTCAACAGGTTGATGCGACCTTCCACAGCAACTCGGGACACCCTGGTGCTCCCATGTGAGTTTTCCCACCCTCCGCTCCGTCGCCGATGAGCTTCTACAGCAAAATACATGAATACTGACTCTCTTATCAAGGGGCATGGCCCCTGTTGCCCACGTCCTGTTCAACAAGTTCATGACCTTCAACCCCAAGAACCCTGACTGGTTGAACCGTGACCGCTTCGTCCTCTCGTAAGTCTTTGACCCGGCGGCCGACGCCACAAGCTCATTCCAAGAAAAAAAAATTGACAATTTTCGTCCCCAGCAACGGCCACGGCTGCATGCTTCAGTATGCCCTCCTCCACCTCTTTGGCTATGACCTCACCATCGATGACCTCAAGGCCTTCCGAGTACGTGATTCTGACGTCTTTTCTCGCCATTGATTGCTTACCGTTGCTGTAGTCGGTCGACAGCCGGACTCCCGGTCACCCCGAGGCCCATGACACCCCCGGTATTGAGGTCACCACTGGTCCTCTTGGCCAGGGTATCTCCAACGCCGTTGGTCTGGCCATTGCCCAGGCTCACACCGCGGCTACCTTCAACAAGCCCGGTTTCGACCTCGTCAACAACCACACCTTCGTCTTCCTCGGCGATGGCTGCCTCATGGAGGGTGTCTCGAGCGAGGCCTGCTCTCTCGCTGGTCACCTCCAGCTCGGCAACCTGATCGCCGTCTGGGACGACAACAAGATCACCATTGACGGTGACACTGCCGTCGCCTTCACTGAGGATGTCCCCAAGCGATATGAGGCCTACGGCTGGCAGGTCCTCACCGTCGAGGACGGTGACCACGACCTCGAGGGCATTGAGGCTGCCATCAAGGAGGCCAAGGCCAACACTGAGAAGCCCACTCTTATCCAGCTCAAGACCACCATTGGTTTCGGCTCCCTGAAGCAGGGTACCCACGGTGTCCACGGCTCTCCCCTCAAGGCTGACGACATCAAGCAGCTCAAGGAGAAGTTCGGCTTCAACCCCGAGGAGAGCTTCGTCGTCCCCCAGGAGGTCTACGACCTCTACGGCAAGCACTCTTCCGAGGGTGCCGCCGCTGAGCAGGAGTGGAACCAGCTCTTTGCCAAGTACAAGGAGCAGTTCCCCACCGAGGCCGCTGATCTCGTCCGACGACAGACTGGCGACCTCCCCGAGGGCTGGGAGAAGAACCTCCCCGTCTACAGCCCCTCCGACCCCGCCATCGCCTCGCGAAAGCTGTCCGAGACTGTTCTCCAGAAGGTCCACGAGGCCATCCCCGAGCTCTTTGGTGGTTCCGCCGATCTGACTGGCTCCAACCTGACCCGATGGAAGGATGCCGTCGACTTCCAGCCCAAGTCGACCGGTCTCGGCGACTACAGCGGCCGATATGTTCGATATGGTGTCCGTGAGCACGCCATGGGTGCCATCCTCAACGGTCTCGCTGCCTACGGCACCATCCTGCCCTACGCCGGTACCTTCCTGAACTTCGTCTCGTACGCTGCTGGTGCCGTCCGTCTGTCGGCTCTGTCCCGCGTCCGCACCATCTGGGTCGCCACCCACGACTCCATCGGTCTTGGTGAGGATGGTCCTACTCACCAGCCTATTGAGACTCTTGCCCACTTCCGTGCTCTCCCCAACACTCTCGTCTGGCGACCTGCCGACGGTAACGAGACCAGCGGTGCTTACTACGTCGCCCTGACCTCCAAGGAGACTCCCAGCATCATTGCTCTGACCCGCCAGAACCTTCCCCAGCTCGAGGGCTCGACCATCGAGAAGGCTGCCAAGGGTGGTTACGTCCTGCGCGAGGTCGAGGGCGCCGACATCACCCTCGTCGCCACTGGTTCCGAGGTTGCCATTGCCCTCGATGCTGTCAAGGTCCTCGAGGAGAACCACAACATCAAGGCCCGTGTCGTCTCCCTGCCCTGCTTCGAGGCCTTTGACCTCCAGGATCAGGAGTACCGCCTGTCTGTCCTCCCCGACGGCATCCCCTCGCTGTCCGTTGAGGTCATGAGCACCATGGGTTGGGAGCGCTACACCCACGAGCAGTTCGGCATCAACCGCTTCGGTGCTTCTGGTGCCTACAAGGATGTTTACAAGGCAAGTCATCCCCTACCCCTGGTCAGCTTAAGCTTGGGCCAGGCGATTCCCCAGATCTCTATCCCCACAAGAATCCTTTGCTAACCCCAACTATAGAAGTTCGAGTTCACCCCCGAGGGTATCGCTAAGCGTGCCGTTGCCACCGTCGACTTCTGGAAGGATGTCCCCAACGTCCGCTCCCCTCTCAACCGCGCGTTCAAGCAGATCATCTAGATTCAAGACGAGCAAAGCAAAGAGGAAAATTAAGAATAAGAACAAAAACAAGAAATAAGAGTGATGAGATAGCAAGAGGCTCGGGACGGGCCGACCCCGGGCAGAATGATTATGCAAGTGATGACGACGGGCTTTGGAGCAAGGTTTTATGGGCTACGTATGGTAAATTAGACGTCTCGCGAGATGAATTCAAATCTTTTTAGAACAAGTAACTGTGCTGTATCTGCTGCGTCTGTTGTTGTAACTGGTATATATGTCTGCCATGTGATTCTGTGATTTCCATGATTCCACGACATGGCAAAAAAACAGAGTTTGATGGATGTGGTCTGGTCTGTCTCAGTCCAAACACCATACAGATCGATCTATGTGCGACCTCTGAGGTATCTCGCTCAGTAGCATGCTCCATAGATAAACCCAAATACTCGTGGCTCGCCTCGCCTTGTAAGGATGACGGCTCGAGTTGGATGGCAAGCGTCCATGTCACCAAGATTTTTCATACACTTTCTTCTTGCTCGCCTGCCTTGTTTTCTTTATCTTCGTTCCTCCGTGGTATTATCCCATTTGTATTGCATCGCTTCGTAATCGTAGTCTTGGTCGTGGCGCATGTCCTGCAGACGATGTCTGTCCCCGGCATGGCTGGCTGCAGGGGAGTCGCGTCATTCGGGCCCATCCTCGTGTGCGCGGTCTTGACTCTCGGCCACCCACTCCTTCTGGAACTCTCTACCCACGCGTTCCAGCCTCGCAGAAGCACGGCGGGCCTCCCTCGCCTCCTCGGCGGATCCGGCGACCACGACACCGACGAGCAGCGGCGCCGCGTCCTCGGAGCGCGGGTCGTCCTTTGCGGATGGCGGTTCGGACCGTGAGTCGAGGCCGTGGCTAGAGCCGGGCGCTGAACCGGGACGACTCGACGCTGCTGCTGCTGCAGCGTTGTTGTTCCCGGCGGCGCTGGCTTCGGCGGTATCGCGGGGGTCGAGATAAGAGTGTAGGACGACGGGCCCGCGCTCCGGGTACTCGACCATGAGGCGCTGAGGACGGCCGAGACCAAGGCGCTGGGCGGCGGTCTGGGAAGAGAGGGCGCTCGAGGTGAGGGCGGTAAGGGACTCGAGGTGGGATTGCGACGAGGCCGAGGTGATGAGCGGGGTGAGGGTGACGTCGGAGAGGTGGAGGGAGAGGGTGGGGTGCTGCGAGGGGAGGCTGGCCATGATGGCGGACAAGCTTGAAGCTGTCTCGAGGGTCGTATGAGGAAGGTTGATTCAGGGGCGGAAGGGTCGAGCAGCAGGAGAGGGTGCTTGTGAGGGGGAATTGGCGCAGAGGAAGAGGGGTATATGGTGTTGTAGCAGTAGAGATGGCGGCGGTGGTGGTGGTGGTGGCAGTGGTGGAGGGGGATGGACGTGACGATCTGCTGCTGGTGTTGGGACGGGAGCAGAGCAGCTGCACCAGTGACAAGCCCTGGAGCTCCCCCCTCCTCGCTTGGCTAGGCTGGACCCCGCTGGGAGCCGTGCCCTGTCAGTTGCGTAAGGTCTGCTAACCTCCGCTATCTCTAGCCTCTTGATACCATGGACAACCCCACCATGAACGGGCTTGAAAGGAGGGGAAGCTCTCGTCTTCTGCATCAGGCTCGATATGACCATGTGATCAAGACGGACAGTCAACGACTCTCTAGGGTATAATCGCAATTGCACCTGTTTTAGGCTGTCACGCAGTTTTGCGATACGATTATGAGCTGGCACCAGCGACGACATCAGCAGCTTTTGACAACCAAGCAGAACCCCGCCTTTCCCATTGATTCAGGGAGTCCCCGTCTCCACTGAAGCAACCGACGAAGCTCAGCGGCTATGCCGCCGTTTTCCACGGACTGGGTTTAGGTGCCCATTAGCTGGCTGCATTGGCTGGGTAGAGCTACGTCACAGCGGGGAGGGGCACAAAGGGGCTTGTGATAATATCACGGCGCTTCACTCGCAATCCACGAGAATGCCAACCAGGGATCGAAGCTAATGGGGAGACGGGCTAGGTCTGAACTGCTGCTAAGAAACCAACAAGTACTCGCCATTGGCTCGGCAAGCATTTGCTAACCGTGGGGTAAAGATGCCCTGCTGCGGAGGAATGTCTTGCTTCTTGGCCCTTTTTTTTGGCCCTTCAGGTTAATTTCTATTACCCCATGTCTCCTTTTTTTAACTCGTCCGGACAACGTCCGCTGGCGAGAGCCAAGAATGGGATCTGACTCTGGGGGATAATGAGATCCTGCGAGGGTTTTGCTTTTGGATCTGACATGGCTGATTTCGCTATATGTGTGCAGGAGAGGCTCAGTATCCCGTCTCGATGAGATGAAAGGCAGATACGAAGCCAAGCAATGAAATAATTATATTGAAAAGAGCTGTTCTCCGTTCTCACTTTCATTTAACCTTGTTGAGGTGTTTGATTGGAGGCAAACTTGCTTCATGGTCAGTGGCATCATCGTTGGGGTCGCAACGCCTTTGCTGTCAACTCATCAAAATATCGAGTCAGTTCAAATCGACCTATCACAACTAAACGTGCTTTTCCCGGACAACCTCGGGATAGAAGCTTCAAAGAAAAATCCGATCAGTCAACAGATTCCTCAAGATGTCTCAGAACCTCTCCCATGCTGCCCCAGGACTCAGTGTTGACAAGTAATATCCCGCAGTCCACAAAACCAATACCCTCAGCAATCAAATTCCAGGAACTATGCATCTACCAACACCCGGTGCAGATGTTTCAAGTGGGAGGGGCTGTCTTAGTATTCGGCCCTCGATTCGAGTGTTGCAGCTCCCTTTCAGCAAGATTCTTGAGGCCTGAATATGGCCAGCGTGTTGAATTACGGAGCATTGACCATTTGTTAGCAAGTCTTCATGTGAAAGAGATCAGTGATTCAAGAGCGATTGTTATCACTATTGAGAGATGGGCTGTTGTCCATATCCTATGGCTGTAGTCGAATACATCCCTCGCCCATGGCCGAGATCAAGCATCCATTGAAGTCGCTGTAGTTTCAACTCGTAAAATCGGTCTGAAATCGTGAAAATACACAGTGGTAAATGTAAATCAGGCTCGAAGACGAATTCAGTGAGCAAGTTTGTACACCCATGCTACTTCCAGCTTCGAGTGCTCTCTCTATTGGCATCCTCCATCTTGGTGGCTGTCCTCAGCAGCCAAAACCAGCCGTATTCCACGTCTGGAACCAATTTCTAGGTGAGTTGAGCTGGACCGTTTCATTTAAATTTTCTATATGTATTTTGCTTTATCTGAAGCCATACGGTTCTAGTACTTTGCTTGTCATTGATCGAGCACCCGACACACAAGCCCGCCCGCCATCAATGTCTACCATTATCTCGTTTACACCAAACTAGAGCAATCACAGAAGACTTTCCCTTAGGGCAGTACATGTCAATTCGCGTTGGAGATTCCTAGCTCGTCCTTACTATTGCACTCTACTACTGAGAAAAATCAAGGTACGTTCCGAATCCCACGTTCACAATAGCTTGCCTGATTCAACTTTGCTGCATCAAGTACAGCATCTTATATCAAACTAGGCAGAAAACATCGACAGGTAACTCACTGTTTCTGCTTCACATACTCTCTAGGCCTTCAAATCCAGTTGGCAGATTCAAACGGAGCCAAGCTTGCGTCGTACCACCCACAACTGGTGGTCTAGCCTTGGGCTTCTTCTCATCCACCCAAGACCGATATTGCCATTAGTATTGAGTATGGTTTTCGAAGTTATGGGTGACTACCTAGGCAGCGAGAATGACTCTTGTGTGTTACGTGACTTACGTCTCCTCGTGTTGTTGTGAAGGGAAGGCGAACTGGGTCGCCAGAAGTGACAGGTGACCGAGACAATCATAGATAATCAAGGTTACAACAGAGTACAAGGTCATCACAAGAGATAAGAATATGGAGGAGATTGAATGTTCAAGGTCAATAATTCAAGAATACCTACCTATTCTGGGAGGCTCAGAGGTAGATGCGAGTTATTAATAGCATCCTAAGGATCAGCTATAGCTTCATAGCCCTGGCAATCATCATCATAAGTTTAGGTTGTTAAAAACGACCTCAACCTTGCCCAGCCTACCTATTTGGGTAATTCGGGGCAATTGCCGTGGCCAGTTGAAACACATGGCTTCTCCAATCAAGACAGGGACACGGGGTGTATTCTCGTGTTCGCTGCTGCGTATACAGAAACATAGCTACTTTTAGATGCCCAGTCTTCTCTATTTTTGGGGGATTGATAACTGTTAAATGCAAACCAGTCAACCTGGGTGGCATGGTCAACAACAATCTGGCGTGATCTGACGTCGAATGCAGGACGCCCAGGCAGACGGTAGGCAACGCGGGGCAACAAGGGAAAAAAAACATGGTGACAAATGGGGGTTGAAAATGACTTCCATGGACAAGTACCCGCAATCATCAAGACGAGAGGTGACCATCTAGCATCATGTGTTTGATGCAGTGTGGTGCAGCAGGGTCGTCTGGCAAGATGGCTCACAGCCCGGGCAAGGCCTGAGGGGGAGAGGTCGTCCGTCACGGAGGATACAGGTCGCTGCTGATTGCGCCTCAAGTCGCATAAAGCGGGACGAGGCGAATGTGATTTGCCCTTTGACGTGTTGCGCTGCGCAACAGAGCGACGGGAGGAATGAGCAAGTCCGCAATCGGGACTGTCTCTGGTGGCATTCTGACCCGGAAGCAAAGAATAGTGCTTCTCCCACTGTCTCTGGGCGCGGCGGATGCTGTGGTGATTCTAATGATGATGAATCAAGAGCCCGCCCATGGATGCTCCGGACAGCAGCGTTGGATGGGCGATGGGGCTAACGTGCAATGAAGTAAGCCTCCTCAGCAACTCTCTTGCTAGCCGGTGGTGGGGGAACTAGTCTGACATGTCACGGCGCACCGCAGGTTTGCGCGGGCGGTACTTGTTTGCTTGGGTGGGTGGACAGGCTCAGTAACATGGGATGGGCATGGGGCTGGCTGGCAGTCAGTCAGTGGTAGTAGAGGGTGCTGGCGGCGGACCACCACCTCATCGGCCGGGGGCCCAGCAGTTTTTGGCGATCCATCCGATTTACCTTGCCAAATCTTCTCTTGGAACCACCATCACCACATATCTTTGCTGCTCTCGTGTCTCTTCCTCCTCCTCCACTCGCCGCCTCTTCCTCCCCCCTTCTCTCTCTCGCGACTGTCGCTCTCCACCACCGCCCTTCAGCTGCAGCCTCGAGTTCTGCATCACGGCGTGAGAGCTTCCATCGAGCCTCCTCCCTTCCCCTTTCCCCTCTCTCTTCTTTTTTTCTTGGTTCCTCTCTGCGTTGTCTCTCGGGTTCCTCGTCTAGCGGCTGGTCGGTTGCTCTTGCGTCTGGGTCTATTTCCATCAGCATCGGGTGTATTTTGGGGGTTAATTCGATTCTTGATCTCTTGCTCTTCGCCGCCGGCCGGTTTTTGGTTGTCCTCGGCCTCAAACTCGACGTCTTCTCGCTCGCTCGCTTCGCTGTTGTTCTCTCGCATTCCCTCCCGGCCGCCGCCGCCGCCGCATGACAACCACGTCTCGTCGCATCCCATCCCTCGAGTCCACAAAGCCCCCTCGGTCGCCTCCTTCATCTCCCTCATCGCTGCGCAACCATGGCTGCGGCTCCTCGTCGTAGAAAGCTCATCGGTCAACGCCGCCGCGTCGAGGACGAGGGCGACGACGAGGGTGGCCCGGACGCTCTCGACCTCGATGACGATAGCATCACCGACGGCTCCCTGACCGACGACAATGATCCGGCCGATGACAGCGATACTAGCAACATCGACGAGGCCTCCCCGACGGCTCCAAATGCGAGGAAGAAGGCCAATGGCGCTCCTGCTGCTCCAAGACACGCCGGACATGCCTCCAAGTTGGGCACCGACTCTGGCCATGACGGCAAGCCTGTGACGGATACCGACATGATGCTTCACGGTCTTTCCATCACGGATCAGCCTCCGCCTGACCAGGTGATGCATTTCGACGAGGTGACGGCCCCGTCGCCCCCCAGATCGCCTGCGGCTCCCATTGTCGTGAGCTCGGCGTCTGCTAGGCCACAGGCAGCCACCGCGAATCGACGTCGCCAGGAGCACGAAGACTACAAGCGCAGGAGAGACGAGGATCCTGCCTTTGTGCCCAACCGCGGCGCCTTTTTCATGCACGACCACAGGCATGCCGGGCCTGCGGCGAATGGCTTCCGCCCTTTCGGACGAGGTCGAGGTAGGGGCGGACGTGGTGGTATCGGGGGTCCGTATGCACCCATCAAGTATGTCATCACCCGTCACTCCCCCTCTTCGATACCGTAGGTATACTGACCGATACAGTCAATTGCACCACCCGGGAGACCCAACGACCAACTCTCCGTGGACCCATGATATGCACGAGACTGTTGTAGAGCCGCCGCCTCCAGCACGGCCTCGACATATGATTGATGATGAGGGTCCAGCCAACGGGAATGGTTTCATTCCCACCTGTGAACCCAACCCGACTCCCATCAACCGGACCCTCTCCACCGAGAAGCACATTGGCAACACGCAGGTCCGGGTCTTCCTTCCGTCCATGAAGGCCCCAGCCGTCATCCCACGTCTTGCCGTCAAGCAGTACACCAAGCTACCCGATCACCGACCTCCTCTGCGTCGGGACAAGCCCGTCCGCATCTCGCTCCCCGAAAACCCTCCTCGATATATTTATCCCGCCGCTGACAGATCCTTCATCTTTATTCCGCGGGCAATGAGGCCGAACCAGCAACGTATGCGAGGAAAGCCCCGTTCTGGCTTCGGTTCCATGGGTGGATTCTCGAGACGGACCAGCATGTTTGGTGGTAGCTACTACGGTGGCAGTGTGTACACGCCCAGCGTGGCCCTCAGCAGGCGATCGTCCATCGTTGATCGAGACTACATGTTCTCTCCTACCGGCTCCGTCATCTCTCGGCCGCCCATCCCTGTTGAGAACGCTCGACCGGTTGTTCGACTTCCTCCTGCTCCTCGTCCAGACGTGCCCCCCATGAACACGATGGCTCCTCCTCCAATGGCAGCTCCTATGCCCGTCTCCATCCCCGGACCGGCCGATCCAGCTTTTGCCGTTGAGCGACCTATCATGTCTGAGACATCGATTAATGATCTGCCCCCGCCGCAGACATACCCGCTTCCCCAGAAGCCTGCCTTCCAGGAGAACCGGCCAACATCAGCGCTGCCTATGCATCAGCCTCGTCCGCAGAAGAGCATTTCAGTTGCCGATATTGAATCGCCTACGTTAACGCAGGGTCCTCAGGCCTTCCAGCAGGCCTTCCATCAGCAGGTGCCGATCCAGATGGCTAACGGCCTCTCTCAAGAATCCCACAACCGTCAGCCTTCGTACCCGTCTCAGCTTTCAACCGGCACCCCCCTGTCCCAGATTCCTGAGAGGGCTATCCATGCTGCACCATTCCAGCCCAACACGTACGGCCAGCAACCGTACTACAACCAGCAGCCTTACCAAGCCCAGCCGCCCCAAGCCCAGCCTCAGCCCCAGCAAGGCTATTACTACCCGCCCAACTACAACAATCCTAACATGGCGCCTTCAGGTGGCCCACCTCCATTTGTCCCTGGTCAGCCAGGTCCTCCTGGCAGCTTCACACCTCAGAACCAACCTGAGCAACTAGCTATGCCCGGCAGCGGCCAACCCCCTCCAGCGAATCTTGTGGCGCAGGAGGTCAACGGCATGGTCTATTATTATGACGCCTCTCAGCTCCCGCCAGTCAACAACTATCCTACCTACTCGGCCCCTCAGGGATACCAGCCTAGTGTGATAGGCATGAACGGCATGGTGACGCCCAGCCCAGACGCGTTCTACTATCCCCAGCAGGCCCCCGGCATGGTCTACTACCCGCAGTAGAACTGTGACATGTCTGGTTACCCTTTCTTCACTTATCCCAATGCTTTCTACGCGTACTCGATTTAATAGCTACAACTACGACCTTATACCTAAAAAACACAAAAGCACTTGCGACGTTTATTCCCAAAAAGCCCCGTGGGGCAGCAGGAGGAGGCAGTGGAGATGATGGGCGTCTGTGATACACCTCGGGGGATTGGGGTTTCATCTCGAGACGGTTGGAGGTCCCCTGATGCTTCGCATTGCGATCACAGGTCTCGTGGACGACTTATTCTTATTTTGTGCCTGAAAGGCTCCCAGCCAAAGAGAAGATGGCTGCGTGATGACTACCATAACTCTACGGACTCGGCATCATTACCTGGAATGGATTGACGGATGGGAGTTGATCGAGTATGGGTATCATGACTGGTATTCTTATCATTGGCAGGAGATGGAGTTTTTTCATGGCCGGTGAAGTCGGGATGGATAGTAAGAAGTTTGGAGGTTGGAGGGGGAGGTGGTTTGCTAGGGGATTCTGCTCCTTGCCTTAGCAATCCATCTATTCTTCCCCCTATTCTGTGTGTTTTGGTGTAAATTCATGCGTGGCGCTGTGCTTTGAAGGCAACGGCGTTTGGGTGTCTGTCTGTCTGGAGCACTATATACCTGAATTCACGGTCTGTGGTTGATGTTGGTGAATCAAGTCTTGGGCACAGCAGGATGCCTACGGTCTCTCATGTGAGTCACGGTTCAATTGATGATGGTCCGAGGAGCCCATCATGGCCCGAGGCAGTTAGTAAGACTCTAGACAAAGAGTACAGAAGAAGCCGAGCTTGATCATGACGCCTTTCTTGGCCCTTCGGTCCGGTCGTCCATCTGAGCTGTTCACACGTCATAGCAGCGGAGCTCTGACGGGCATGTGCAATTGAGGGGGAGCGTTTGTTGATTCCCCGTCTCCACCTCGCTTAAAGACATTCATAGCTCCATGGGTAGCATGGCTATGCTTCCCGTTTCGAGACACTCATGTGAGGACTGTCGAGTCAGGCATTGGCCAACCAGATGATGGCTCAGCCATGGTCATAAGTCAGCTATGGGGAACATGGGTCCTTGGGGAAAGGTTAAACTCGGCAACGACAAGAGAAATTTCGTCTTATTTCGTTTCGTGTCTGACTTGTTCGCGGGGAAACATCGAACCCCTGGGATGACGAACAAGCATGGGGATTGGTTCCGTTGCTCCATCTGGAGATAGGAAACAGGGGATGTTAAAAAAAAAAGCAGAGCAGTCAGGCGACCCCAAGCGCCGGAGTGGCCATGTATGTACAAATTTGAATGGTCCTTTTTCCGGGGTGACACGGACGGGTTTGCTGTTTGTTGGATTCCTTTGCACATACATACACGACTGGCATGGGGTAAGAGACGCGAGTTGACGTTTCTGGAAACCAGGTGTACAAAGACCAGGGGGGAGGGGAAGGGCAATTAGAGGTTGGGGACGGGTACTTGGGTTTGGATGATGCGGTAATGAAGTCACGGACGATACTTTTGATACTGTACGGACATTCTGCTTCCAAGTGACAGCACAAGTTTTTCAACGTCCATGTCTAGGGTAGGGATGCATGTACGGACATGGGGAGCTGAGGCTTGGCGGGGGATACTTTACGTACGAAGTATTGCGGTTTGCATGGAGTCGTGTCCAGGTTGGAAGTAAAAGTGTTATGAGCTCGTGGTCATTGAGCAGAGTTGGAAATAGGTACCCGGGTACTTAGAAGCTGTTGAAATTCCCATCATGGAGGTTCGGCTGATCATATGCATGCCCCAAGACGCCTCCAACAGATGCAGTCAGCAAAAGCCAACCAAGGTGAATCATCGAGTCTAGCAAAGCTGCAGGGCAGAACGGGACAAGCTCCAGGAGCTCATGTCGTGTGTCGTTCGAGCCTCTAGCTCACCTCACTCTCAATTCCGACTCGTCAAACCAACTGTCCGAGGTCCGAGTCAGACTGTCGTGATTGGAAGTAGGAGCGGAGAGAGAGAGGGGGAGGCGGCGGCGGCGGCGCGCAATGTGTGTGATACTGTACGACGCACATTCCAAAACCGCGTCGAGCTGCCTCTGCGTCACGCGATAGAGATTGGATAGCAGCTTGCATCGGATCGCCTCGACTAGGTGGTGGAGGACGGATAGTGACAGGCTAGAGGGGAAGCAGGGCGGCGCGCTAACAGACGGCATGTATTCCCGTCCTGTACTGTACACTATCTCGTCCCCCGCCTCGAGCGACAACAAGCCTGAGACTGGAGAGAGCCAGGATGCCTAAGTCCTACTGTAGGCAAGGCAAGGTACCAGCTTCTGTGGGTGGACCAGGTGTATCAGCGTCAGGGATGGTCTGGTCTGTTCAAGGTAGCCGGATCTATCTAGAGATTTGTCCAGATGATCTGTGTTTATTTTTCCCTGGGCGGCGCATTGACGCTGTTGATGCCAGGAACTCGAAGGCCCCTGGAGTATGAAGCCCTGGCTTCTGGATCCCATGCCCGGGGGGCAGTTTGATTTCTTTTACAAAGACATATTCGGCGGAGGAGGCTGTCCGTCGCCGAGGGGAAGCTGTCTCAGACGGTGACAGTATCCGTAAGTAATGCCTTGATCGCCTGTGAGGCGAACCATCTTAGGCGACAAGACATACGCAAACTCAGTGCTTCGCGTCCTTGCAGCCTTGAAAGAAAGATGGTGATGATGATAGCAAACACGAACCAAAGCTGACCAAGCGTTGGTGCTGGCGCTGTAGGTGGCCAAGCTGCTGCCTCCCTCTGCTTCTGGGCGCGTTCCAGGCCAAACCCGGACGTCCCGGGGGTGCGGTTCGGTCGGATTGGTAGTGAGCTGGGGTCAAAGGTGCACTGTGCTGTACGACATCTATCGCTGGTCTGAGCTGAGTGGTGAATCGCCAATCGAGCTGCAACAACGCAACGGCGATAGAGGCTGGGAATCTAGAAAAGCCCTGGGGGAGAATGCTCATCTGAAAGAAACACCGTGTCCCGAGGCAAGACCGAGAACTCGACAAAAGCAACATTTCCTTCTCCATGTGTCGTGTCGAGCCCTTCGAAAGCGGGGGATGGCTCTTCCCAGGGCCCATCGTGACCGCGAGTCCGTGACCTGAAGAGCATGGATGGCGGCATCGGTGAGGCGGCATTGCGTAAGTATACTGTACAGTACCCCCCGGTCGTCCACCGATCAAGAGCTCAGAGGGAAGCATTTGCCGTCATGTGGTACCTGGCCGCAGATAGCGTCTGGGGTTGAGACAGGGCCTGCGTGAGGCTCTCGCCCTATCGCGCGTCTGGTAGCCCGTCTCCCCTGCCCCTCTTTTTCCGCGACCCAGGACGCCACTCGCAGCCTGTTTTATGCTCTCCACTCTTTCTGATCAATCCTGGGGATGGGCTAAAGAGAGCGACCTAGCATTTGACAACAAGGGACCAGGGGGGTGATAGAATGGATGGATGGATTGCACAGTGACCAGGCAGATGATGGAGTTTGTCAGTCAAGCCATTTCAGGGGTATTGATGGCGAAGAAGAGAAGAGAAGAGAAGAAACTAGAGATAAATCTGATCAACCTTGTTTCAACCCATGTCCTAATGTAGTCTCCATGATACATGCGAAAAGCCAAGTCCCAGCTGTATCGATAGTGCATGTTTTTTTCTCCTACTCTTGCGCCTTTCGGTGGAGAACGTCGAACCAACAAGCAAAGAGAACTCCACCGCCCATCGATTCACAGGTCACAGGGAGAGAAGAAAGTTGATGGTGTTACTCACAGTTTGCCCATTTCGGCCTTTGCCCTGGCATTGGTTTCTCGGAGGCGACCGTTTTCGAATCACTCTCGGTTGCCTTGAGGACTCGAGTGGCCAAAAGAGCCTGCCTGATGCCTTGCTTCAGAGAAGAAGGTGGAAGAAGTGTACAGTAATGAACAAAGTGCACTTTCTAGCAAGGCAGCCTGGGCAAGGGGGATTCAAAGAGGCCGGCTCGACCACAGTCGTGGAGACCAATTGCAACAGAGGATGGAAGTCGTACCTAAGTACACACCCCTGGGCTGGAACGACCTCGTCATCATCAGTTCCGTCCTGCGACTTGTAGGTTTTTGCCTTTGGCCCCAAGTGCTGCGTTTGTCGCCTCAAGCTTTCTCACATCCGGGGCGCCAGGCGGACTCCTCCGTACTGTAGAGCTGACTGATAGGTGACTCTGGACCTGGGCCTGGGATGGGGATGGCCGCACTAGCACCGAAAAAGTACCCCGATCGACCGACCCCCTCCCCCAGTGCCGAAGGCAACCAGGCTCCCCCGTCAGCTGGCGCACCTGTGACCTCGCCAAGTTACAGCAGAGACGGCGACAAGCCTGCCCGGGGCCCAGTCAAGTTGCCAGCGGCGGCGGCGGGTAGCGAGTGGACTGGGCCCCGTGGAAGCCGCCGTTCGTAGGTGGTACAGGGCCTAGCATTAGGTAGGCTGGATCCTAGCAGCAGTAACTCGCAGCGGCAGGAGCAGCTGGCAACACCTAAGCACCTAGACGCGAGGAAGGTGCCCGTGCGGAAGCTTTCAAGTCCTGGACGGACTCTCTTTTAACTTACTTCTCCCGCTTCCTCCTCCTCCCTCGCTCTTACTTCTCCCATCGCAACCCCGTTTTCCTTCAAAAACCCTATCCCCCCGACCTCCGACAGACCTCTCCCCCCTTCCCCTTCCACACTGCATCTTTCCTCTCCGCGAGATATTCCCCGGGAGCATCTCTACGACGGGCGACGGCCGTCCTGTCACCGCCGATTCCTTATCTCGGCCGATAACAGCATCCTCGTCACCGCCCCGAACTAGCAATGTAAGGCTCCACCCGTCAGCATCGTCGTCATCCTCTCCTTCAACATCCTCATCCATCGAGGATCGAGGCGGCGGAATAAACTCATTCTAACATTTTTTCGCGATAGCATCAGCCGGAGCACACTGTCGCCATGGCTACCCATTCGCATTCGACTCTTGACCATGTCATCACCGTCAAGGTGATGTTCGAGGGCATCACTCGACGTACCAAGATGCCTCTTCGGGACATGGTCCCTAGGACCTTCGAGACTAACGTATGTTGACATCTCCATCACGCCTTTCAATTTACTTCACATTGGCTGCATTTTCCATCTACTTCTTCACATATATGGCCTTTTCTCATTAACTGCACGACGCCATCACGAGCAATTGCCTTGAAACTAACTCTCAGCCAGCTCCGAACCTTCCTCCACATTCCTGCCGATCTCGAGGTTACCTTTGAGCGATACTCTGACTCTGCAGGATCCTACGTCCTACTTGAGCCCGGCAACATCCCTATTTATAAGCAGCTTTACCGCGCTGCCAAGGCCAAGTCTAAGCTCAAGATCCGCGTCTCCATCAAGGACCTGTCCAAGACTATCCCCAAGCCCGTCACTGTCGAAGACGAGCCCGAGGCTTTCGCATCCCCCATCGCCCCCAAGATGACCGAGGAGACGCCCAAGGACACCGCTCAGGAGAGCCAAGATGACGAAATCAGCGCCGTTCCCACTCCCACGGCTGAGGCTCCCGCCCCGACTCCAGTCGCGACCACCACACCGCCTGAGGCGACTCTCCCCGTCCGCGTCAGCCCTCTTTCTCGCACCTACAACGCGACTCTCCTCAACGATGCCGCTCGATACATCGGAGAGCGTCGTGACACTCGCCTGGACTTTGAGGCCCGACTTGCCAACTTTATGGAGCGACAGCGACAGCCGACTCGCGCCCCCCGAACTTGCGGCCACAACTTGACCAACCCACATGAGACCCCTTTCAATGTCTCCAAGCCCTGTATTCTCGCCGCCAGCCAGGCTCCCTCCATCTGCCCTGCTACTGGCGCTACCTTTGCCGTCTGCTGCAACAGCTGTGAGCTGACCATCCCTGATGTTCACTACCACTGCTCCACCTGCGACGACGGAGACTTTGACCTCTGCCAATCCTGCATCGACCAGGGAATCACCTGCCACGGCAAGGACCACTGGCTGATCAAGCGCACAACTGTCAACGGCCAGCTCGTGCAGAGCACCACCGAGACCATCGCCCCCAAGCCGAAGCCCGAGGTCAAGGTCGAGACCACCATTGAGACCAAGGTCGAGCCTAAGGTCGAGCCTAAGGTTGAACCCAAGATTGAGCCCAAGGATGAGGTTCCCTCTATTCACCCCATGTTCGAGCCTCTGACTGCTCGATGGGCCAGCCTCGGCGTCATGCGAACTTGCAACTGCTGTGTTCGAGGTATGTATAAGTTCAGCGCTCATTGCCGGCAGGAACTAACCATCCTAGAATTCCCCGAGGCCGAGTTCCTTCACTGCACCATCTGTGAAGACTTTGACCTGTGCCAGACATGCTTCGGCAAGGACGCTCATGGTCACCATCCCAAGCACGGCTTTGTCCCTGCTGTCAAGGACACCAAGATGCCTGACCACATCACTTCCAAGATGAAGCCTGGCCGCAACAACTTCCACCACGCTATCTGTGATGGCTGTGACAAGTACATTTCTGGTGTCCGCCACAAGTGCCTGGACTGCCCCGACTGGGACTTCTGCTCCACTTGCATGATGTCTTCCAAGATCACTCACCACGGCCACCGATTTGTGCCAATCTATGAGCAGCTCACTGACGTTCGGGTCCGAACTCCCCCTGCCGTCCATATTGGCATCTGCTGTGATGGCCCTCTCTGCTGCGAGAGCGAGGCCTACCCCAACTACATTCGCGGTACCCGCTACAAGTGCGCTATCTGCAGCGACCTGGACTTCTGCGCCAACTGCGAGGCTAGCCCTATGAACACTCACAATAAGACTCACCCCTTGATTAAGTTCAAGACTCCTGTCCGCCACGTCAGCGTTACCACTACTGGTGAGCACCAGAATGGCGAGCAAATGCGTGAGATGGGTGACCGCATTCCCACCCCCAAGGCCCCTGAGCCTGTGCCCACGACCCGAAGCAACTCTATTCCCGTCCGCACCATCGTTGACGTTAAGCCAACTGAGCCCGCCCCTGTTGAGGTCGTTGCCAAGGCTCCCGAGCCCGTGGTCAAGGCTGAGGATGAGAAGAAGCGCGAGGCTTCCATCCCTGTTCCAGCTCCCCTGGAGGAGCTGAAGGCTGTCTTCGTCCGTGACACTATTCAGGACGGCACTATCCTCCCTCCCAACCATGTTTTCGAGCAGACCTGGACCATGCGCAATGAGGGCAAGGAGACCTGGCCTGCTGGCTGCAGCGTTAGGTTCGTCGGTGGTGACTACATGGGCCATGTCGACTCCAACCACCCTGCTGGTGTCTCCGAGCTCCTCTCTGCCTCCGAGTCTACTGTCTGCTACGCTCCCCTCGCCCCCGGCCAGGAGTTCCCCTTCACAGTGCTGCTCCGCACTCCTGCTCGCCCTGGCAAGGTCATCTCGTACTGGCGTCTGACCAACCCCGAAGGCGAGAGATTCGGCCACCGTCTCTGGTGCGATGTCAATGTCCGCATGGTCAAGAAGGAGGTCAAGCCTGAGCCTAAGCCCGAGCCTGTGCCTGAGCCTGAAGTCAAGGAGTCGACCCCAGTCGAGGAGCCCCAGCAGGAGGAGGAGGAGAGCCAGGCTTCGAGCCAGATGATCTTCCCCAAGCTCGAGAAGGAGTCACCCGTGGCCAGCATGCACGAGGCTGCTGAGCCCGCTCCCGTCGTTGAGGAGCCGGAGACCAAGGAGGTTGAAAGTGCCGAAGATGACTGGGACTACTCCGACGATGGCTTCATGACAGACGAGGAGTACGACATTCTGGATGCCTCAGATGAGGAATATCTGGAAGAACAAAAGAAGAAGCTCGCTACCAAGTAAGCGATCGCGCTGTTGTTAATTTTTTAAGCTGGGATATGGGTCTTGGATTTTGATTTGCTTGCGATGATCATCTCGTGTGTCGTCTCCCCCTCTTTTGCTCTGTTGTACTATTTCTTCTGTCTTCTCCTCGTCAAGGTTGGCGAATCTTACGACAATCTTGCACAAGCTGGCCGGAAAACAGTTGCCGCCAGGTATTACAGATTTCAAGTCGTATCTTGTTCCGTGAGGGGAGCCCACGCTCTTTAGTTAGGACTGACCGATAAGGATGCAAAAAATGGAACTTGCTCTTTTACTGTCATATCGTGTGCCTTGCTGATGATGTGTGTGATGTTTTTGATGGTGACTTTTGGCTTGGAGGTGGCAATGCTCTTTGTGTGCCGGGGTCTTGATGCCCAAGCCCCAACGACAGGCATCCAGATGTGGGTGGATGGATGCATGCAGCTGATGCAGCAAGTACCAAGGTCGATGGACCTCAAGTCTTTACGCAGGGCGATGCTCGTTGGGTCCGAAATGATTGGCGTGAATGACCCGTGTAGTGAATCCGTGCTTGTACGAGGGATCCAGAGGATTCCAGGTACACACCAACTGAACAGGAATCATAATCCGTACTTGCATCCAAGATGACTGGAGGTGGACTGAGCGCGCGAGGGTGAATAGAGCGAGGAGAGGTGGTGACAAAGAGACGCCAAGTCACGAGACCTGCACGCATTCCGCAAGACCGGCGTTGCTCTTTTTGGCCTTGGTCTTGGTGCCTGAGGAGTCAGGTCCGCCTTTATTACCTTGGTGACGGCAGGTCCGCCCACAGAGGGTGAAGAGGACCCGCCTTTATTTTTTTTCTGAAAGAAAGAAAGCCTTTGCTCTCAGCAGGCAGTGCCCAGCAGCGTCGCTCGCACACCCAAAACACCACCCACCTTCGCCCTCGTGCAACTCGCCTTCTCGTGCCGTTTCCCAGGGCGACCTCGGGCCAAATGCGATTGCGCTGCCATCAAAGCCGCATCGCCAAACTTCAAGGACAGCTTGTGTAAGCTCCTTGTCCATTGTTCCAGATCGAATACTCGCTTCCGCCCGTTCCCTTTGGGCCCGCCCCTTTCGTCTGCGAGCCACCTCACGCCCATCGAGCTCAAAACGCGCGACGTCGAGTTCGATATTTCTTTCATCACCACCCTACCAACACACTCACCCGCTTAATATCTCCCCCATCTACAGTCGCGCGAGATGGTCACCTTTTCACTCCCTGGCGACGGCGACGCCGCTGATGCCGGCAGGAGCACACCTCGTCCGCGTCCTGCTCTGCCTTTCGCAAAGCGCGCCTACGTCTCGACCCCATACAAGACCAGCCGCCTCAGTGGTACTCCCCAATCGTCGCGGAGGCTGTTGACGACTCGCGATGAGGTTCCATCCAGCAGTCTGAGCAAGAGCTCGATTGCCACCGCCCGCAACATCTTCCGGGTCTCTGCCGTCGCCGATACACCCCCGGTGGCGCCCTTCTCCCCCAGCCTACCTCAGAGCACCATGAAGAAGGTGTTTGCCCCTGGCGCTACTCCCGAGCCGAGTCGGACGTTCCGAGAGTCGACCGCACAGGTTACGCCGCGGGGCATGGCGTCAAAGGCCACGTCCAAGGAGCTGTTCACCATGCGCATCGAGGATCCTGATCCGGAGCTCTCTGGTGAGGCCCTCACCAAGAAGATCCCCAAGGATTGGAACTCGAAGGGATCCATCTACGCTGACCAGTTCCTCTCTCACCTCTGCCCTCCAGACTTTGATGACGAGCAGCGGCGGCAATTCTTCTGCATCCTCGACCTTCGACGGCTCAAATATGCGGCGAACGAAATCTTTTCCAAGAAGGATTGGAAGTTGAACGTCATCAACTTTGCAAAGGAGTTTGAAAAGAGCCGGAGTATCATTCTGCTGCGGTACGGTCTGTACGAGTTTCAGAACGTCAAGCCATCCAAGGATGTTCTCAAGAGGTGGCGTCGAGAGCATGGTCTCCCTGAGCCTGAGGAGGAGGATGCTGAGCCCACTCCTACCAAACCCACGGCCTCGAAGAAGCGCAAGGCCGACGATGATCTTTCCAAGGATACCGTCTCGAACGGCATCTCGACCACCAACAAACGACGCGCTCCCGAGCAGGAGGAGACACCTGTGGAGGCACCCGTTGAGGTAACTACTCCTGCGTCTGTTCTTGGCAAGAACAAGCGCAGGGTTTCAGTGAGCGACGAGGCCGAGAGCCAGCCTTCCAAGATGCAAAAGGGCCAGGCCTCTATGGCCAAGTCGTTGTTTGAGAAGATCGCAAACAAGTCGTCTACGCCCGTCGGTTCCCCTCTGAAGCCCTCCACTAAGCCCGCCGATGAGGCCGGCAGCGCCAAGCCGAACCCATTCGCTTTCAACAAGCCCACCAGCGGCGGATCTGCACTTGCCCGCAGTGTATTCCAGCAGAATCTCAAGCCAAGCAATGCTGCGGCTGGTGGCAACATTTTTGGTTATCTTTCTGATGCAAGCTCGGCCAAGAACAGTGGTGTCGACGCCGATGCCGAGAGCGAGGCCGACTCAGATGCTGAGGAGGACAGCCAGGCGACAGGACAGAGTGACGAGCCCAGTGCTGCTGCCAGTGGCACTGAAACTGCTTCACAGGTCGGCACTGGTCTTTTCGCCCCGCAGGCTCCTACCAGTGGTGCTGTGGCCGATACCAGTGCCCCTGGAACTCGGGAGAGCACTCCTGGACGAAGCCTGTTCGATCGAGTCACAAAGGGCAGCGACGGTCAGCCTGTGCGCGTAGAGGACAAGGTTGAAACTGAAGCGCCTGAGCAGCCTGCGACCAAGCCTGCTGACCAGACCTGGAATCCCACCACCACCCCTATCAAGTTTGCTCCATCCGCTACCACCGGCCAGGCTGGCTCTCTCTTCGGCAAGACTGCATCGGCGCCGACAAGCTCCCTGTTCGCTCCCAAGACCACTACCACTTCCAACATCTTTGGTGCCCCCAAGCAGGACAAGCCTGCTGAGAAGGAGTCAACACCAGTCTCTGAACAAGCTGACAAGACGGGAGGTGAATCTGACAAGGAGAATGACCAGGCCCCCAAGAAGCCCTTGTTCGAGGTTAAGGCCCCGACTGCTCAGCCGAGCTTTGGATCATCTCTCTTCACCCCCAAGCCAGCTACTGAGACACCTAAGGAGGCTGAGCCTACCAAGCCTGCTTCCAGCTTGTTTGGAGCGAAGCTCGACGACAAGCCTAGCACTCCTTCCACAACTAACTTGTTTGGTTCTGTTAGCAAGCCCGCGGAATCCAGTGGGCCTGTGATGCAGTCGTCGACGCTCTTTGGTGCCAAGCCTGCCGAGGGTGACAAGTCCTCTACGGCTCCGAAGACTTCGCTCTTTGGCGGCGAGTCAACCACCCCGGCATCATCCCTGTTTGGCGTCAAGCCGACAGCAAATGCCACCAACCTGTTTGAAAATGCATCAACTACACCTGCTGCGAAGCCCCTATTCGGTGCTCCCAGCGCCAGTAGTGACGCATCGACCGCGCCCAAGACTGATGCTCCTGCTGCTGACAAGCCTGCTGCAGCCCCTATCTTCAGCTTTGGCGCCAAGCCCAATGGCACTTCGGAGCCTGCGAAGCCTCTTTTCGGCACACCCAAGTCGCCGGCTTCGTCTGGAGCGCCCATGTTTGGTGGTAGTCCCATGAAGCAGGACGCCCCGTCACCAGCCAAGAAGGCCTTCAATGGTGGCAGCACTGGAGCGTCCGCCGCTCCCATCTTCAGCTTTGGCAGTGCTTCGGCCACGCCTGCTGCTCCCATCTTTGGCGGTGCTTCGGGCACCACCAACGGTGCCAACACAAGCTTCGGCGCTGCCAGCTCAACGAGCAATTCGGGATCCGGAGGCTTTTCTTTCCAGTCTGGAAACTCGGGATCTTCCTTCAACAACCCTTTCGCTTCGGGTAACAATGGAGGCAGCTCTGGTTCCGCTCCAACCTCGACATCTGGAGGCATGTTCAACTTTGGAAGCACTTCAGCCGCGCCGAGTGGCTCCAGCCCATTCCAGTTTGGAAGTACAGGTGGCAGCACAGCGGCACCGACGTTTGGCGCCAACCAGAGCAGCAACAACAACGCTCCTTCTTTTGGAAGCGCATCAGGATCTACTGGAGCGCCGGCGTTCAGCTTCTCGGGAGCCTCCCCGGCACAGAACTCGACGCCAACCTTTGGTTCCAACCAAGCTGCTCCGGCCTTTGGCAACCTCCAACCGCCAGCTGGTGGATCTACCACCGGGACCAGTAAGTCTCCTTTTCCACGTCGGAAAATCCTCCCACTAAAGCGACGGGTGTAGACACACCGTTCAGTCTTGGGGGAGGCTCTAGCCTGGCCACAACACCAGCTGGCGGGACCCCGGAACCATCCACCCAGGCTGAAGGAGCGGCGGCGGCCGGCGACGAGGGCGAAAAGCATGAGCAGGTGAACCTGACGGAGGGTCTTGAGAAGGATGAGGACGTGTTGCACGATGTACGAGCCAAGGTGTTGAAGTTTGTGCCGGCCGGTGAGAAGTCGGAGGAGAAGAAGTCCAAGTCTCAGAGCCCGTGGTCAACGCAGGGTGTGGGAGCTCTGCGGCTACTGAAGCACAAAGAGACAAGCGCGGTGCGACTGCTCCTGCGGGCGGAGCCACGAGGACACATTGCGCTGAACCGAGCTGTCCTACCAGACATGTCGTACAAGGCAGACAAGAAGTATGTCAAGATCACGACATCGAACGAGAAGGGCGACGGGCTCGAGACTTGGATGATCCAGGTCAAGACGGCAGACTTGGCCAAGGAGTTGGCGGCTGCCATGGAAAAGCACAAGGAGTTGAACAAGAAAAAGTAATGCGGAGGAAAACAGGAGTATACTAGAAGCACAATACGGGTGCCAGCATAGAAAGGTAAGGTTCTTTTTTGGAGCAGCATGCATTGCGGGCGTTGCGAAGGGATTCGAGGTTCTTGTCTTCCATCTTCAGCGGAGGGGAGGCCAAGGCGAGACATTTGATGGGAGATGTTATTTTCCCAGCAGGCAAAGAAAGATTGACTTTGACTTGTATGAAATACAAAAGTTGCGTTTCATAAGCAACCAAGCAAGCATTCATTGGAGGGGGTCACAGTAACAGAGACCCCTGTTGTTTTGTTTTATCAAGTACCGAGTGATGGTATGCCATCTCGTCTTAGCAGAGACTGGTATAGGAAGGGTTGTTGTGTAAGATGGGACAGTGGAGACGAGGCATCTGCTGAGTGGGTGAGTGTATCAATAGTTGTAGGGGGAACTACATGTACTGCATGTGCAAATCCAATTTCATTTGTAACAATACCTAGTCTATTATATGTATTGTAATAGTGATGTTAAACGTCTATCGCCTATACTGAAGTGATGTTTGGTGTTGAATTGTTTGTGAAACGCGGGGGCGGGGATCAGCAGAGCTTGGGCATGGAAGGTGCGGCACGCGTCGCGTAAGAAAGACCATGAGCTACTGTACCAAACAAGCAAGGCTGAGCTGTCGCAGAAAAGATTCCACTTAAAACATCAACCTTGATCACTCCCTGACAAGACAAGATGCCCAGGTAAAGCAACCGCTAATTCAAGCCGAGAGGCAGCAGCTGACAGTCTACTCCAGGGAAATCATCACAATCCAAGCCGGGCAGTGCGGCAACAGCAGTCAGTTCCTCTCCCCCACCAGCCCGTTCGTTCACCGCACCGCACCGCACACGATAATGCCCCCGACGCTGCGCACTCTGACGGCATGATCACTCGCTAACTCTTGTTGCCGCCATAGTCGGAAGCCAGTTCTGGCAGCAACTCTGTCAGGAACACGGCATCAGCCAAGACGGAAACCTCGAAGATTTTGCGACCGAGGGCGGCGACCGCAAAGATGTCTTCTACTACCAGAGCGACGACACGCGATACATCCCCCGAGCCATCTTGATTGATCTGGAACCGAGGGTACGTGCGATGAAACGAGATTCGACGGACGACATCATATGCTAAGACGCTTGGGCAGGTCCTCAACGGAATCCAGACGGGGCCTTACAGGAACATCTACAACCCCGAGAACTTTTACGTGGGAAAGGATGGCATGGGTGCGGCCAACAACTGGGGTGACGGTTACCAGAGCGGCGAGGCGGTGTATGAAGACATTATGGAGATGATTGACCGGGAAGCTGATGGCAGTGACTCCCTCGAGGTGAGCGCTATCGAGTTGCCGTGGATAGACCACTTGCTGACTCTTGCAGGGCTTCATGATGCTTCACTCCATTGCTGGTGGTACTGGCTCCGGTCTCGGCTCGTTCCTCCTTGAGAAACTCAACGACCGCTTTCCCAAGAAGATTATCCAGACCTACTCGGTCTTTCCTGACACGACCAACGCCGGCGATGTCGTCGTCCATCCCTACAACAGTGTTCTCTCCATGAGACGGTTGACGCAGCACGCCGACTCGGTTGTCGTGCTTGACAATGGTGCGCTGTCGCACATTGCCGCTGACAGGCTGCATGTTCAAGAGCCATCTTTCCAGCAGACGAACCAGCTAGTAAGACCAGCCCAGACCACATGAACCATGGGATAAGGGGTACTAACTGTCCCACAGGTTGCCACTGTCATGTCGGCCAGCACAACGACTCTACGATACCCCGGCTACATGCACAACGATCTCGTCAGCATCCTCGCCTCTCTCATCCCAACTCCCAGATGTCACTTCCTCATGACAGCATACACGCCCTTCACCGGCGACCAGGTCGAGCAAGCCAAGACGGTGCGCAAGACGACGGTGCTGGACGTGATGCGACGCCTGCTCCAGCCCAAGAACCGCATGGTGTCAACAGTTCCCGGAAAGAAGAGCTGCTACATCTCGATCCTGAACGTGATCCAAGGCGAGGTTGACCCTACTGATGTCCACAAGAGTCTGCTACGTATCCGGGAGCGACGTCTCGCTACATTCATCCCTTGGGGTCCTGCAAGTATCCAAGTGGCTCTGACGAAGCGGAGTCCTTATATCCCCATGAGCCATCGTGTGAGCGGCCTGATGCTGGCCAACCACACAAGTATTGCAACTGTAAGTTTGAGTTTTGCTACGTGATGTTACACCGTTCTAACAACACAATTAGCTCTTCAAGAGGATTCTGAGACAGTACGATGGTATGCGGAAGCGCAACGCCTTCATGGAAGGGTACAAGAAGACAGCCCCCTTTGCCGAGAATCTCAACGAGTTTGACGAGGCACGACAAGTAGTTGCAGACCTGATTGGAGAGTACGAAGCCGCCGAAGATGCCGACTACCTCAACCCAGATGCAGGAGAAAAGGCTACGTCGGCCGAGACGGATCGACGAGTAGGCTAGGGGGTTAAAAGACTGAAAGGCATAGGTTGAGGAAGTGGGGATAAGTAGAGCCGCGCAACAAACGTCAAAGCGGGTTCGATGTTGATATTGTCGGACATTTTCCTTGCGAGCACGGGGCGTTTTGGGCGACGGATTGGCATTGGCATTGGCATTGGCTTTTGAGACATGATAGAGGAAACGAATCCTTGCTGTAGCTACTGCACTGCTCCCCCTGGTTTGGACTAGGACTGTGGGTATATTCATCATAGTACCTTGTCTCCAACCTCGTTTTCTTGGTCGTGTCTGCTTTGACTCCTGCCATGTGTCGATCCTGGACTTGCGTGGCCCAGAAGCCGTCAGAATCTTCCATCTCTCGTTAGAGGAGGTAATGATGTTGTAACGGTGGAGAAGGGCCGGAGCTTTAGGGGCGAGTTGAGGTTCCGGTGACGTCACTGACGTCAGCGATGATGTTGAGGATCGCGATTGCAGTTTCGTCAGGGGGCTTCCTAGATGTCCTGAGGTTGCTGTGGGTTGAATATTAAAAGGGCTGTTGAACGTGGTTGAGCTGTTGTCAGATAACATCGACTTCACCTTCAACCTCAAGCCACAACAACCACAACTACAATTGCATACTTTGCAACTCAACCAACTTTCCACAACCACAGCAAGTTTTGCCCTTCAATTCTACCAAAAGGACTCTAGTTCTGACAGACTCTCTCCAGGAACGTCATCATGTCTCAATCCAAGGACCAAAAGATCGCCAACACGCAGGCCAACCTCCCCCTCCCCGAGCAGCCCCCCACAGCCTCGGACTGGCAATCCGCCGATGCCCGGACCGTCAACGTCGGCGCGGGAGGGGAGCACGCCAGGGTCGGAACCGACGCCGCTGCACGGGGTGGTCTGCGGGAGCCGGCTACCCAGGGTGAGGGTATGGATATGAGCTCTATTGGACGGGAGGGTGTCGAGAAGAGGGAGGAGTCGCAGCGGTAGAGTTGGACTTGTATAGTATAATGAATGAAATGATATGAACTTGACTTGAATGTGTCTATGGCTTTGTGATGTCGGGTTATAGTGCAGGCGTTGTCATGTCAAGTACCTAGGTTAATTACCCTCACAAGAGTTGGAATTCAAGTCTCAACATTGGCGCCAAGTCACTCAGCTTGTAATTGTGTCTTTTTGGTCCATGCCGATTATTCTCTCGGCCATGCTAGGTCTTCCCGTTGCTCTACCTAGTTGTTATATGTCCCAGCGGGCCACGATAGTTTCATTCGGATGTGACACCTCATGTCCAAGTTGTCTGCTGGGGGTCGGGCTTGTCTTGAACCACTTATACATAGGCTTGGCTTTCCCTTGTCACTACTGGGGGGGAACATTTCGTCCTGGAGGCTGTATCCTTGGGCGGTTCTCAAAGCCTTGGAGGGCAGATGTGGCTGCATGGCCGAATCCATTGTCCTCGCAGTACCTTCACATGCCTCGTCGGCATGTGTTTGTTCTCTTCGGGATACTACGTTGGCTTGGTGTAAGTTGTATTCACAGCACACTTCGGTCCAACTATGATGGTCAATATGAACAGGGAACTCCAGTCTCCCTTGGTCATTTACGCATTTGTTGGCAAGACGCCCTCGTTGGTCAGCCCGCTGTTGGTGAGCATCTCATGAGCATGGTCAACAACCATCTCTTCAAACACAGTATCTTCCTTGTTGCCGTCTTCCCCCCATATCTGCAGTATCGGCAGGGCTGGATCAATGGTGGTTTCCCTATTGGGCATCTAGTAGTGAGTCTGCCAACAGAAACATGCCTGGGGTGCATATCAACCCGTGTCATTCTCCTCGCTCACCAGGGTTCCCGATGACTTCGGTACCGAGAATCAATAAGGGCCCCGGTACGCGATGCAAGACGACGAAATAACAACAAAAGGCCGGCCAAAAGGCGAACTTGTAGTCTTGTCCCAACTACCCTGCACCCAAAGGTTGGTAGTTGGCGATGGCATCAACTAGCTAACAAACAGCCATGCACTAACGACAAACAGACTGGACCCGTGACTGTATGCCTGCCCAGCCCTCTTGACCGAATATCAACCAACACCGTCATATCATATCATGTCGTGTCGTCAAAGAGAGAAGCAAAGATAGAGACGGACCCCGATCTTCACTCATGCTCACTGCATGAGCCAACCAACAACAATCAAACCCACTCAAGAGTCGCAGATCGCGACCAACATGCGCCCAGAATCAAGGCCATTGATTGCCTCATTCGCCGTGGATCCTCGTCGAGATCTTGCATAACCACATTTCTCAGCCCTTCCCTGCTTCTTTCCCCATCATCCCGATCGCGCACGCCCTTGTTAAGTGGGTGAGTGAAAGAAAGGCATGATCTGATGCTAGGCGTGTACGTGCACACGCCCCTAGTCTCTCATGCGTTGGAGTCTTGTTGTCTTTCGTCTTTCTTTCTCTGACATCGAGACCCATCATGTGCAAGGCAAGGCGCAGGCTGAGACAGCAGAAGATCCAGCAGCATCAGAGACAAACAGCAGCTGCAGCATCCATCTCTGCCCTGTTCATACCGATTCCAAGAGGCGGCGAGCGCAGGCAAGCGGCCGGCGGATTGTCAATCAAAGCTACCTACAGTAGCTAGCTCCCCCCATTCTACTACTGCGCAGTAGTCAGTGTCAGGTTGACACGGGGGTGAACCATCTCGACGGCGGCTGAATCACAGCTGAAGACTCGTAAACCGCCAACCGCGATCCGTCGACAAATGTCTCAGACGTTGGCCTCTCCCCAGCCGTGTCATCCGCAGTAGTCGACAGCCAGCCAGCCAGCCAGCCAAGAACTGTTCGATGCGCTGTAGATTTCCGATTTCCACATCGATGCAGCCAATCTGCAGTCTCTCGCAACATCCATCTCACTCAGCCCTTCCGCGCCGTCGTCGGTCGTATACGTTCCATAGATAGAGTGCATCTTGGGTCGACGCTTGTCTCGGTCCCATGACCGAAGCAGTAAAGCCTTGCTCCCCTTTGAGAAGCGTCCGTCTCGGCTCTAACCTCAATCTCTTGTCGTCGGCCCCAAAATGGCTTCTAGAGAATGCACTTTTATCTTGGTGGCTTGCCTTAATCTCTCCCGCTTAAGCAGGAACCGTCAGCTCTCAACCCGAACCAGAAGACCCTGGATCGTCAGCCTAGCCAGTGTCTCATCGTCTCCTTCCATCTTGTGTGTCTACACGCCCATAGCTGACGGTGAGCAATGGAATTGCACCTAGTCCTTGGAGAGCATGGGCGACGAGGATAGGGCCTCTTTGGATAGCGGCTGAGGTCTAAGCTGAGCCAAGCTGAGCCAACCAAAGGGCAGAGGTCCAGACCCGGGTGATCGACACAAACAAGAAAAAGGGTCCTCCTGATCTGACCTGATCTGACCCCATGGCCGATCCCCGAATCAGAGGCCGGTTTGTCGATAGCGTCTTGATGGACTGAAGGTGACTCGTAACGAGTTGAACACTTGCATCGACGACAAGAAGACGGGAGCAAACTCCAAGAGTCGGTGTCCTGTCCTTGCAGATTTGGAGCCTGACCCAAGCTCCTGGGATGGATGCAAACACGCACGCCCTCTCCTCGAGCGTGACTAAAAAAAGTCACCAACCAAGGTCCGTCCATTCATCGACATGATGCCATTTCCATGTCCACAACCCGGCACATTTCGATAGTTCACTTTTTCCGCCATCTGCATCCTCCATTGTTTGCTTTGCCTCTCCACCCCGAAAAGCCCGAAGACGCCCCCGATACACGACCCTGCCTTGCCTTGCCTTGCCTTGCCTCTCGTCCCTCCTTGAGCGATTAAGCCAAAATTAATCGACGCCCTCCAGGAGATGGCTCCGTTCCTTGTTCCCCACCGATGACGCCGGGGGTGCGGAGCCGAGAGGCAGACGGACTTGGGTAGGGAATAATCAAGTCAAGGGTCATGGCTTTCCCGGGCGATTGACCATCCTGTAGCCGAACATCATATCATGGTGAACTGCAAAACGAGGGCCAAAAAGCAAACATCTGCAGGAAAAGCGGAGGAAAAAGAAACGAGATCAAAGGGGCCACTCACCCAAAGAATTTCACATGGCGGAGAAAAAGCAACCTCTTGACATCGCGGTCAACTCCACCCGCTAACGCAGTACCCGTGGAACGATTCCAGGTCGAAACGTACGTGGAAAAAGAAAGGAACACCTCAAAGAGGATGCGTATGAGCCGACTTGAAACGAAACCAGAAACAAAAAAAAAAAAAAAAAAAAAAAAAAAAATCTTTGACAGCGGAACCACACACGGCATTGTTGGATATCCGAGGGCACCACCAAGGTCCTTCGTCTTCGCAACAGTCTCTTCGGTTTCGGAATGCGTCGTACTCCGGTCACCAACAGGAGAAACAAGGCATGGGGACGTAAAAAGAAAGCAAGCACGAGGCCAGTCAAACTCTGCCAGGCCTTGCATCTCTTCTGTCTCATCCAAATTGACCGCCTCCCTCGTGGCCTTCTCGAAGCTTTCGTCGGCAACCTCCACTCGTGGGGCTCTCATATCGAACTTGACTCGTGGTCGTCACTTTTTCTCGATGGCATTGCATAACTAGCCAACCAAGGCAGCAGTCAATGCTCGTTGGAATGATGTGCGTGACAGGCTTATGCATGCATCTGCATATCCCGGACCGTCTCTCTCTTTTTTGCCTCTCCACGAGACCAATGTTTCCACGATGACCTGCGTGTGCCCTCTCACACACACCAGAGCCACGTAGCATTCGTAGATCGAGGCACCAGGCCATAGCTTCTTCCACCCTTGCCAACACAATGCCGTAGAGCGTCCCGTCTCCTCGACACCGGAGAAGCCAAACTGTAAAAGACAAAAAGACCGAGACCGAGATGAACGACAGCAAAGGCTTTGAATCAGGGGCCGCCGTTCTAGTGGGGCGCCAGCCGCCGGGGTGGCACCCCCGCCACGATACTGGCGAGATGAGATACGATACGATGAGATTGAGATGCGATGACCATACGGGGAATTGGGACTTTCTAGTGCTGAATTGTGTGAATAGACAGAGGCACACGCAGCACAGCCTTGCTTGCTTGGCTTAATCTGTGGGGGATCCTCACCCTGACTGAGGCCATCTCATCGCACACACGCCCATCATCTGCCGTAATTCCTCATCGCCCGTGTCGTGTTTGCCCGCATCTCAATAAACCCCAGTCGTGCGCAGCAGAGATCGGTCGCGACCCGTTCGGCATCTCGATGACTGGACGGCACACCGTCAAGGGGAACAACAGCCGGCGACGACATCGTATGATGCATCACGCCAGCTTGCAAGACGCGATTGGTCGTGTGCTGCCTCCAGGGGCCGCCGCAGCAAGAAGCAAGCAAGCCTCGGCCAGCCGAGCTGACTTGCAGCTACACCATTCGTCAAGCCCCAGCCTGAGCAACCTGTGGTCGGTGGCTAGGGTTGGTAAGGCTGAGACGACGGGCCGGTACTGGGGAGAGAATGCGAAATTTCTCATCTCGCGCCGCAAAAGAATCCACGAACGCGGTCGCCCGCTAGTCAAGTTGGATCGGCTAGCGAGACGGCAACCACCCTGGTGTGGGTTGATTTCCACGCGCGGACACTGACCAGACGCTCGAGCTCAAGCTTGACTGCCAAGTTGACAGCCAGCACCCCCCTGGATCTCCCATGGCTGCCATCACCTCGACGCTAGTTAGCTATCCGCCAAGAGAGCGACTGTCCGAGCAGAGTTTCTTTCCGCTCGTGGGGCTCGCCCAGAACCCGGTTGGAACTCGTCTCCCTGGCGCCGTTGAGGGCATCGTCAAACTCAAACCCCCAGAGCAAGAGGTGGCTGTCGCGTGCCGTTCCTTATTCTCCTTCCCCTGAGGGCATGATGTGAAGCGAAGACCCGAGATCACGTCGACCGGGGGGGGGGGTGTCACCCTGCGGTGCACCGCTGGACGATGCGATGTCGTGGCGACAAGGAATGCTACAGTTGCCAGCCTCGTCGCAGCCTCCTCTGTTCCATAACGAGGCTGACAAACGGTGAAGAAACCCCGTGCTATAGGTGCTATGCCATACGGATACCATGCCTGCCATGCCATGTTACCTACCCCAAGTAAATGACTCGTTCGGGCATGTGAGGAGTTGAATAAGGCCGTGCAGATGCCCGACAATGGCATTCCGCAACATCAGGCCACTCGGCGACGCCAAGGAGCGGATGCTGGAGCCAAATTGCTGAATCGTTGACCGGCGTGGTGTGGCTTGCGCTTGCATCTCACATCCTTGACCGACAATCCCTCATCCGAGTAGGCAGATGATGGAAGCATGGAGATGCTAGGGCCGAAGAAACCATAGAATATCGCGCGTATCCAAAGAGGGAGGCGCTGTGCAATGGTCCATTTCTGAAAGAGAATTCCGTTGGCATCTGAGGTTATCGTTGCAGGGCGCTTGTGGCCAATAGCTTGTGCGCGTTGGAACTATCGGGAGACAGGCCCAGCGTAAAGTAGCGCTCGCCAGCATCGAGAACTTGATGATGATGCTCATGATGCTGACGGCTGTACACAGAGGGGTGTGTCATGGAGCGAGAGCCAGTTAACCAAGACAGGAAGCTCGATAGCCCAAGGGTCGAGCTGCACAGCCGGTGGTGAGGTGAGCTAACTAACCACCACGACGCCGCGATCAATTCATCTGCAGGCCCGAGATCGCACGTTTGCCGGATCGTAGTGACGGCTCCTGGATCTTTCTGAGACCTTGCTTGGCTTGACATGAGCCAGTAGATGAAGCCGAGGTAGGTTGATGCTCCTGTTGTCACTGGATGGAGCATGGAGCATCAAGCATGTCCAGGCGAGCATAGCGCTCTTGAGACGCCTGCAGCAGCAGGACAACCGGCGCTACTTGCAGGCTACTCCAGCGCGCTCCGGACAAAGTATCAATGCGTACAGGAGGTGCTCGCAAAGGGGGGGGCGTGTGTCCAAGAGCTGGAAGCGGTGTGGTGTGTTCGCGGGACGGGCAGGATCTCGCTAGCGCACGGCGCCCTGGGATCAGACGATCGTCCTGTCGAACCCGCCCCACCGCAGCCAGATCCCAGGGTTCCCGCCATTTCGTCTTAGTCTTTGCAGCGGAACCCTTGTCCTTGCTCCTCCTGAATTGGTCAATGGAGGAGTCGATTGGGGGTGCGACCTGGTGCTTCGCCTCTAACCTTCAGCCTGAATGTGTGATGAACGCGTGTTTGCGTCTGTGTCGTTCAAGCCCAACGGGCTGTACCGTACATGACCGGACAGAAAGAGACATCTGCCTCGGATTATTGGCGACAGCTCACATAAGTGTCTGGTATAACTGACTGCTCAGGTTGTTGAAGACCTTCACCGAGCAGATTGGCGTTCGAAGGAGCCACAGAGACGTCCTCGCGGCTTCTCACCGATCGCCTCGGACGCAACCCTCCCTTGTCAACTGGCCGGATGGGACTTGGCGTCGCCGTGGGATTCGTCAGCATCGTAGGCAGATGCATCTGCATCTGGGCGAGCGCCTCGGTAGTGTTTCGAGGCCAGGACCTGACTGCATGTGGTGTAGGGATACATGTCGACCCAGGAATCAGGTATCGATCTGGGGGTGTGGCCGGGCTGCTTGTGGAAGCACGGCCACGTCATTGTATCGTGATCCGATCGGCTGGCGTTGGCTGGATGGATGACTTTGGGGGCCACGCTCGGCGAGAGCTTACTCCCACCCAAATCTCGGCTGCATTCGCTATGCAATCGTGGACCGGGATCCCCATTCAACTGTCCGTCTGTCTTGCCTGCCCGTCGGCTGCTCACGAGCTCTGGCAGGCTCAGCGGCGGAGTAGACAGTGGAAGCTCTCATCATCTGATGACGGGGCATGGATGCAACCACCTCTCATAGCGTCCACGACACATGACTAAACGAGAACCCCGAGACTTGCTGATCGAGTCGGAAGAAACCACTGAGACCCGGGCCTCCACATGGGGTAGTCAGACAGACAGCGGCAGTTGAAAGGTGACTAGATGGTCACTTGCCGCATTCGGCCATGGTGCAAGTCAGGCCTCTGATGCTTAAACAGGGTTCCCGTGGAGGCCTCGTCAAAGACCAAGCAAGCCTCTGACAGGATGCTCTTACGTAGAGGCTCTGTACGCACCTGCGCAGTGCGCAGAACTGCCGAATGATTCGCCGCCCTAACAAGAGCTGAGTTTGATGCGCTTGCAGCGCGCACTGCAGCATTGCAGCACCATCCATGGATGAATGGTTGGTGGTCCTCTGACGTGAAAAACAACGACAAATAGCCAGCCGTCTCCACAACCCGGACTTCAATGAGGTCCGGCAGCCACTGTAAAGAAGCTGGCAGGGTCATGTCTGTCTGCTGCTTGCTTTCTTTTTTTTTCGGGCCTGCTGCAGAATCGCGGCCGTTGAAAATCGACAAGCTGCAGGGGACGGTTTGATACATTAGGGCCGCTGTTCGATTGCGGAAATAGTAGGGATGTGCAGCACAATGCGACGTGTGCCTTTATCAGATCTCGCGGGGTCAATTATGCTGGCGGCATTTACTCTGTAGCTGGTTGTTAATTAAATTGAGGAGTCTTGCAAAACGCCCGTCACATTTGCCATTGTTTCGTCGAGGTTGGCTGCGATGTGATTGGCATTGAATTACCCATCTTTGGTTAGTCCATCTGCGGAAACCATCACACACTTGACGATGAGTTCAGATCTGTCTGTTGCAGGTTGCGTTGCCTCGGGATCCCGCGCTTGTGTGTGCCGCAGTCAACCCGAAACAACCAATCACCTAGACTGTCGAATATCAGAGCATTCGTGAAAATCGCGTAGGGATGTAATCCACCATTGCCCGATTGCCAACGGCGGTCAGTGATCCCCGGTCTTGGCCATGGTTGAGATGCAGCCTGTGAGCATTCTAGTTTAGGGCATTGCGGAGATGTCGCCGCAGTGTTTGGGACGGTAGGGATGGAGGGCCGTTGCCAACCGTCGACATGACCCGTCAACACGGTCGATTTGCGAAGAAGATCGAAAGGGGGGCAGACGATGGCCGGGGGACCCCTGGCCGATTTCCAGGACCAGGCATTGGAGCCGCCGAGGAGAAATGGCAAGCGCTTTGCATGAGATCGGTCGGGGATAACTCACCAAAGAGACATATTTGGTATTCGAGCCGGCAACTGCTGTATCGCATCCCGATGCTGGCGCTGATCGCTTGCTTTGGCGCGGGCGCTGAACTGAGGCGAGCCGATTTCGGATGCGGCGCAGAGCCAGCGAGCCGGCGACCAACTGGACAATTGTGTGCCTGGTTATGGCGAAAACTTGTTGGCAAGAGGGTTTGGTTGGTGCCGTCGAGTTGCATTGAGAATCTGGAACGGAGATATGAGCGTTCGTGACGGAGTGGTGACGGTTTAAAAGCAGGGATGAGGTCGAGCGCAAGGAGGCGTCTGTCTCTCGCGTGGCGAGGACAGGAAATTGAAACCAACGGGATTTACCACATCTCCTTGAGTGCGTTAAGGCTACAGCCGGTTACTTGACCCACATGACCTTAGTCATGACGTAGGTACGAGAGGGGTACGGCGTAGTGCTCCATTAATTATTTCCACCTAAAATACCATACAAATCTTTTTGAAGATACTCATGAGCTCCCAATCAATCCCTAGCCAGGCACTGAGTGCCTCTGATCCAAGTATTATAATTACAGAAGAGAATAGCCGCCGCGAGCAGCCAGCCGATTTCACCTGCCGACCTGTATTCAACCCGGTCCCTAGCTGCGGCACCAATTTCCTCCCGGTGATGGTGCCTGATCGCGACCTCGAGGTCAAAGAGCTGCCCCAGCAGCCTCTTGACCTCTTCCATCACTTTGTGCCTTATTTCCTAGTCGCAAAATGGGTTAAATATACGAATGAATGGGTTGATCATTTGCTTCGCAGTCGCAGCTGGAAGCCACGGGCTCGAATTCGTAGTTGGAAGCCAACCACCGTGCCAGAGGTATATCTATGGCTTGCGATTCTAATTCATATAGGAATTCATAAGGAAATCACAATCCGGGACCATTGGAAGACTTCCCGGCTAGGGCACCAAGGTTCCGACCATTCAATCCTCAAAGTCATGACTTTTTGACCGCTTTCAACTGCTTCATCGGCACCTTCGGCTCTTCAACCCCTTCAGCCTCGCCAAAGAGGCTGCCAAAGCTGGCCTTGCGAAGGTCTTCGCCGCCGTTGACGAGTGGTCTCGGCACCTACAATACGCGTCAACTGAATTCCTCAAGCCGGGCACGAATATCGCTGTGGACGAGTGTATGATCCGCTATACAGGAAGGTCATACCAGACAACACGAGTCCCAAATAAGCCTATCCCCGTGGGCTTCAAGATCTGGGCCACGGCGCAAAAAAGGCCTCTTCTTGCGGTGGCTTTGGCACGAGCCGAAGAAGAGATACGGTCCAGTTAGCCTCGTAACGCGGCTTCGATCTCAGAGAAGAAGGCGACTTTACACACACCTCAACCCGACACAAAGCGTGGTTATTGCCCTTATTAATAAGCTGCCAAAAAGCCATATATCACGTCTTCATTGATAACCTCTTCTCGTCCGCTAACCTCTTTAGAAGCCTCCGTCAATATGGCCACGGGGCCACAGGCACGGCCCGCCGCAACTGTGGTATCTACGCCCCCTTCGCGAAGCTCAAAGAGGATGATTCTGCCGGCCGGAGGCTCCTTCAGTTCAATGAGGTCAAAAGCGCTCCAACAGTTGATAATAAGGTAGCAAGCTAAGTCAAATTTACCTATAGAAACCCTACTAATTTGACTTACTCTTCCCTAGGTCAACCAAATCGCGTGGAAGGATAACGCCCTCGTGCTCTTCTTATCCACTGTGTTCAGAGGCGACGAGCTTATCATACGGAAGAGGAAGAGGCCAAATACAGATCAAGCCCGCGCACGGCCAATACAGCGTTTTTTTGGTGACGAAGCCATCAAGACCTTTGCGATCCCTTCTATCGCCGCTACCTATAACGACGAGATGAATCATGTGGACCGTGGCGACCAACTGAGGGCATCACGAGGCTATAGTCACTCAATTCGTCGCGGCCCTTGGCAGGCTATAGCTTGGACCTTCCTTCTTGACACAGCCCTCATCAACAGCTATCTTCTTCAGCTTCATGGGCAGCCAAAGTGGAAGAAAATACGGTCTCAAAGTGACTGGCGAGGCCGCCTTATAGATGACCTTATTGCGGCTTATTGGACTGGTCATTCCAGGAAGCGATTTCGAGCTGGCGACGAAAATACGCCTATGGAGCTGCATGAACGTGTCAAAAGAGGGAAAAATAGCCCTTGCCTTGCTTGTCAAGGCCTCCGCTGCGGTCAAATTAGGTCACGAAGCAAGAGGAAGCCGTTAACCGGCATCAACACTAATACGAGGAAAAAGGGGCCAAAAAAAACAAGGTACGGCTGCCGGCAGTGTGATGTTGCCCTTTGTAACCAGCAGGATTGTTGGGACTTCTATCACCATATAAAATAGGAGGCAATTGAAGTACCTCTAATTTGCGGCATTTTAATTGGATCAGACCCCTGCTCGTGACCTGGTTGTAGCCTTAACGCACTCAAGGAGATGGTCATCTTGATGTGCCAAGCAATTGAGATGGATCCCTCGAAGGGGGTCGTGGTATCCGTAGTTCGGGGAGCATCAGAGACAAGGCGAAGGGGGTTCGCGTGTGAATCTCACGACTCGGACGGCCAAGGGTAGCATCGCCGCAAGGTGGTAGGTGTCATAGATACTCTGCAGTAGGTCGAGAGCTTGCGGCTATCCGTATTCCACTTGCTAGTTGGATCATCAGACGGCGCGGAGCCGTTGTCTGGGATGCACAATTTGGAGCTTGTTGATGGATGAAACTGGAGCGGTTGGAAGACAAGGAAGCCCTGGCGGGACGGGGTCCCGCTTTTCCGCTGGAAAACAAAACGGCGCGTGGAAGGAGCCATCCTGGGGGGTCGCTTCCCTGTTGACAGCTTAAGTACCTTACTACCAAAGTACTACGTACCCAGGTACCAGTCACTGGCGGACAGAGAAACACCGCCGTGTTCAAGGTTCAAGGTGAATGAGCAAGTATCCCGTTGGTACGGATACCTCTGGGCTGTTTAATGAGGTGCATTGCGGAGTCGAGGTAAACCAATTGGGTAATTTGGGGGAATGGCAACTGAATTTACTGGGACGGGTGTTTTGGTCCGGTGTATCTAGTACATTTATCCTCTCTCATCCATGTCTATCTGCATTAGGCGTTATGCTCGGATGTTTATAACTTCAATTGACCAGCATCACATCTATTAATGCTCAATGCCTAAGCTTGACTCTATTTCACCCGCCTTATTCTAGAACCTCTGGAGCTAACAAAAGGGGTCAGCAATAATGCTCCGTAGCCGGTGTCCTAGTCTAGCCCGCAGCCAATAGTTGGTAGATCCAGATTTCCCAGGACCAGGATGGTATGGGATATGAAGGGGCAAGACACAATTCATGTTGGAGTCGATCATTATCACAGCACATAGACTAGTGCTTTGTGGCCTGGGCAAAGTAAGTTCTCGGAGGGCAAAAAGCAGGCATCGTAATCCTTCCAAACTCTGTCGCATTTCCCTTGCAGTGCCTTTTCTTTTCCCTCTTACACATGAGAATTGAATCGTCTTGTCATTTTCTCAAAGAATTATTGCATCCCGTCCTCCACCCGGACTCGGGCCCGGGGGCCCCACACTTCGTCGACGGAGGCCGGGATGGCGGAGGGCGAGGAGCGGTACTAGTTAGGCGTTTTCTTCCTGCCCTCTTCGGGAGGTCACGCAAGGCCATTCGCACGCGGCACGCGATGCACGCCTTCAACGGGAGATCGGGTGTTGCCAGTTGGTGGGATTCGAGATGCAGTTCGTCCGCGGGCCTGCATCCTTGGCCCACCACGTGTGATCCCGGTGGGTAGGATAGGGAACCCCCTTCTAAACAGGCAGTGCTTGGGGGTGGGTGTTTCTTGCTTGCTGCTCGCCTTGCCCTGGGATTCTGGCGGCTGGCAACGGCCAAGCGTTGGTCGGATTAGCTTCCATCGTGGGGATTTCGAGTGATGGTCCACCAGCCACCGTTTAAACTATCCACATGGCAGCTGGAGCCCTTTTTGCAGTGTCAGACTGGGAAGCAAAAAGGACCACCAAAAAGAAGAAAAAATAAGACAAGCCCTCACCCCCAAGTGTCACCGGCCGGGCCTGAAAGGGAAACAGCAGGTTCGGCGATGCAACGCTCTGCCAGAGCTGCCTTCTGCCCGGGGGACCATTCCCCAGTTAAACCGTTCGATCTGGTTTCTTTTGATGGTGCCAGTGACCTTTCATCCATTCGATTCGATCCAATTGCCAGCTGCCGCAGGACGGACTTGAGGCGGCGCAGCACACCCAGTACCGGGACCGCAGCGGCGTCTTTTCCCAGGGCAAGGTTGGATCCATCTGGCAATACCAGATACATACCTTGGGGGCATGCGGATCGAGGTCACCACGATGTACCTGGATCTCGCAGACTGGGGGTAGTGTAGCTTGATTGATGGCCGACATGTATGAGAAATAAAGGGAGCAACCCCAGCTGGGCAGCATGCATCGCATCCGATGCTGCCGCAGCAGCGCAGCGAGCGACTGAACTGTATCAGGAGGTGGAAGGGGGGGAAGCAATGAATCTGACTGTGGCTGGAGTTGCATAAGCGAGTTGTGAATATGGGGTATCGAGTAAGAACAGGCAGGCAAGGCAAACAGGCTCGATGGGGGTTCAAGACCTCGATCATTGAAGATGTGTGTGTGTATGTGTCTTTGTCTCAGAGCCGAAGCGAACCATGGTTGGCGGGCTGCGAGGGAAACCAAAAGCCCCCTTCCATGACTGCAACCCCATCAACAGAGGGCGACATGTGAGGCCAGCGAGTGTTGGAGCGTCACGGTCGTCATTGAGCAAGTGATGAGACGGCTGATTGACTGCTTGCCTGGCAGCACAAGGCATGTAGGGTTCCATGAATGTCTGATGAGTTGGCTGTGTCACCACCGGCGGGAGCTGATGGCTTGGATTGATTTCCAACCGTCCACCCCCAGACACTATACAAGTCCGCATATCACCAAAAAGAGCTCCATGAATTACTACAGGTCGCCTGCTTCTACTTGCCATGGTTCCGGTGTAACCACGGGCTGTAAGCAGCGAACCGGGCGTTGTCGGGGGGGCGGAGGCTGGATGGCTACATTAGTGACTTTTTCCTTCTTCCTCTCTTGCATTGCCATCGTCAAGGGCCCCAAGCAGAAAAGGGTTTTTTTTCTTTCCCTTGGCTTGAGTGAGAAAAAAAAAAAAAAAGCCCTTTCCGCGAGTAAGTTGCACGATGCGATCGACATCAGACCACCTCGCAAGCCCCTTGTTGCAGTCAAGGGCGTTCTAGGCTTCTAGCACTGCCCACGCCCTGAGATCTTTCCTGGCCCACCACCACCAGCCCCAAAGTCGCAGTTCAATAATCGGACGCCGGTGGCTTGCCCCTAGCTCTCTGGCATCCATCCATGGCATTGCCCTCTGGACTGCACCCAGCGGCGGCGGGAGAAAGCTGGTGGTGGGCGAGCTCCCAACGCCAGTGGCCCAGAGCTGGGTTGGACCTCCAACCGTGCGCGACGCCGCATCGTGGGGATCTCATGATCGTGTCCGCCATCCCAAAGGGAAGAGAAAAAACGCTTGGGCTCCTGGGAAGGTCCCTACAGGGCCGGAGCGTTCGAGATCGGGGCCCCTGACGACATTGGGCGTTTCTGGCGCACTTGTCGACATGGGGGAGGGTGGGCGCGGCCGTGTCACTGCAGTCTTGAGGCCGATTCGTAGTTTTTTTCTCATGAACCAGCCGCCGCCCAATGACCAACAGGTGGCTGCTCGTTCGCTGGCATGTCGAGTCTCTCTTGAACCAAGAGCAACTCTCCGCGTGTCTTGGCCTTTAGATCCCGGCCGTTGGAACCTTGAAAGCCAACTAGACTAGGCCGACGCCGTTACAAGACTGTACTGTACAGCAGACGCGAGGGCGATGGACGGTTGCGCAAAAGCAATCTCGATGTAGGTGCTGCATACATACATCCATACTTGCAGTGTACACGCAGCAGGGCAATGGGATTTCGTGTGGAATGCTTCTGACACGCAGCATCTCCAGAGACATCCATTCTTCTTGGCCGTTATGGGCCCGGGATCCATACATCCATCTCGTGAATACTACCTACATGCCTATTGAGGCAATAGTGAGGACGGACAATGGGGACCCGCCCTGCAACAAAGGCCATCGTGCTTAATTTTTTTTCCCGATGTCAAGAGGTGCCAGTCATGCGCGGATTACGGCATTTTCCTTTTTGCGCAGGACGGACAATGGGCATACAGGCCCTGCTATTATTCCCGAGGCCAACATCCCTGGCCTGGCTCCTGTACTGTGCCTGGGTAGAGCAGATGTCGTCCAGGGGGACCGCCCAAGAAGCAACGTCAATGGCGTGTTTGTTGCTTGACAGCCGTCACAGAATGCCGAGGTACAAGCGAGAGATGGAGAGGCTCAAACATGATGCCCAAAAGTCGACGCATCGGCAAGATGGATATGACACATCTGTCCGGGCGGCAGTCGAGCACGGGAGGAGAGGCATGGCTCGACGAGAATAGCAGGAGAGCAACCGTCATTAAGACAAACCAAGCCGCCGATGACACGGCATAACGGATGCACAGATGCGTCACCATCACAGACAGACACACATACAGCACCGAGACGGCACCTCACATCAGCACGACTTAAAGCGCCCGCCCGCTACTCCGTACAGGCGCGGCAATACCTACCTGTCTGCTGCACCGTACCTACAGTATGTGCGCGCTCTGGCGGCAAGAGAACACAGATCAGTCGTTTCGGCCAGATGCATCATGACATCCAGCCGAGTATTTCTCGTATTGGCCTGAGGTCGGATCAAAGTCGTGCGGCCAGGACGGCGTTCCAAGCCCGGCCGGCATCTAATTCTGATGCCTAGGTTGCCAAGTGGCCGGTCGACCCCCGTCTGTTTCTCTGGGGCAGCCCGGGTTCTCTCCTCGGTTTTCCTCGGTGGGGATGGGATGGCTGAAGCTTCTTCTCTGCCTGCTCCAGTACAGGACAGTCCCATATCGTAGCATGTCAGGGAGTCAAAACCCGGAGCCGGACGACCATGGGCAGGCATCGCTCCCACGTCGGCGGCTATACTGCGTGGGCACCGGATCGTGAGCGGGGCTCTCCGCCGCAGAACCTTCGCCCGCCGGGGAAGACGCCGGGTGGACATCGCGGAAGGGTCAAAAAACGTATGACCCGGGCTCTTGATGAGGGCACACATGACTGACATATGGGTTGGCCCGCCCAATGGTCATGGATCCATGGACAGGTGGGTTGCCGGATTACTGTGGGTGCAGACCGGAGAGCGAAAAGAAAGATAAAGAGAGCAAGAAGGAATAAAAAGGAAAACAAGCTTGCGATTTTGAATTTGCAGGCAACAGGAAACGAGCATCTTTTTGTTGGCTGTGGTGGGTCGTAGATGAATCCAAGTGTCAGCGATGCCCCAGATTGGCCCAATTTGGAGTTGACGATGGATGAAGCAACTCTTCAGGTCGGCAGTGAGCTACCCAGCTAGCGGCAGCCGAGGCTGACCGTTGGGCAGTGGGGAAACACAGAAGCACCCTAGAAGGGCTAGAAGCATCCAGCTGGGGAGGCTGATGGGGCAGAGCCAGACCATATTCTGATCTCTCACTTTGTTGGCCTTGAAGAAACTGCAAGGTAACGGCCGGGTATTCAAGTCGTATCATGGCTGCCGGGGATCCTCGGGTAGAGACGCGATGCGATGGATGTACCGTAGGTGTATGGCTCATTGCACAAGCACAAGATTCTTGCGCTGGCAGAATTCTCCGAGTCGTGTCCGTGCCATCATGAGCGACGTGACGTCTTGATGGTGGAGTGGTACTGCAGCAGGACGGGAAAGGCGAACGAGATAGATGGCCGACACCACCACACCAGAGGCAGAGGGATCAATCATGCTGCGAGATGATGGATCATGCCCTCTTACACGAGAGGTCACCATCCCACATCATGCATATCCGCAAGCCCGGGCCAGATATCGAGGTAGATGGTCAGATTCGGGGCTGGGCAAACCTCGAGATCTGTCACCCTATACCTGGGAAGGGAAGGGAGGGAATGCAGAAAAACAAAACAAGCTTGACCGGATTCCTCTCCGACAGCCTATAGGAGCCTCGAGATGGTTGCTCGATCTGGCCGAGATCGACACCTCGGGAAATGTCCCTGAAGTCACACATGCACTCACTCACAGACGCTCACACAGACCCGTAACACAGCATGGCCGTTTTCGCAGCGCCTGTGGGGAGGGGAGAAAATGGGAATTGCCCAAGGGCCACCAGACCGAGTGCCAGAAGCGCCATTCACAAGACAGGGAAATGAATGGCGGCCAAAAGCCCGTAATCTCAATGGTGTTGGTGTTTGCAGGCAGGGCCTCCAAGGTCCACCCTCGTCAGCTGCTGCTGCTGCTCATGACGGGACACCCAACCTCAGGGAAGCGAAAAAGGCTCAGCCGATTCCCAGGCGATTGGGAACAGCATCGTAAATGATGCCGGAAGGGCGGCTGTGGGCCAGCTAGCAGGGAACCCATGTCTCGACGAGCATCATCTGCCATGCCCGTGGCGCGTGGGACTTGTCCCAAAACAACAGGACCCTGGCCGAGGAGATTGGGACATTCATCAACTTTTGGAAGGGCCAGTGCTCAAACGAGAAGTTCTAGCGGAGGGGCGCTCTTGTCTTGTCATGGCATGGATGGCGGCTTCGCCCATTGACCATCCATTTCCTCCTGGCAGCAACCGTGCGAGGGCGAGCTGCAGATCGTGATTCCCCA
The DNA here is from genome assembly GCF_025433545.1 of Fusarium keratoplasticum. Taxonomy (NCBI): domain Eukaryota; kingdom Fungi; phylum Ascomycota; class Sordariomycetes; order Hypocreales; family Nectriaceae; genus Fusarium; species Fusarium keratoplasticum. The sequence continues at coordinate 1,887,965 of NC_070533.1, forward strand.
ATACACACCGGTGATGCCTTGTTGTGGTGATTGCGAGGTGACATCTCAGCGTCGTAGACAAGCCAGAATTGCCCATCACAAGACAGAAATGCTACAACATCAAACAGATCAGCAAAGAAAGATGGTTGGCAAACACGGTAACGAGTCGGACCCCGACTAGAGCAGAGAACCCCGACTAGAGTAGGGATTTGCGCGCTTTACCACCTTCGTACAACATTCTGGAAGGCCGGTGAGATGGGGAATTTTGGGGCGACGGAGATTGGGACGGGCGATGGCCCGCCGGGATCACCCTGGGGAGGGCGAGTCGGGCATCCGGGATGCGACGCCCGGCGATGTGATGGCTCAGCTTTCCAGATTGAAACCCTCACGCTATCGACGCCGTGTGTACGCAGCATTATTCATGTGCAGTACACACTTATCCGTGTGTTTCAGTCATCTCCTCTGCCCGGGCTGGCGTTCATTATCAAATCGTGGGATGTGCACGGCGGCCATCAGGTGCTTGCCGGGTCTTGCCTGTCCCGAGGAGGAAGGTCGGTGGAAGCCATCACCAGATGACCACGAGGAGTAGTCCACGTTGCTTGGCACGAGCGCCGCTGGTTCAGCATCCATCTCTGCCTATCTGCTTGTCGACGTCAAGCGAGCACGGCGAGTCCGTAGAAAGATTGAGGTGCATTGCATCTCCAATCTTGGCTGACAACCACCCCCATCTCCGATTGACGACGGGCTCAAGACCTGATGCCGATGCCAGAAGGTGTCGTCGGGCACCAGATATTGGCGGCGAGCGGAAGCATGCCCCCAACCAGAAACACCGTCAGCACAGCGCAGTCATGTACAGTATCCGTCCAGGACGGCATCTTCATCTCATCTTGGCTCATCGGCGAAGTGGCGACAACCACACCGACCCAGCCCGTCCGTCCACAGCGGCGGCGCACTAATCGAGGGCGTGTCTGATCTGGAGAGATTAGGTCCGCGGGCCATCTGTGCTGGGCAATAGGCAACCCGCCAGAGCGGCGCCGTCGACAACTTCGCGTGGTGGCGGCTGGGTCGTCTGGGAGTCATCCCTGCCGCTTTCTTCGCGGGGGGCCGCTCAATTGGATTTCTTCTTCCCCCGGCAAGGGGACCTCGAGGTACTTGGACAGTGGTTCTCTGATGTAAGGAGATTCGAGGCCAGTCAGTCCGAGGTCTCCCAGGTACTTCGTACATGCCGCTACCTCATTGACGGCCACAAGATGCTCGCGGCCTGATCCCAGCCCGCTGACGTACCTGGCTGTGGTGCCGCCCATCCATCGGAACGCCCCAATCTGGGTCTGGATAGCGGCCCATCTCGCTCATCGTCACATCGTCCATCGCTTCATCGTCCATCGTTCGCCCATCCGTCATCGCCTAGAGGGGGTTTAGTTGCTGTAGCGTTACCTGGCACCATCCCACCCGCGGTCAAACCGCCCTCCCTCATCGTCCTCCATCTCATCGTTCTAGACGCCTGACCCTGGAGCCATCCCGACCTCCGCGGCTGAAGCTGCTCCCCAGCCTGTCCGCGCCTCTTCGTTAGCATCGACGACGACGAGGTTGTACCTTGCCTCTTCCAGGTAGCCGCGAATCCCCCATGTTCCATGCTTCTCGTACAATCTTGCACGGTGCCCTCATCTCCCATCTTGACACATCTGAGCCATGGCAAAGTTTCTTGCCCTTTTGCCCCTATTTACCTCAGGCTAGCGTCGCTGCACTCCCACGCCCCTAGCGCATAACGGCAGGGGAGGGAGGGGACAGTAGGCAGGGGAGCCGTGCTGGATCGAAATGTGATGTGTCGATGAGAGACAGTCCTCCAGCCCAGCACCAGAATGCCGATGTGATGGGTGGCCTGGCTGCCCACGAGAGAGGTCCAACAGCAGCGTCAGAAGCAACAAGACTGCTGCCAAGCGCTGCAGCCGTGGCCTCCCTCCCCCAGCCGAGCTTCTCACCCACCAATGACCCCATCCGCGTCCGTCATCAGAGGCCCGACGTCAGATTTCAGCACCCTCAGCCTCTCACGGCGTGCGCTGCGCTTACCACCATCGCCAGACCCAACAAGGACCAGCAAGAGCCAAGACGGCTCGCGCCCTGGCCAGGAAGCATCAACAAAACAACGTCGGTTCCCAGTCGAGTGGCATTGGGGGTGGTCCGGGGGGATGCTGGTGTTCTCTGTGGACCACCAAAGCTAGACCGCTGCTGACCCCCAGGAGCAAGGCCCCCCTGTAAGTCGTACCATTTTCCAATGCTCGAGATTGGAGATCTCCAAAGCCCAGCCGCTACTGCACCGAGCTATCGTCATGCCCTGGCCATCGGTGCAGAACCCGACAAGGCCAGCGTCTGAATCGACGGCACTGGATGAATGGTGCCCCAATGTCTCGCCCCTTCCGGCCTCTGCACTCGCGCAAACTCGTCAGCCGCGGCGTCTGGGTGAGTGCGCTGGAGCGGATGGTGGAGATCGGGGACGCAATTCTGTTATGCGCTGGCGACCAAGATGAGATGAGCATAGATGAAGAGATTGAGCCCCCTTCCAAATCTCGCCAGAGGCGAAAAACCACAGCCCTAGGGCAGCATGGCTTCTGTTGCGTCCCCTGCCCTTGCCTGCTTCATCGGCCATCGATCACCCTCGCTCGTCTGTTCTCAATAGGCCCACTCATCCATGATCGATTCTCTGTCGGATCCCTGCGTTTCCTCTCCACCCATACCGTATTGTAAACCGTCGTGCCGTCGTCCTCCCCCCCTTCTCCCTGGCATCCTTACCAGATTCCAACTGGAAGCGAACCTTGATCATCCCTGTCGCGTGGATGGTACCCGCGACCGTTCCCGGCAGGGAGCGACGACCTAACGCTCGCTGCGTCAAAGAACGGTTCTTGTGAAGCGCCTGTAGAGTTCTGTATCGTCACCCGATGATGGCGGCGCAAGTCCACCACCCAGAGAGATCATCTCTTGATCCCGATCAAGCGTTCCTTCTCGTAGAACCAAGGCTAGACATCCTGGGACACGGCCGGTCAAGGCACATTGCCGTGTTGGATCGGCTGATTTGTATCTCTTACAAATAACCGCGCCGCAGGTACCTTGTGCTGGCTGATCCATGTTCACGCTCCCCGAACTGAACTGACAGAAACGAAAACCTTCCCCCCTGCTTGAAGGTTGCTTGCTTGCTGGCTGCTGGCGCTTCCCAATATGCGTGCGCGCGTGTGTGTTGTGTGTGTGATGGATGCATCGATGTCCGATGTGTCTCTCCAGGGCTGGGCTTGCTTGCCTGCTGGCTTGCCTGCTGGCTTGTCTAGGTGGTTGCTTGCTTGCTTCTCGTAGACCCCCAGGTCCCCGTTGTTTTCGTGACCTTGGCCCGTCCTAGTGGTAAATGGACGGGTTCCAAGGCGCTGATCTCACATCTGGTGTATGCAACAAATGCATTTGATGATTTCTCGGCGGTTGCACTCGTTGAGGTGAGGTGGTAATTGCAGTGCATGTTGCTGCGCTGCTCCTTCCATCTCAACCTACCTTACTTGCCCGATCTCCCTCATCTTCCTCCGCACTTGCCCTTTGTGCTCCATTTACTTCCCTCCTCTCTTTCCTTTCTTTCCTCCCACCTCCACATTTCCCCCCTTCCTTTCCCAACGGAAACCTAACCTCGATCCTTGAGAGATAACCGATTTCTTTTCTCGACCTCCATCCTCGACCTCGTCTCTTCACTTCGACATCCCCCATCGCCTAATTACCCACTCTGTGCCTCTTTTGTACCTCCCGCGCTGACTCAAGCGCCTGCAGAGACACCGCCGTCCGCAGCAGCAGCAGGATTTGTCCTTGCCCGCCATTCTAGTGGCCAGCGCTGCCCGGCTCCGTGTCTGTGTGTTGTCGACATATCCGCGAGTCAATTCCAAGGTCCCCTCACATATCGGAACGCCAAAGGACGCAGCCACGAAGCTAGAAGGAAGGAAGAGATTCTTGTTCAGATCCGCTTGGATACGACGACTACTACCACAACCGTGACGGCATCAATCACGGCTCCCAGAACCAAGAAAGAAGGTCGCCAAGCCAAGGCTCGGTCAACCAACTGGTACATTCCAGCACGAGGCTCCCACTCCAACCCACGCCGCGCGACACCGTTGCCCACGTTTTGTCGAGCGATCTGCCCCCCTCGCCAGCCAAAAACACAAGGCCCCCCTCAGCAATTCGCTAGCCTCGACCTTCTCGCCAGCTCCCAGCCAGAGACAAGTGCAATCCAGTGCCGTGGTTTCTGGCTCCACTCGACCATCTCTCGCGCGTTGTCTTGGTCCAGAGTGAACGCTACGTCCCCAGACCCCGGCCATTGGGCCAGCTCCGCGACAGTCGGCCGCCTTGTTGAGTTTGCGCTACTCTGCTTCTCTCGTCTGTGTCCCGGAGACGAGCATCATCAATCTTCTTTCTGCCCCGAGAGTTCTGGTTCTGGCGTTCCCCAGCCAGCCTTTCCAGCGCCAGCGCCAGCGCCAACGCCAACCCTCCACACCCCGGTCTCCAGTCAGTCCCCCCGTCGGTTGACCAAGAACAAGACCCAACCAAGACCCAGGCGGAACCCCCTGCCAGCGTCCCGCCCAGCGCCACCACGAGGGTCCCTGTCGCTTGCCCATCGCACGCCAGATCTAACCCACACCCCCCTGGCCCTGCCTGGTATTATTTGTTTCTTTGCTTCTTCGCCTCTTTTTATTTCGCCTCGTCGGCCCCTCCCCGTTTCTACACCCCCATCCCCAATCCTCACCTGAGTCCGTTGTCACATCTTGGCCTGGTCCCGTGTATCGACCCCATTCCTGGCTCACTGAGTTCCTCCACCACGGAACCTGATCCTTTACCACCCCCCCTCCCCATCTTTTTTCTCTTTCTTCCTTCACCCGTCAAGCACCCCCCAGCCGGATCTAGCCAGGTCAGATGCATCTACGGCCTTAAAATTGTCCCAAATCATCATTGGTAATTGCCAGACCCGCTATGGAAGCGGTTGACTCTGGAACCAGGCAAAGGTCCGTCTGAATCCCGACTTGAGAGCTCTCATATTTCTGTCTGCCCCTCCCATATTAACATCCCCTTTGCTCCCACAGCCGTCACTCTGCAACAAACTCCGAACACCAACTCCACCACCTACCCCAACCCGACCAGCCTTACTCGGATCATCGACATCACTCATCCTACTCGCGGGATTCTCTCGACAGGTCGTATCGGGACACTCCCGCCATGGCCACGGCAACTCTCATCACTCCGTCCGCCCACTATCAACCTCAGCCGTCCTTCTCGTCGCCCTCCAGCTACTCCCATCCGAGCTCGGGTGCCAGCATCTCCAACATGATCTCCTCCGTTGAGCCTCGAAAGTCGACCGACGACCACGAGCCATCGAACCGCCAGTCGCTTCCCTCCATCTCAGAGGTCATCTCAGGCACCAAGCCGGGTCACTACCCTCCCGCACACTCTTCCGGCCTCCAATCCGCCTCCAGCCTGCCTTCACCCTTTGCAACGGCTCCTCGACCATTCCCCGAGGCTGAGAAGCACTCCCCAGGCCCCCTCCACCCGACATCATCGTTCCCTCCACGACAGGATGCTCTGCCTGCCTTCTCGGATTCGCCTCGCCCCCCTTTCAGCAGCCGGCCATCTCTTCCTCCTGTCTCTGACCGTCGCCAGAGCCCACCAGCCAAGCCTGAGCTGCCTCCTCAGCATCACCACCACACGGAGCAGAAGCCCCCGGAGCCTCACCACCCGCTCAACGGCGTTTATGCTCACCCTCCTCCTCCTCCACCAGGACCAGTTGCCTATCAGCCTGGCCAACTACCTCCTGGTCAGATGCCTCTGCCCACCTATCCGATTTCTCCCAGACATGGTGTGCCACCTCACATTCCGGGACCGTACGACCCCAGACCGCCCACACACGCTGAGGAGGCCGACTACGCCGCCCGTGCTAGATATGACGCTACCGTGGACCGACACTTTGAGAGCTGGAGCTACCAAGACTCGCTGAGTCGGGTAAGTGAGAAACTGAGCGAATTGATGAAAGCATACTAATACCGTACAGATTGGCAGCTCGTCTCGCACGATTTTCAACTTTGCGGAAGCTTACAGTAGAATCGCGCAAGAACAGCATGGCGCCCACCCTATCCCGGCAAGACTGCCCACGGAACGTGAAGTGACGGATATGCTCAGTAACATTGAGCTCATCAAGCGATCTTTGGAGCAAGTGAGGGACCTGGTGCAAACCTCGATTCAAAACGAGCGAGCCCGAGAAGGCGCCAAGATGAAGGGGCCATACGAAGAGGAGCATGATGTGAATATGTACGGGGATGGAATGAAGCCCCAGTACGGTATCACAGAAGTCAAGAAGCGACGAGGGGTGAGTTTGACTCCTAACCGTGGGTGACTTTCAGGACTGACAAAGTGAATAGCGCGCCGCTCCTCCCGGCCGATGCCACAGCTGCAACCGAATTGACACTCCTGAATGGCGACGTGGGCCCGATGGAGCCAGGACGCTCTGCAACGCCTGTGGATTGCATTACGCCAAACTGGAGAGAAAGCGCCAGCTTGAGGCCAGGTCGATCCGGCCCAAGCCTGACGAGGCCCACCGACAATGAAATCTCTCGGACTCTAGTCAACAAGGGCAGCATCTGGCGGCCTCGACGCACGAAATTGCGACATGATGGACGACAGTCACATGATCGATTCCTCGCATCACACCTCACCTCGAGCCGGAGTTTCGAGAGAGGGAGCGAAAGCGAGCCTTCACTTGATGATTTCAAGCAAGACACATTTTCAACGTTTATTAATACCCGGTTTCGGAACGCCGACGTTGGGGCGTTCTCTGTATATACGTTTCTACATCTCGGATACCTCAGGCTTTGCGGATGGACCCGTCGGCATTTCAGGCGTTTTTTCTTCCAACTTATTTTTCAAGCACGGATTATTTTCAGGTGTACCTTTTTGTCGAATTTCTGGGCGGAACGATTAGGTTTGAATTCCTAGACAAAAGAGATTTCTGGACCACGCCAGCAGTGGAGAGATACCAGGAACAGTTTGTGGGGGCAGCAGCGGAGAGCAATCATCGCAGAGGACCAACTGGACGTTGGCCTAGCTCCTTTTGGAGGGTACGTTATACATGGTGTTGTGGGGCGAGAGGAAAATTGCAGCGGCTTTTCGGCGTGGGCGATGGAAGAAGCAGAAGGGATGGCTGGATAGGATGGAGGATGAAAGAAGTGTCTCAGACTACTTGTGGCTCCTAGAGTGGGCTAGGCGAAGGATGGATGGAAGGGCAGCATGTGCGGTTCATGTTTCTTTACGACACGATCAAGGCGAGAAGAGCAGGCAGGCAAGATGAGAGGGTGGAACAGAGCAGAACAGAGCAGGCAGATGTTGAAGCGAAACGGATCACTGTTTTGACAAAGAGTCAACAAGCAACGATGGATGTTTAGCAGCAAGTAGATGAAAGCAATCAGTGGTTGTGTCACGCTCAACAATGAGGACCCTGTCTGTCTGTCACTTATTCAGCCAATGTGCATTCTCGGGTGTGATGTATTGTAAGGATTGTAGAGAGCGATTCAGTGATAGGCATGGGAGTTGAAGGCCAGGCTGGAGTAGGCTTGGCGCTCATAGAGATGGAGCTGTGCTGTGCTGTGCTATGGGCGCTGTGCTCACAATGTGTCAAGTTGTCTCGGGGCGAGCTGAGAGAGCATGAGCCCAACAAGGACAGAGGCGCTCAGTTGCCACTTGGGCATCGAGGCTAGACTGCTTGCTGTGCCGACTATCCAAGATTGGCGAATGTTAGCTCGGTGATTAGCGGACAATCAACGGCATTATGGGTGAAGAGACGATCTTGGCCGCGCTTAAATTGTGCCGAGGGCTAAACGAACAGCGTGTCGCAGATCTATCGGCGAGGCCATCTACAGTGGGAGAGAAAGGAATCTGCTGGGAGGGGTGGTAGAACAAGGCAGGACGCCACATCAGGCCATGGACTCGGCCGATGAAGCAAGACGTGGGAGGAGGAGGAGGAGGTTCAGGGTCTGACGACAGGAGGCAGGCAAGCAGCCGGGTCTAGCTAGTCTTGCAAGGTTGTCTTGTGTATTGGTTGTCCTAGTCTGACAGACTATTTGAACCCTGGGTGAACTATATATATCATTATCCTTTCCACAGGGGCTCGCATTAAGTTTAACGGAGAGACAGAAGTGAAGCTGCAAACAGAAAGACGGCGGCTGCTGCTGCCGCCTCAAGGGGATGCTACCTGCGATTCGAAGAGGAGAGAAGAGGAGAACAGACATTGTTACACGAGAAGGGGAGGGGGGCGTGTGTCACACTCGCACGGAGGAGGATGAGGATGGACGGGATGCGGGCAAAGGACAACAGCACACAAGGCTCCTCCCCCCGGGGGACGGGTGGTAGTGGGGGAGAGATCTAACGAACGGGTAGCCTGCTTGAGCTCATCGGACACGGGAACGTGCGTGCATGTGGTGAGTTGTTGTGTTTGTATCGCGTCGAGGTTGAGGTTGGTTACACGGGGTGTAGTTGGAGGTTGATGCTTCTGACTCTTTTCTCGTCCATCTCTTTGTTTAATACCTATGATGACTCTTCAATACTGACTAAGCCCTTGACTATATGTATCCTGTCAAGTTTTCATCTTCAAGGATCGACAAGAAATCGTTGAAAGACATAACATCTGAGATTGGCATCGGTTGTGAAGCCATCCCCGGACGTCTTGATGCCTGAACCACCCAAAGCTGCAGGAGGTTCAATGACTCTCCCACCCTCGTCTAGTTACACACAGCAAGCAAAAAAACTCACATATAGACAAGCACCGACTTCCCGTTGCCTTGATTTAATCCTTCTTGGTAGCACGAGACCTCGTATGCGTCGTGTCTCCCCGCTCCCAGTGTGCTTGCTGTGCCACTCCATCAGAAACATGGCTGCAAGCACGCGATCTGCACGTCTTTCAAGATCTTTTCCCTTGGCTATACTCTATACTCTCTTTCCCGTGTGACGGTTACACACTTTTCCTCTCCCTCTCCCGTCAAGGGCGGGTTTTCTCTTGTGCCGCGTGTCTGTCAGCGCTTGGTTGAAATTTGAACCGCTTGTTGCTCAAGTTCCTGCTTCCGCCCGAGAGTGTGGGTATCTAGCAAGTTTATCTCTCCACACCCTTGTGATTAGTCTCTTTTTTGTTATTGTTGCCCTGTAGGACGTTTGTGAGGCTCTGGGGGGGGAGAGCGGAGCTGTGTGGCATGCCAGCCATGTGTATTATGCATCACGGTGAGACTTATCTCTTGTTCCCGGATGCTTGTCACTTTTCTTTTCTTTTCTATTTTTCTTGCCTTTAACAACGTCCTTCTCACATGGTCACTGTGACGAGAGAGCTGTAGCACCACAACCACCACCCCACAGATATCCAAGAGTTCGTGGGTGGCCTCAAGATGGGGGTTGCTAGGCTAGGCTCAGATGAGACAAACCTCGCCACGCCTTCTCAGCTTTCCCATCCCATCGAGCCATATGGTCCGTGATGATGGTCTACGCGCGGCCACTCCATACCTCTTTCCAATCCTTCTGTCTCAGCCACGCGTGAGCTACCGGCCGGGAAAACCACGTGGTGCCCGGTCAAGAAAAAGAGAGAGATGCTCCCTCATGTCGATGCCGCACCTTAGAGGGGGGGCGTTTAATGTAAGGGGATCTCTCTTCCCTTTCCCCCACGCCCGCATGTATGTAAAAAAGCGGGCTGGGAGAAACACAGGGCGGCAGAGCAAGACCTTCGGAAAAAGCAAAGGTTCGAGGCCCGCTGTAAGGAATGTGACCAAGGCGGAGGCTGCCTCGTGGTTGCGCTGGCTGGGCAAACGGTTTTTCTTCCTGCTAGACGCGCTGCAGGTCCGGCAATGTGTGTGTCCCTTGCGTTGCGACGCTGCATGGGGAGTGGGTTTTCTCCAGGCGAGGGGGAGGCTATCGCGGCAGCGGCAGTTGTCGTCGTTGTGTTTGTATGTCTTGGTTCATGGTCAACTATATACGGATACGGAGTAGAAACTCTAGCCAACACCGATGATAACCCCCAAGACGCGGCCTAACGACGTCACACGTTTCCCGTAGCTCGGTGACCCGTCCCGTCAAAAGACAGGCACGCTATCGAGGACGCCACGTCTCTAGCTCAAGGGCACAACGGTGAAGATGAAGGAGGGATGAGGCCCAGGTCTTTGGTCCCTTGCTCAGCTGTGCTTCTTTTTCATCTCATTTCTTTTTTTTCTTCAGCTCCTCTCGTCAAGCAAGATCTCTGCCATGCATCAGATCATGGCTGACTCTTTCTTTGTGTAACCACCGGGCGGAGGACCGGTCCCCGACTCCGGAGTGCGATCGGCGTCACGGCCCCCCGGATCGGGACACAGCCGCGGCCGGAGAACCTATATGCTTCTCTCTCTCTCTTACGCCCCCCCTCTTGTCTCAGGTCATTTTCTGGAGATTTGGTTTTACGACTCGTCAATTCCGATTTTGCGCGAGCTAGATCGATTCAAGGATCAAGATTTGGAGTCAGAAAAAAAAAAGGGAGAGAAAGAGAATGAAATTGGAATGTCGGCAGTTGTGTGGGAAAAGGGAGGGCTTGCCTAATTGGGTAATCGATAAACAAAAATCCTCCACCTCAAGACATGGTGTTTTTAGTGTATACCATGGAGCAAACAACCATGGCAAAAGAAAAAGAGAGACATACATTGCTTGAAGAAGAAAACATCCTTTAGAGACACATGCTCTCCCGCTTGCAAGGGGTTCAGACCTCAATCCACTTGATCACATGATCTGATTCCGGTCCACCCCTCCAAGATCCCGCAATCCAGGTCCCTTGGTACAAGAAGAAAAACGCCTTTTTTTCCCCACGTTCCAGAGGCTCTTCTTTTTCTCTCCGATGACGGGCGTCTGCGACATTTTTCTTCTACTCTACTGCAGTCGACATTTCTCTTGTCACTGCATTAGTCAAAAAGGAGGGTAGCATCAAGCAAAGGAGGTATCAAGTTAATAAGCTTGAAGCAATTCTGTCAGAAACTCCATCCTATCAATCACTTTTTTTTTTTTTTTTTTTTTTTTCGTACATCTTCCATCCCGGTAGCTTCTCATATATTACAAGATATAATCAGAAAACCCCAAAGTGACCGGGAGCCGATTCTGGTATCCAAGTCGTCGCCCGCAGGGGCACTGACTCCTACACACACAGACACGACTCTCCTTCTCCGAGACATGACATCTCACCAGCAGGATACCTACCTACGCACATACATACATACATACATACGTGTATCCATCCGTCCCGTTTCCCCCTCTCAGCCCGTCCGGTCTTACCGGCTCTCCGAGATGCAAGAAAGAAACCCAAACCCCGGCTCCGACGTGACGAGAGATCAGATCAGCCATAAACAGCATCTCACATCGCATGGCCCGCCGCCCTCATTGACGATCCCTTCCCGCCCTAGTTACCGCGCATGTCCACAATTGCCAGGGTCTCATGTGTGTTTTACTCACGTCGTTTCTTTATTTTCTCTTTCCGGTTGCGAAAAACATGACAATCCCCATTTCTATTCTCCATCCTAGATCTCGATTCCCGCTCCTCCATCTCAAATAAATTCTCCGCCAACAATGTATCAACTGTTTCTCCGTGGCGAGCTTGAAAAACATGTGTTCAGCTAGACCAGAAAGAAAAAAAGAGACATGTAGCTTTCTAGTTCATGCCCCCATCTGCAGCCGCCTCCTCCATCCACGCTATCGATCGTTGGACCCCCCCTCGCTAAATCCCAAAAAGCAAAAACAGCGCAGCATCTTGCATGACATGCCTCTGGAAAGAGAGATGGGCCGCCTCACCGGTCAGCGCGCTTGGCGTAGACCGGTGAACTGGCGCGACCCTCCTTTGTCTCTCTCTCTCTCATCCGCAAAGGGTCCCTGCTTGCATCCCATCGTCGTCCCCTCCGTCCTGAGACTCCGCCGCGGTCGAGACCCTGGCGTTGGACCAGAGAGAGAGGTTGCCGTCTCGGGGATCCGGCGGCCGGGTCCGCGGGGGGACGGAGCAACAAGGGCGTGCGCAGAGAAAGAAGGTTGATTCTGACTTTGCCATGATGGAAGTTTATGGGACTTTGTCGGAACCGGTCATGTATGGCTAATAAAAGTCCGAAAGGAGTATCTCGAGAAAAAGGGGGGCGCAGAGTAAAGTTCATAGTCTCCTGGAACTAACACAACTCAGATCAAAACCTTGCAGCTTTAGCAGCACAAACATGGCGCTTTCGAAAAGCACGGCACGGCATTGGCATGGGCATTCCCTAAAAGACGAAGGGGGATTCTGACATCTCCGGGAAGGGAGAACGCGGGCCAAGTGTGTCTGTCTGTCCAAGTCCGTCCCATCCATCGGTGGTCTCAGATGAACAGGCCAGAGACATGGTCCGAAACTCAAAGGGACCTTGCTTTGACTCTCGCTGTCGAGCAGGTGTCAAGGGTCCAGGATGCCAAGGAGCGAGAGAGATATGCTTTCTTTTTTTTGTCCGAGAGCATGTGTGCGTCCCTCCGTCTGTCTCAATTCCATAAATGGCATCATGGTGTAGTCATGAGGCGGAATGGCGGGCATGTCATGCCGTTTGACTTTGATATTTTGACAGGCTTTTTCAGCTCTTTGGGAACGTGACGAGAAACATGGTCCCGACGACCCGTGCGTATGTGTGTGTGCCTGTGCCTCTGTGTGTGCCTGACTGAGTGTGTGTGTGTGTGTGTATCTCTTTCTGTAAGCCGGCTATTCTCTCCAAGCCCCCCCTGGTAGCAGTAGCATTTCAACAGCCAGTCGTGGCTTTTCCAAGGATAACCGGTCTGGATGTGTCTGTCTGTCTGTCACATCAGCCCTCCTCGGTTGCTGCCAGCCATCCCCCATCCTCAGTCGCCATCATTACAGTCCAAGGACCAAAAGCTCCGTCCCAGATATGTTCTCGCTCCTCACGGCGCCGCCCCCTCGTTCCCGTCAATCCACTCGCTCTTACGCTTGAGTGTACCGTTACCGGACTCCACCCCTCCGTTTGTGCCGTTGCCGTTGCCGTTGCCGTTGCCGTTGCCGTTGGCCGCCTTGCTGCTGTTACCGCCGCCGCAGCCTCCCCGGAAACCGTTCAGCAGCCGCTCCAGTCCGTGAATGCCGAGTCCCGCAAAACCCCGGCCCGCGCTCTCCCGCTCGCCGATAGCAATGACGGCGCCGATGAGGTCGTGGTTGATCTCGTCGTCGATAACGCTGTCGTGCTTGTACTTGGGGTGCACGTCGATAAAGTTGCGGATCCATCGAGCTGTCGTGTCAAGGTCGCCGCTTGCTCGCTTGGAGATCAGGTCCAGGTATGTCGAGAGGTGACACCTGGTCGTGACGTCTACGTTTACGCTATCGAGGTAGCTCTCAACAATGGGGATTAGTCCGGGGAAGTCGCCCGATTCCGACCCGTTGATGATATCGTTGACCGTCATCTCTTCGTACTCGAGCTCCACGGGTCCTCCAGGGGATGGGGGTCGGCTGGGATGTGCTGAGCCAGGCCGGCTGTCCTCGCCAAACACCGTGTTGGCCCTCGAAGGTCGATTAGGGAAGGGATTCCTTCGGAAGTAGAACTTCTCCTTCAAGACTGCATCCACGGCGTGGGCACGCTCCATGTTCTCATCAACCTTCTTGATGGGGATGTAAAAGTTGAGGTCAAACGACAAGATGGCACGCGTGACAAGCACCATAAAGACAGAGAATGCAGCATTCTCAAAGTCGGTGATCTGAATCTCCATGGACCGGAACTCAACTCGCCATCCGATGCTGTTATCGGCAGGCGGCGGCTTGAACCGCATGTGCTGCCAGTTAGTTGACTGGATATTCTCAAAGTGGTCCGTCTTGGTGAGGTCCAGCTCCTGGAGGTCCTCCTCGAAAACGACAATGGGGTCTCGGATAAAGAGATGTGCAAAGTGTGTGGCCAGTCGGTCATCCATGCCACCCTCTAGAAGCTGAGCCTTGATGGCCGGGTCAAAAACCAAGTCTGGGTCGAGATACTCGTTCCTCAGTCGTGGGTCAGTCGAGATGTACGTCGAGTTGGACGCATATCGTGACTTTGGTATCCTTCGTTGACCTTCCTTCAGGGGCTGTGAAAATGTAAACAACGAATCCTCCTCTACGAGTGTAGAGCCCTTCACGTACCTTTTCTCCCAGTTCTTCTGGTGTTCTACAGTCAACAGCACGGCTGATCTGGTTCCACCGCACGTCCGTGTTGGCAAGGAAACCCTTGTACACGGGTGTAGCAGCAGTCAAGGCGAGCATGATAGGGCCCAGGGGACTTAGCTGGTCGTAGAGCTGTCTTCCTTCGGTGATGTTCTTGGCCTGGAACGTGATCTGGAGACAACAGCTGCCCATTCCAAAGGCCATGGCATCCATGTGGATAAAGTCTTCAGGGGCCGCACCGTTACGCACATCGTCGTCTTCGGGCCAGTTGTGCATGTCAAAGTCGACGGTAGGATCCTTCCAGGGGCTCGGTGTGTTCTTGTCATGGAACACGGGGACGTTGACCTGGACCTTGCGACCACGGCGAGAGCGGATGTTGGCCGCCAGAGTAGGGAATCTGATGTGAGGGTTGGCGATCTCATCCGGAACAAACTGAGAGCGCAAGCGAGGACCGGAGGGCGGGTAGTATGGGTCGGTGAACTGTCCTGGAACACCAATTTGAGGGAATGTGGTGAGAGTAATGGGGTACTCGGTGGACAGCATGTGCTCCTTGGCAATCTTCCTTCTCAGCTTCATGTCGGGTTCAACGTCCAACAGCTCCTTGAAGCCAATGCCCCAGGGCTTGCCTGGGGTTGCCTCCAGCATGAAGCGGCCAAACTCGGGGTGGAACACAGGAATGGTCCTTGACCTGGTCAACAGTTAGCACTCTCGAATAGAAGAGTAGAGGCAGGTGAGCTACTTTTTCTTCGTCTCAACATCTTGGAGATCAGGGACGCAGCCACCCTCCTTCTTGAGTTCCTTATCGGCAGCCAGTGCCTCAAGAATCTCTGCTTGTCGGAGAGAGAGCAAGACTTTTTGGTTGTCTTCCGAGTATGTCACAACCAGATACTCGACCTGGATGGGAGTGTGAGTTGTGAGTCTAGACTTTCACTCCATAACTGGAAACTGACCTCATCGCCCCATAACAAAGCATCGCGCTCCTTGCCCTTTGCCTTGTTCCAGATTTCGAGAAGTTGCTGTTTGAGTTACATACGTCAGCACTCATGTCCGGGCGCGTCATTGCCAGTGACCTCATCCACCAGCCACTGACACGAACAGAGCAATTTGAAAGAGGATGAGACTCACCTTGATACCCCATTCCCGGACTTGGGGAGCGCGCTTTTTGGCCTCTGGCCAGTCGAGGGCGGTTCCCAGTGCTCTGAAGTCAAGTTAGCTCTATGATGCTTCTAAGCAGTACCTGGCAAGCACTCTTGCGCTTGTGAGTGATATAGCTTACAGTAGACCCATGGTGATGAGTTTGAAGTTGAGAGTGAGTGAATGTGGGCGAGAGTTGAATTTTCGGGTCTAGGAAGTTGGCGTCTGAGTCTGGTTGGTGGCCCAGAGACGCCGTCTCAAAGTTCTGGGCTCTAGGCGTTTACTCGGAAGTTCGGAAAAGACAACCCAGAAAGGTTAAAACAAGCGAAAACAGCTGATAAAAAAAGATATGATGGTAACAAAAAATGCTAATGAGATTAATAGAGGAAAGACAACCTCGGTTTCGAAAGATGGCGAATGATGTCGTATATACTCGTCAGTGAGAGCGAGACCGGCGAAATGCCGCTAGGCGGGGGAAACGCCAAGTACCGGAGGGGTTCGATATTCGATCTGACAAAAAATTGGCGATATCCGGGTGAGAGAATCCCTCAATTGATAGCCCAGAACAAAAGATGAGGCGGAAATCTCTAACGCAGGACGCGCTCTAGTCCGGTATCGCCTCGCCAGGCAGATGGATGGTTGGTGAGCGACGACCCGGAGGCGTCGCCGAGGCTGTCGCACGTGAACCGAGTCTTGAGGTGAGACTTGGAGAAAGCCAGGCGGGCCGTATAGATCGTCAAGCACAAGCGGCCCTCTTTTTTGGACTCTCTTTTTTTTCCGGGGATGGTTTGAGAAGAGCGAGTCAAGGTGATGATAATGGAGAGAAGAAAGAAAAAAGAGGGAATCGCTTATTAACCACGAGCTCTTGACAGGTCAGGTCGTGGGGTTCCTCTCAGGAAGCGCCGAACGAAGGAGAAACGGGATGGGATGGAGCGATTGCGGTGGTGGTGGTGTTGTCTGTGGATCCTCCAGTGGAACAATTCTCTTGCTCGACTCGTCGCCTCTAACTCGAATCGTCTCGCCTTCCAAGCATCGTCGTTCGGCTTGTGGTGGTTGTTGCTGGGTCGGACCTCTTTTTTTTCTGTGATGCTTAGAAATCCGGTCGAATCAGATAGAGCGCCGATTGCATCATCGCCTCTTAGACCCGATGCGGTATCCGAAACTGCGGCGCTAGCTGCAACGGGGCGGCGCTCGTGGGGGCTTCTAGCACGGCGACTCCGCTGGTGTCGTGGTTGTCTAGGGTAGGGTCAATTGCGTGCGATGTTGCGAGTCTGGTGTTGAGTCGTGGATAGATATAGTTGTGTTGTTGGTGATTATATGTTGGGCACAGCGCTGATAGTAAACTCGCTGTGAATGTCTACATACTTACATACATCTCCGAGGCGTAAACAAGGGTCCAATCAAAGTGGCACTCGCCTAATATTGCTTGCACCTGCGGAGACCACTCGGCATCGTGTCCACCCGGGCTGATTACAATAGCATCCCGTCTGCGCGAATATGTAAGCAAGTAATCCGGTAGTCTGCCGAGTTGATGAATCTCTGACTGACAAAACCATGCGCCCTATTTCCGACAACCGCCTTGAACATCCGCGTGGTTGCGTTGCGGTTACGAGATGTGAACACCGGCTTCCGACATGTGGAGCCGATGCCCCAGATTGTCAATCCCCTTCTCCAGACTTTCAACTGTGTCTGTGGAGGTCTAAAGACTAACGCACAGTTTCGCCGATACATTATCTTGACTGATAGTCGAGAACTATGTCGACGGCTTAAACACTGCGTAGAACCAAGAGGCCGAGCTCGGGTGAACTGTGCTGTTAACGTCAGCCTCTTGAGGAACCGTTTCGCATACATTGTCGTCATAGCCAGTTCCAACGGCTGATTGGCCCTCTCCGGTCCCTACGCCCTTCCAGAAGACGACGCCAATGCATCTCCGATCTATGCCCGTCGGCTCCATGAACATACCGGGTCGCATACCTCGATATTCAAAGCCCGAGGCGCCAGTTGAAGTGCGACGACGTCCGCGGCGCAAAGACCACCGACATCAGGGAAATCGATGACCCGAGGCACACGGTACGCCGTGGTCTCCCCTTAGCTGAGACTCCAGGCCGGTCTAGAGCGTTGCAAGCTGCCGCTCCCTTCCCATCTCCGTCGTAGGCCTGCGAGTCGCCCATTCCTGATGATGCGGCATTTCACTGGCTGCGGGCCAACAAGGTGCGGTAAGCATGCAGAAGGGATGCTGCAGATGGAGGGGGATGGACACTGCGCCCTCCCACACACAGTCTGGGGGACTCAACCGTCGATTTGGGGGGGATGGCGATGTGACTTGGTTTCTCATTGTCAAGTTTCGAGTGAAACTTGGCGAATGGTAGGCGACTAGGCTCAAGGGGGCACTCTTGTTGGTGGCTTCCTCTACCAGACGGCCGGTCCCGTGAGCATACATTCCAGCGAGATTTCATGGGAATCAGCAAGTTGGGAGGTGAATGTGTGAATGCCATGCCGAGAAACAGAGCACGGCAGCCTGCACGAGCTAACCGCTCCAAGGACTGGTTAGTCTCTGGGCACAAGTCTTGGTGAAGCCTGAGACGCCTCTGCTTCCCGCACAACGCAGTTGAGCGTAGTTTCCCAGGTCTCGATGGTTCTTCCGAGACAAAAGACCCAGCACCTATCAATCAATTGCCGAGTTTCGAGAATCAGCTACTATAATATGCCTGTCTGATACTCGGAACGGTCGGTCGTCTGGTTATCGAGTTGGCTGAACTGCCGATACTGTCAAAGCACGGGACACTGGAATTGACTTTGCTGCCAACCCAAACCTTCAACTCGCCCTGCCTTCCACCACCCTCACTCAGCGGCCCTTCACCTGGACGGACGGGCTGAAGGCTCGCTCGCTTGGATCTCTGCATTAGCACCGCGGGTCCGCTGCCGCGGGTTGCGGGGTGCATGGCTGCTCTCTCTGGTGTGCGCCCACGCCCGCGAACTCTATCGCGAGAGAGCGACGATCACCACCAGCCGCACAACTCCTCCAAGCCTCGAAACCCAGAGCTGGGCTTGCCTTGCCTCGCTCCTTGATAAGAGATCGACATAGTCGTACGATGACCACGAGGCGAGACACTGGAGAGAGATGTCAGCTGGTGTTGTGGTTGAACAAGGAGGATGTGAGTAATGGTTGAAGCAAGATCTGGATAGATACAACATGGGCTTCTCCCAATGCCCCCAAACCAGATGGCAATGATAGTCCGGAGATGGAATGCCGGCAAAAGAAATGGTGGACGACGGGGCAGCGGACCGTGTTGGTGGTGATGTTCCTTCGTGCTGTTAGTCGATGGCGCTAGAAGATTGCCATGTGAGTTGATGCAGCGTGGTAGGTAAGCCGCACTATGAGAATAGAAGCATCTCATGTCCTTATCGAGGCGAAGCCCAAACCGGCCAACCAGAGAGCCTCGGGGAATCTCACCGGTCGAATCTCTTGCTGGCCGTGGTCCCCCAGTGCCAATAAAGATGGACCATGACAGGCAGACACAATCTCTGACCTCGACAACGTCAGTCTCTCATCAACCTCGTCGCATATCCCCAGAGACGTGTTTCGACACCCTCTCTCCCCGTGTCGCCGTGCTCCCCCCGGCAGCCAGCGCCCAACAATGCCGTCGTCTGGGGCCCGGGTGCCCAAGTGTGGCTCCCTCCCCTTGGACTGTCCGGACCGGACCCCGGTCTCTAATAGCTCACGAGGCCGAGGCGAGTCGGGCAAGGACCTGTAATGAGTGAAGGGACGCCCTGACGATCCTCATGATGCTGTGGACTTTGCCTCCTGGCTGGCCAACCCGGCTCGTCAATCCATCATCTTGGAGCATCACATCGGCCCATTTCGAGGACAAGCCCCCCCAGCTTCTTCGGCGTCCTGCTGCCATGGCCGTGGGACACGGGAGGACGGTACGTCAGCCCAACGGCTACTGGCGACAGGGACCAGGGGAGCACAGGTCACCACGAGACCTGGGAGAAGCACTAGTGTATACTTTATGCACGAGGTGGCTGTCTCTGACTCTTTTTGAGATGCATAGAGTCCCTCTGTTGTCATTGTTGTCAGGTCGGTGATACTGTGTCGCCCGGGAGAGCATGAACCAGAGTGTCTATTCGACATTGGGTCCTCGTAACGCGTGGCATATCAGCCGCTGATATGGGTGGTTTCAACCAGTGACGTTGCCCTCTAGGGGATGAATGCATGAATCACAAGAGGGGGGAAACGCAAAAAAGAATGAAGGGCTCAAAGAAGCGTTATCATCGGTGCCTCGCCTACCCAGATACAGTATCAGACGTGGTCCCTGACATATGTCACTTCCGTTCCCGAAGGGAGATAAAAAGATTAGACACGCCCGTAGGTAACCAAAGTTCCTCCTACAGTACAAGTTGGGCTTCAGCCAGTGACTTCATCCGCCTCGGCACAGTGATTCACCCCGCTACCTGCAAGCCTTCACCCCCCAACTAGTGCCCGCGTTCCTCCCAGCTACATCATACGCTCTTCAGCCCAATCAGGCACGATCCCCTACCACGACCTGCGACCCTCTCCTGGCTCCTCCAACAGAATCCCTCCCCCCCAGTCAGTCTGAGGAGAGCCAACCTCATCCCCCTCCAAAAAACGACAAAACCTCGATTTTTCTCTCCCTCTCTCGCCCTCAGTCCAAGTCATTCTCGCTATCCCGAACCGACGCGTGTCTTTCGCTATGAACCCTCACCAGAAGAACAAGATCGACGTCAAGGTAAGCCGCCGCCCTTGAGAGGAATCCCATCCATCCCACCTGAGACGGACGATTTCGACCCCTCCCGATCATGACTCGACCCTCACACGACGACACAACCTCCCCCTTCGCGCCTACACCACTCCCGCCACATCTGTCAACCTCTAAATAAATATTGCCGTCCCATGCTAACGCTCGTGCCCCCGCAAAGTCGCTCTCCCCCGAGGAGCAGCGTCTCTTCCGTCTTTACGGCAAGCTGCCCTCCCGCTCCGACCACTTCGCCAAGCACCTCAAGGACCGAAAGTACTTTGACTCGGGCGACTATGCCATGTCCAAGGCCGGCAAGGGCGACGGTGTCGACGCCGGCGCCGTCGGCTCTCAGCACCCCGTCCCCGAGAACATCCCTCACCTCTCGTCCCCCATCAACGGCTCAGGCAACGTCCCCAAGCACGCCCACCACGGCTCCATCCCCGGCATCCAGGCTGGCAGCCCCATCAAGGAGAGCAGCTTCCTCAAGAGCGAGACCAGTGCCGAGGAGGGCCAGGCTGACGGCGCCGCGGCCGAAGCCGACAAGGACAAGAACGCCGATGCTGCCGTTCCCGAGCCCGTTGCTGCCAGCGGCGAGGCCATCCCCATCCGACGATAGACAGTTGTACGTGGCAAAACAATGACAAGAGAAAAAGAACAAAAATTGCGCGTGGAAGTAAGATCAAGGGGAGAGGTTTCTTTTTATCATGTGCGAAATATGGCGAGTGGATTGACTCTTGTACGAAGCCTGGTGGGCTTGTGTGGACTGCGAATTTCGGTATTCATGACTTACGAGGATCGCACAGTTGGCGTTTGGGAATTGGCAAACAATCTGGTTCGCACGCACACAAGAGGGAGCTTGTTTCGATCCCGACGGGATCTCTTTCAGATGGGTTGCTTTTTCTGAGCGGGGAGGGACTTTCGGCAATATATATGTCCTGTCGTCCCTCCCGCGTCGAAATCATCATGTTCATTTGGTCGTTTAGCTACCCGCTTCATTTGCTGAAGCACCCTTTCTATCTCGTTTCTTTCCTTTTTGTATTTCCCCAGACTCCAGGTACCGGTCCATGGTTCTCGTTTTTTATAAAAAGAAGATGCCCCAAAATCGTATGTATCTTAAATCGTCATTCCTGCATCGGAAGTCTTACGCCAGGGCCTTGGTGGCCATCTGCTTGGCGCCCTCGAAAGTCTTGTTGCCGCCGATGAAACCCGCGGCATGGACAAAGACGCAGCCAGGAATGCCGCTGATGCCGTCGAGCTCCTCGTCGCGGAAGCCCCTCCAGGCCTCGGGCAGCGGCTTCCGGCTAACAAAGGAGTCCTTGCTCTCGGGAACGCACTGGATGCGCCACTTGGCGCCAGGCTCAGGCTTCTCCGCATATAGCACGTAGAGCACCGAAGGGACCTCGTTCTCGAGGGCGTAGAGGTGGTCCTTCCAGGGAACAGACTGGCCCTCCAGAACAAGGATGCGGCCCTGCTCATCGTACTGCGAACGCTTGGCAAAGGCCTGCTCGACGATGGAGCGGGCGGGCAGCCAGGATGCGGCGTAGCTGTCAAGGTCACGGTCAAACTCCTCGCCGATGCGGCGGCTCGCCTCGTTGAACTTGGCATCTTCAGCGGCCTGAGCCTCGGCACGGTCAGCGGGCACGGGGTCGTTCCAGTTAGGGTTCAGGCGGCCCACGACGGCGCCCAGACCGAAGCCGCCATTGCTGAAGCGCTTCTCGATGCCGGCGGCGGCGATGGCCTCGGGGTCGTAGAGGGAGATACCGTTGTCGTGAGCGTCGAGGGCCTCGACAAAGTTCTCGTACAGCTTGTTGTACAGAAGCTCAACATCGGGCGAGTCTTCTGGCTGGCCGAGACGCTCGGCGACGATGGCGCGGCCAAAGTGCATAAAGACGAGGCCGGCGCTGGAGAGCTTGGTCGGGCGGCCGGGGAAGGTGGTGGCGAAGCCGCGCTGGTGGTGGTCGAAGCGGCGGCGCTCCGGGTCGTACTCACCGCCGACGTCGACGACGGTGTGGCAAGTCTCGAGGACAGCCGGGTCGCGGGTGCGGACGAGGCCAGCGTCGCGGTAGGCGGGGAGGCGGCGGAGCATGTGGACGGCGAGGGCCTCGTCGGCGTGGAAGTGGCCGTTGTGGGTTCCGATGAGGGGACCCGAGGTCTTGATGCGTTTGGAAGCTGATTCGGCCATGGCGAAGAGACGACGGAACATGTACTGGTGTTCCTGTAGGTGTAGATGTGGTTGTTGGTGTTGTGCTGTGAGGGGCGATGAGACGCGATGGAGGATGAAAATTGAGGTGGGTGGGAGCAGGTGGGGCAGTTATGTATTCACTTTGATGGCCGCCATCAATCCATTTTTGCGAACCTTGAGGGCAGCTGAAATTCAGGTTTGATAGGAGTAGGTGCCAAAGGCTTAATGAAAAAAAGCTTATCAAGACAATCCTAAAGCGAAGTACCGCAATGCAACAAACCCTCTCTGTGAGCAGATGTTTGACACATCAACCTACCTCCATACTAGCTCGCATGAAGGCTGTTGTCAGGAAGCCCTCCTGTATAACTATTCATTTATGACATACTAGAAATCCGAGAGTAGCAGATAATAGATATCTACGATAAGGTGAAGTCCCTATAAATAGTCTCATTTAACTCTTCTTTATATTTATATCAAGTATTAAGGCGTTGATTTGATCCTCAACCTGTCGAGGGAAGCATAGGTTGAGCCAATCATGACACACTGATTACATGGCAGACCCGCCTAGCCTCAAGGGTGTATCGACTCTGGGGCAGTTGAACTGAGGCGCTGGTGAGAGGCAGCATTGTCGTAGTTAGCTGCAGACAACACCTAGAAAGAATTCATGTTTACAACTCGTGGGGATCATTAGGGGTTACTTGTATAGGACTGCTATGCTCTCCAATGGGCCACTATCACCCGTGGTGGGATGTTGGATATGCCTTCAACCACGTAGCTCTGTCAAACTCCACACCCGTTGGCCGTCTATGTCAACGATCACAAACGCTACTATCAAATCGTACAACAGAAACATGTTTTTTTTTTCTTTGAGTAGGGGCATATCACACTGGAGGAAAAGACTTGTCATAATGTTTCTTCAACTCGGTCTCCTCCTATCTGTAAACGTAATTGTCAAACTTGTCACCCAGCAAATATGCAACGCATCACATCTCATCAGGCCAAGAACCAGACTCCCGCCTCACCTGACTTGTCACGACGCATTTAACTAATGTATATCGCAAAGGAATGCCGCTCTGTATCTCGCATTGGCCACAGAACCCTTATAGTGGTTCCCTGCATCGCGGGTCGCAGATATAGAGAGGGTTTCAGGTTGCGACAACTTCGATGCGCGTCCTGCTCGATATATCATGAACCAACATCATCTCGCATCCGATATCCTCCTGTCATCCGAATCCCACAAGTGAATTCCGTCATCATTGACGGGAAAAAGCAACATGCTCAGATCCTTTCTCATCAATCCCTAACCGGGCCCCGGCAACGGAGCCAAAAACAACGAGATATCCATCACAGTCCCACCCCCAGTATCCGAGCGTGCAGATGTCCCCTCTTCAGATGGCCCGAGCAGCCATGTGGTCATGGACATGCCCATCATCAGCTATGCAGCAGCACGGAGCACGCTGATGCTCCGCACAGCCGGAGCGCGTTAGCCAGGCGAGCAAATCTAAGTGTGCACAGGTCAGGTTCCTTGGTGGTTCAATTTCATGGCGCGATAACGTTCCCTGCATGTGGTCTGAGCAATCGTATTGTGTTACTCTATCTAGATAATCTCTTTTGTTGCCGTGCGCCTCGTAAATGTGCCACTGAGAAGTACAGTATGTGTGTTTGTGGTTTCTCTCATGGTATTCAACTCCAAGAGAGTAATCGATTCAAACGTATAAAAAATGGAATAGGGTGCGCCCTTAGGTATCATGCAAATGGACAGGAAAAGATATAATCAGACAGCCGCTGCGCCTTCTCCACCTCCTTTTGATTTCATCTCATGACCTCAGCGAGTCATGACTCATCTCCCATCTTATCACCCTGTGCTGCAGTTCCGGATGGCTCTTCCGGCAATCATCCCAGTGCCGCCCTAGGCGACAGCCTTTCCCGAGATTGCATTCCACGGGGGGACGGTTGTGCAACTCGAGGTGAGTTTGGTTGGTGTTGGTAGTAGAAGGGTATATCAAACGTATATGTCGCGTTGTTCGGCTGGCCTGAGCTG
Source organism: Fusarium keratoplasticum (assembly GCF_025433545.1). Taxonomy (NCBI): domain Eukaryota; kingdom Fungi; phylum Ascomycota; class Sordariomycetes; order Hypocreales; family Nectriaceae; genus Fusarium; species Fusarium keratoplasticum. The sequence goes on from NC_070533.1 coordinate 1,912,255, forward strand.
AAAACGCAGCTGCTCCGGATGGAAAACGTACAATCCAAAAAGAGAAATAGGGTGTCGCATGGATTTCTCTCGTTGCTGCTAGGGAACCCCGGTGGCCCCACGCCGGCGGCACCCAGGCGAGAGAGTAAGAGAGTAAGATGGGTGGTGGTGATGGGGATGAAGTTGAAGATGTAGCCGTAGCTTGTCGCCACAGCCGAGAGCTGTCGTCGTCCCAGTTGTTTGGTGACGTCGTGGTGCTCAATCGTATCTTGGTAGAGGGCAATATGCCTGAGTATATGAATGTGCGGTCAAGACCTGAAGGGGCCTTACAGTATGAGCTGCTTCAGGTTGCGCTGAATGATCATGTCCTGCACCGAGGCCATGGTGATCTTGAGAAGATTTGTGTCGGTGGCGTTGGTAAAGTGGCCATAAATCTCCTTCTCCGTGTTCCGGTTCAGCGCCTTGAACTTGTCCAAGAAGTACTTGCTAGCGGCCTTGTAGTCATCCTTGGGGCCGTGGTAGTCGGTGAAGCCGTGGTTGGTGATGGGGCTCTTGGGCAACTTCTCCTTGAACAGGTCCATCTTGTTGAGGAACAGAATCAGGGCCGATTTGGTGAACCAGTGGGAATTGGCGATCGACTCCCAGAGCATGAGGGCCTCGTTCATTTGGTTCTACGCGACTCAGTCAGTACGGGTCTGCCAATGGTGGGGGTTGAATCTACTCACACCATCCTTGTCTTCCACTAGACACTGGTCGTATCCACTGATGGCGACAAGGAACAGCAGGCAGTTTACGTTCTCGAAACAGTGGATCCACTTCTTTCGTTCTGAGCGCTGGCCACCCACATCGAACATTCGGTAGGTCAACTGTCCGAGGTCGAAGATGGTCTCTGTAATGCCTGTGGTTCGCAGTCGGGATCGGAGAAGATCTTGGTCGTCGGGGACGTAATCTTCGGCCCAGAGCCTGTCGACATCCTCAACGAAGCTTGAGACAAGTTAGCGTGGGCCCTGTGCCATACATCAGGGGGTCACTCACTATGTGAGGTTGTCGTGCAGGGCGTATTCATTGCCCAGCTCAACAGCAGATCGAACGCCGCTATCGGCCCACAGCGCCTTGACGGGCTCGAGGTAATCGACAGGCATTCGCTCATGGGGACTCAATTCATGCTCGACGAGAACGTGGGCCATGTGTTTCTGCAGCGCCTGTTAGTCAAACCCTAGAATGTCTCACACAGCCGCCTCTGCGATGCCACGCGTAGCATTCACGTCGCATCGGTGGAGACGGGTAGAGGTAAGGGTGGAAATGACTTGCCTCGTTATCGGGGTTCTCAAAAGCAATATTGTGCTCGCTCATGGCCTCTGAGATGACCTTGAAGGACTGGACAATGTTGCTGAAGATGACGGGCTTCCACTCGAGCTTCTCGTTCTTGCTGAAGCCCTGGGAGTAGATGAGCTTCATCTGCTTGAGGACGGTGGATTTTCCAGACTCTCCAGCTCCTAATAGGAGGAGCTTAACCTCCTTGGAAAGCCGCTTCTCATCCTGTCGGATCTGGCGATCAATGTCGCGAGAGCGGGCTTGACCGCGATCGCCCTTGTCTCGGCTGCCGAAGCACATGATGGGTGGTGGTTGAAAGGTGATTGTTGTGCGCTCAAGGCTTTTGTGCGACCAGGCCGTACGAGGTCAGAAGCTTTTTGGAGGATGAAGATGGCGTCGCGCCGGAGGCTAGATGTGAGCGCGACAGCGGGGCTCGACGATGGACGCGGTGGTTGGTTGCCCGCGGGAAGATCGGAGGACGAAGCTGCCCTGAAGGAGAAAGGGTTCCTCTCGAAGGGGGTGGGAGTCCAGCAACGGTATCGCAATTGGCGGGATCGGTTCGAGTTGCAAGGTTTCAGAAGAAGAGCGTTGGATCGACGGTCGACGAGAAAAGAGAAAAATGCAAGAGTGACGGGATGTCGCGGGAAAAGACGAAACGGGGCGAATTCGAGCGAGCGAGCGTTCAACGAGGGTCCAGGCAATGTCTCGGAGCTGGCGAATGCGGAATGATGACGCAAAGCAGAAACAAGCTTCCCATTCCCGTGGGACTTGAAGGAAGAAAGCAAAAAACCTAAACCTGCCTGAGGAAAGAAGATGGAGGCGAGGCGAGGTTAGGTTAGATGAGGCGAGACGAGACAAGACAGGACGGGACGAAGACGGGTAGTCAGTCTGTCAAGGTACAAGACAGGACAAGTCTAGGCAGGTACTGCAGACAGGGCAAAGGTAAAAGAACGACGAGGGATAACGAGATGGGGTCCTTTATTAATATCCGAGCATCCATGGCCGGGATCCATGGATGGATGGGATGGATATTTTATGACGGACGGGACGGGACATTCTTTTAGTCGGGTCTTGGTAAGGCAAGCCCCTCCAGGTCCATGTCCACATCCATCCGGCGCAGAAACGAGCTCCTGGGACTGTCCTGTACCTGGTCTTGTCTCTGTTGATTCCTCCCGTCTCTGTCTTGGGCTTGTCTCTGGAGACTGTATGCACATTATTCGCTTGCAGGGTCCCATCTCTCTGTCTCCAGCACAAGGCAATAGGGAGTCCGCCCCCAGCAGGGGCATGCAGTGTTGGCGTTAGCGTTGGCGTGAGAGTGGAGTCGACGAGGGGTTGGATGGCGCCCGTAGACGGTGGGAAAAGAGAGCTCCAACCTAGGGGTTCTGAAGAATTGGATGGGGCATCTTGATGGGTTCCGTGGTGTATCTCTGAGGTAGCACACGGTGGAGTTTCCCCCTGAGCACTACCACCAATGTACATGACCGCGTGCTGATCGCCCTTCCACACCAACAATCGGGTCGCCCCCTTAAAACACCAGACCCCGGTCGACGACATGTTCTCGAGAAGGCGACCTGTAGTTCTCGCCCTCTCGCGATACAACCCAAGAGGGGCGCCGACGGACGGAGCAGTGCGGCTCCTCTCTTCTAGCCTCGCTCTAGAGGCATGAACCGGCCACATTTTGCAGCTGGGTCAACAGCCGCAGCGCAGCGCAGGCAAGGCGATGGTCATGATGGATCCAGTATGGATGCTAGGAACGTTCCCCGCGAACCAACTGTCGATGCGATGCTTCCAGGTGTGAGTGGGTTGAGAGAGCCTCCCAGCTCCCTCACCCATCGCTACGCCCACTGCCGCAGCCGTTGCCGCAGCCATCGCCCGGCATATGGACCTTGCTGTTATTACTTGTCGTGGATGCCATCCGCAGCCAAGCAGCCAAGGTTTGCCGTGTGTCTGTCTGCCTGTGCTGCCATGTGGTCCAGCGCGTGTTGGTGGGCTGTTCCCCAAGAGATGGCGAGACGCTTGTGACACCCGCCACTTACTCAACGCTGAAGTCGTCAAGTCAACCACCATAACTTCAACGTCAAAGTCAAAGTTGGCAGGGAGTGAGATGCATCATCACGTTTCCATTCCTTGCTGGCCTCTTCCTCAGCGGCCTCCCTGACCCTGTTGACGCTGCGCTACTGCACACTTCTGCTCTCTCCCCTCCCCCCCTGAGGGGCCTCGCGGCAGAATCCCGAGATGTTGTCCGTCAGTTCACCCACGAGACCGGCAAGGAAGGAAGCTTTGTGCACTCTTGTGCCTCTGGATACCTTACCTTGGGTACGGATACACTGGACTTGTTTAGCCTCTTCTGGTGGTTGCGGCAATGGTGGGTCAGCAAGAAAAAGCAACGAGCATCCCCCTCTGCTCCAAGATTCATGGCTAAACCGGATCCGTCGTCAACACTGCCAGAGGTCGACGCCAGGGCATGCGCTACTGCACAAGGGGAAACCAGCTGGTGGGATCTCTCTGGTTTGAGCCTCGAGGCGGAAAATTACGAGGCATGGCGATGGCTTGGGACTCAAGAGCTCTCAAGACTGAGGGATGTGCTTACTGAGAAGCTCAACGAACCCTCATCTCGCAATCAAAGTCTTGGGAAGCTATCTCCGTCCTCGTGCATGCGATCGCCATTAGCGATCCTTCTGGCACTTTGCGAACCTGGGTCAACCCCGGCCTGGCTTGCAGACGTTCCCGGAACTGCCTCGAGTGTTCCTGGCTGCGCCCCCCACCAATCTCCGTTGAGAGAGACCGGGGGGCGCAAGACGCAAAAACATGCGCAGAGAAGAAGTGTCCGCTTCGAGCGATGCTTTCAGAGAACTGCACTACGCGCCAACTTTGGGCTCAACAGGTTGGCCGCCGGCTATGCCAGTTCCGCAGCCGCCAGGAAACGGCATCGTGGAATAAGCAAGTTTGCCTTTCTGAGACTGTGGCTTGACCACCGGCTCGACATGGCGTCGGAATTCATGAGCCTAACTTAATAAGCCCAGGACAACAGGACCCCAAGACCTGGGCGCAGAACTTGACAAGCCAGAGAAGTGAAAATGACGCTAAAACATGGAGACTTCGGAAACGGCGTCAAGCTGCTGCTCGTCCGCCGCTCCACCATGGGCTGCACGAAACAGCAGTGGCATTGGATCTCTCAACAGAGAGGGAAGCTCAGGCCATCAGACAAAAAGAGGCAGGGCATTTCCACCTGCTGGCGAGCGAAGCAGATGCCTGTGGTGTCATCTCGTGTGTCCACGGTCTTGGGCCGGACGCTGGAGCCATGTTTCATCGCTCGTCAACCTTGGAAACTCTCTCTCGAGAAGAGGTCATCGTCCCCTGATGCGGGTGGCGGCTCCTTGGTGGGCAATCCACGGGAGTCCAGCCCAATAAGGGCATAGACTATCAGAGGCCGGTCTTGGGCAAAGGATGCGAGTGGTTTTTCTTCGGATGAACCAAGGAGATGGATGTGAGATTTTCGACTCTTTTTCTTCTTTTCTTTACTTTTTTCTATCCCATTGTTCGTGCCGTTCCTCTGGCGCGAAAAGGTCGGGACCAGTCCCCGGACCATCATCATGCATCACGACTCACCGGATTACTGCTAATTCATGCAGGCCAAAATGAACTGCAATCCTAGAGGCAGCAGCAAGGCTAGCTCTGCGATAGTTGACTGAATTCCGCACTTCCGGATGGAGAGCTGCCGGGCCAGACAAGGCAAGGAAAGATATGTTCTGACTGGGAACAGGGGCGCTGAGTTGAGTTGAAGAAACCTTCCTGGGAACCCGGGAATGGTGGTGGAGAAGTGATGGATATGCCATCTCGGTGCAGATGCGCACTCAGGCCAACATGGCCCTGCTCTGCTCGGATTGGGTCCGTAAGCTCGGGATCGGGATCCTCTCGTGAACCATAGCTCGGGGTCTATATTTGTTTGTTTGTTTGCCGTACCTGATGCTGGAACGTGTAGGATTGGAGGCCAAAGTCTCAACCAACGCCCAACCCGCAATTACTTTTGGGTGGACGCCAGCCCAGGTCCAGGTCCATTCAACCTGATCGTCAGATACAGGCACAAGACTGCGGCAGCGGCAGCGCTCGGCGCCATTGGACCTTGTGCCGGAAGCCAGAGCTAGTGTATCCGAATAGAGGGATATCCCTGCCTTCCAGTCGAGGGCAGGAATCCTACCTAGCGGACACACTGCAACGTTGGAAGAGCAGGGGAAGTTGGCGCGGCCCCTGTATTCGGGGTTTCAAGTTGCCAACGGCCGAGCTAAAGGGGTCCCGGGCAAGCCATCCATCGAGGATATACGGGACTGAGAAAAGGACGCATCGCCCGATCGTAACGGTTGCCCACGCGTCGTTTCGCTATGCTTGACTAATGTCCTGGCATGACTCTCGGGGAGCTGTCTGAACCGTTGAAACATAGGGTGTGGGTGATTGGCTGAAGTCCAGGGTAGGGGACTGACTACCGTGATGGTCGAGAATCACGATGAGTGTTTCGTTTGCAGTCTTGGGACCAGCAGAGAACCATCCATCCTGACTAATGCGAGGTAATGTCGGGGTAACGCGCATTGCTTTTCCTGTTGCAGGTTCAGCGGAGCTTACCGAATGGTGGCCAAGCAATGTTAGTTGTTGCAGAGATATGCAGGAGAGCTCTTTCAGTTCAACTCGGACAAAGTGCGTACAACGCCATGCTCCGATGGCTGACATACACTTTCCCATCACAAAGCGGCTGGAACCTACAAGACGCGTGGTAATGGCCATGGCTGAGTTACACCGACAGCCCAACGACTATTCGGAAGGGGGGCTTTATACAGCCAACACTCCAGAGGGCCGTCCCGGTTCCTTACCCGGCATCAACCCCCATGATATGATATGAGGGAATGATTCGATACTGGCTTCTAACCCTGCGCATACCAGCATCAAGCCACGGGACCTTACCGCCGGGAGGCTTAAGAGGATTGAAGAATAAGTTGCTGAAGGAATGGAATTCATTGGGTGCTGCGACTCCGGGGAGCGTAGCCGAGTGCCCATTGGCCTTATGTGCAGAAAAGACGCAGCGCATGACACACTGCGTAACGCAGGTACTGTGAGCTCACCGGGAACACACCGTAATTTTTCCTTATTTTTTTCTTCCTTCGACCGGCAGTGAGTGGGTTAGGTGAACATTCGAGGTCGGTGCCCAATCGGAGCATGTTGGTTGACCGTGCTCTCATTCAGCTTATGCTTCTAGCTCATGAGAACCCGCCGCTATGACGTGGGAAGAAGATGACGTCGAGCTGGGAATTGCTCAGGCGTCGAGGTGTTATCTAGAGTTGTACATGGATCCTAGTGACACTGAGCTCGGGTTTCGCAGTGGTGAATGCTGGCAGGTAGACTCTTATCATGATACGTCGATTGGTATACATGCCCAATGTGCTCGACCCACGGGACGGGAGAACTCTGCCGTCTGCAAACCGGACCAGCAGCCGGTGATGCTTAACTAGTTACTGCAAATGGAAATATCTGGAGAGAATAGCGGCTTCAACACCCCACGTTCTGCCCAGTGACGTCTGACGTCTTTAACTGTAAAGGGCAGCAATTTGACAGGCAGAAGTTGTAAGCTTGTCTTAGCCCTTTAGACACAAGAAAAAAACTCGACGTAAAAAACATGGGTTAGCAGGCCAATGCACTCTCTGCTAGTGGTGCCAGGTCATCATGTTCCTGGGAACACCCTTCCAGGCACAGCCATTGCACGGTTCAGTACTCTCTGGTGTCCAAGGATGCTGTTTAATACCTCGCGTAGGACCCCATTCTTTTTTCCATCACCGCCTAATCGACATCTGGGGTTCTAAGTTGGGGTCTGGAGGGTGTTGCTGCCCAAGGTTGTCCGTCCGTAGTGAGACAGGAAAATTATGACGCTGCCGTGGTCTGTTTTGCGGTGGGCGTCGAAAATTTTACCCGCATCCCCACCAGGAAGGTCCGGGTACGTGCAGGTGCGTCGTGGCTGCGAACTCGTTAAAAAGACAAGCCTCGCACCTTTTTCGACTCTTTCATCACCGCTCGCAGTTGGACTCATCGGCTCGTCGCTTCATTACCATCGTCGCTCGCAGCTTGTTCTTCCTCTCTCTCACTCTCTACGCTTCTTCAGCACAATGTCTTCCGAGGAGATTACCCACGAGACCATCAAGGGTGAGTTTCTACACACAAAGTTTCTACCCCGCGCTGCCCCTCTCCCATGATGATCGCCCATCCCGCTCCGTCTTCCCCATTGTCGCGAATATCCTCAAAAATGCGATCCCGACGACCCGTATCTGGAGAGAATTGCACCAAGAAATCAATTCCCGATTGAATGACACGCGTCGACCTCATCCCGAAACCACGGCTCAACCTCACCTCACCCCTCGTTGGAGACTACCCCAAGCTTCCCCTCATGATGAGCCCACCGAAAGACCGCTCCAT